>NC_069075.1:2239492-2573315 GCF_025698485.1 Gossypium arboreum | reverse complement strand
CATTAAAAGGGATTCTCGCTCACAACATGTTGCACCTATACATTCATAGATTATTCATAACGCATTTTATTAGGAGCATTTGATTCATTTTGATCATAGCATCCTAATTCGTTGGCATAAGCATAAATACATAGAACTGATTCTACAAGTCATGTTCCTAGAATAAGTGAATTCACCAGACCTTAACCCCCTAAACAGTAGGGTAATAGGCTGAAAATTACAAATCTCGTCTCCCTGAAGTTACAGTGGAACAGATCAAATCCAGCGAATCTTGTCTTCCTGAAGCCTCAGTGAAGCAGACTGAAGTTACAAGTCTTATCTCCTTGAAGTCACAGTGGAGCAAACTAAATGTACAGACCTTAAACCCCTAAGCAGTAGGGTAACAGATTGAATTCAAATGGCTTTAACCCCTAAGCAGTAGGGTAACAAGCCGAATTTGCTGATCTTATCACCCTAAGCAGTAGGGAAACAGATCCAAGAAGATGGGCCTTAACCCCTTAAGCAGTAGGGTAATAGGCTGAAAATCACAGACCTTGCCTCCCTGAAGTTGCAGTGGAGCAAATCAAATATATCAAATTTTGCCTCCTCGAATACAGTGAAGCAGATTCAAACCACCAAGCTTTAACCCCCTAAGGAGTAGGGTAACAAGCTGAAGTTTATAGATATTATTGCCCGAAGTAATAGGGTAACAAACCAAATTTTCAAACCTTAAACCCCTAAGCAGTAGGGTAACAGGTTGAGTTTACAGATCTAAACCCCTAAGCAGTAGGGAAACAGATCAATGATGACAAGCCTTAACCCCCTAAGCAGTAGGGTAACAGGTTGAAAATCAAATATCTTCTCCTTGAAATGGCGTTGGAGCAGGTAAAAGCCACAGCAGATTTCCTTGAAGTTTCAGTGGATTAATCGAAGCTACAGCAGATCTCCTTGAAGTTTCAGTGGAATTGATTGAAGTCACGTGTCTTATCTCCATGGAGTTGCAGTGGAGCTGATCAAAACAAACCTTACCTTCTTGAAGTTGCAGTAGAGCAGTGAAGCGAAGCGAAGCAACAAGATTGGAATAAAGCTACCTGGAGAAAAGGAGCACTAAACAAGTCCAGACACAGTGAGACCGGGCAAAATTGGTCTTTCTTAAGTCTTTGCTCTGTTCTCGTTACACAACAACAAGCAAAGATGGGCAGCTGTACAAGCCCAATTTTGGGCCCAAATAAACATAACCCAACTACCCAATTAAAACCCAATACAAACCCAAAACCCTTAGCCCAAAACTTAGCCCAAAACACTATCCCAACCAAAAAAAAATCAAAAAAAGAAAACCCTAATCCCACCTACTCCACCACCCTTGTTGGCCACCCACCTTGGCCACCTACTCCACCACCCTTGTTGGCCACCCACCTTGGCCACCTACACCACTATGCCACCACTCCACTTGCACTTACAAAAGGAAGAGAAAAGAAAGATAATATAAAATAAATCATGTAACAACGCTATAAAAGCCATCAAAACACAATGTAAAAGGACCCTTTTTTTTTTCTTCATCAATACAAAGGAGGGACATTGAATAAAAACAGCTAGCAATTCAAAGCAAAAAGAACAACAAAAGCAATTGAAATAGAAAGGAGGTTCAAAATCGGGCTAAAGTTTTCTTTTATTTTCTTCTTCTTCTTCTTCTTTTCTATTTTTAAATCTATCTTTTCCTATAAAATATATTAAATTATATCAAAAAAAATATTTTAAAAAAATATAAAAAAAGCGTACCTTTTATATTTTCCGGCCATCGCGCGACGGCGGCGACGGCGGTGGTCCACGGTGGCGACCAGACTGAAACCTCGCCGGAGCAATGGCCATACCCGTGCGACCCGACCCACCTTACCTGAGATCCGCGCGTTTTTGCTATAGTGGGTTATTTGCCAAATAAGTCCTTCCATTTTTAATTCAGTTTGTAATCATTTTTTGTTTATCTAAATTTGTACTTAATAATTTGTTTCAGTCCTCAATTTAATCCCTTTTTATTATTTAACTATTTTACTGTTAAATTAGTTAATTTCATTATTTTTGTTATTATTTGCGCTATTATTAGTATTTTTCATGTATATATTATATTGTTGTTATTATTACTATTATTAAATATTCTTATTATTACTATTATTTTTATTCCTTTTATTATTGTTTATTATCAATATTTATTATTATTGCTCTTATTGCTATTATATCTTAATTTATATTCGTCTTATCAAATTTTATTTTCTCTTTATATTTATGTTTATATTTTATGTATTATACCTATCTTTATATTTACGCATGAACATTACTATTCTACTATTGCTTTTTTTTTTATTATCTTCATTGGCATTTTTACTTATTATCATTTTGTATCTTTATTAACATTATTACTATTATTATTTCACTATCATGTTTTTCTTATCACAATTTTTATTATTTTTTTGTTACAACTTAACGTGCTATTATTACTATTATTTTTATTTTTATTACCATTATTGTTATTGTAATTATATCTATATGTATTTTGTTAATACCATTTATTACTATTTTATGTTTTTATTTATTATAAGTTTGTTTACTTACTCATATGTTTATTTGCTTACCCCGATTTAAAATCCAATTTATACTATAATTTGCTTTGTTATTTCCTTTATCGTTGTATTTTTATTTCGCTTTTGTTCTCATTATCATTATTTCATTATGTTTATTCGCTTATTCTTATATGTCTCAATATATTTGCAAATCCATATTATTTTGTCATTATAATTGTTGTTTATATCACCACCTTTGTTATTATTATGCATGTTAATATCGCAACTTGTTTCTTATTTCACCATGCGATTATGATTACATTGGTCTTTTACTCGACGCACATAATCGCTTTTTTAAAATAAAACAAGTTTCAGATTTAGACAATTCGAGAAAATTGCCCTAACTCATCGGGTTTCGATTTTCCTCGCTTAAATCTAAATAACGATATAATCCTCTTAAATCGCAATACGAAAAAAATACTTATTTTCGGAAGTACGAGGTGTTGTGCCCTAACTTACTGGGTACGACATTTTGTCACCTCGAAATAAGAATTTGTTTAAAAATAAAGGTAATATTTGGTATTAGGAAATTCGAGAAAACGTGCCCTAACTTACTGGGTTTCGACTTTTCTTGTTTATCTTAAATAACCGAACAACCTTTAAAAATTTTAGAATATATGAATTTTAAATAAAGGCAAGCTCATTCTCAAAGTTTGAAATGTCGTGTCCTAACTTACTGAGCGTGACATTTTATTACTTCGAGATGAGAGTCTTTAGCATTTGTTTTGATTTATTCGGTCATTTTCAAATTAGCCCAAAACTTAGCCCAAAACACTAACCCAACCAAAAAAAAAATCAGAAAAAGAAAACCCTAATCCCACCTACTCCACCACCCTTGTTGGCCACCCACCTTTGCCACCTACTCCACCACCTTTGTTGGCCACCCACCTTGGCCACTTACACCACTATGCCACCACTCCACTTGCACTTACAAAAGGAAGAGAAAAGAAAGATAATATAAAATAAATCATGTAACAACGCTATAAAAGCCATCAAAACACAATGTAAAAGGACCTTTTTTTTTCTTCATCAATACAAAGGAGGGACATTGAATAAAAACAGCAACAATTCAAAGCAAAAAGAACAACGAAAGCAATTGAAATAGAAAGGAGGTTCAAAATCGGGCTAAGGTTTTCTTTTCTTTTCTTCTTCTTCTTTTTTTTTCTATTTTTGAATCTATCTTTTCCTATAAAATATATTAGAATATATCAAAAAAAAATATTTAAAAAAATATAAAAAAAGCGTACCTTTTATATTTTTAGCCCGATTTTGAACGTCCTTTCTATTTCAATTGCTTTCGTTGTTCTTTTTGCTTTGAATTGCTGCTGTTTTTATTCAATGTCCCTCCTTTGTATTAATGAAGAAAAAAAAGGAGTTATGAAGAGGATGCACATGAATTAAAGTTAAAGATGGAGTTTCAACCATTAGAGCTTTCATTATGGATAGTAAAGATAAAGCAAGCAGTTCACAGAGTGTATACCCAGAGAAGGAAATCAAAGTAGCTTACTTTTATAGCTAGATATGGAGCAAGATACGAAGAAGAAAGGTACTGGTCTCGACTCTTTTGTTTAGTTGGAGCAGATGCAGTAGTGTTAGGGTTGTTAGCTACCGTTAACTGATAAGATAGTGAACAATTGTTAATCTGGCTTAACTATTATTTCTAATAGAATAGGTTAAAATATATTATTAGTCCTTGTAATTTTATAAAATTCGAGATTTTGTCCTTGTACTTCATAACATAAATATTCAATCCTCGCATTTTTCAATTTAAAAATACTACTCCAATCATTTCATCATTGATAGTTTTTGACCAATTTTTTCGACTTTTATAAAATTTGACATTTAGCCATTATACTTTAAAAGTTAAGTATTCAATCCTTCTACTTTTTCAATTTAAAAATACTGGTCCAATCATTATCATTATTGGTAATTTTTGGTAAAGTTATTAAAAGAATAACAATACCGACCCAATAATCGTGGTTGAAGATTTCAATTTTTTTATTTTATTTTATAAATCTAAGATAAAATTTGCTAATTTTCAACAAAAAGAACTAAAAGTATTTGAAACCTTATTAGACTGAAATAAAATATTTGATCATGATCAACTGGAGTGCTAATACATTTCATTATCCTTTAGGACTACAGGAATATTGATAGCAAAACAGAAAAAAAGTAGCAGCTAATTAACCAGCTTTATTTTTTCAACACGATTTTCTACATTTCATCCATAAACAGACTTGAAAGAAGGGAGAAAAACATCTCGAGTGGCTTCATTTTTCCATTCTACTGTTGCCCACCAATCTTTGCTTCCCTCAATGCTGAGCAGATTCCCTTTTGCACTGTCTGAATTGAAAGGAAGCTTCTTCAGTTCTCCGCAGAGATTTATACGGATAAGTTTCAGACATGGGAAGGGTAGGGCATCCCAGTATATGCTCTTCAATTTCGGTAGAAACTGTAAGTAAAGTGTTTCAAGCTTCAGAAATGGTTTAGGGTATGGACTTCCAATCACACTTGCAACTTCACCAAGTTTCCCCTCACTCAATATTTCTTCCATTTTTAGACACAGATATAATTCAAGATTTCTTAAATTTGGAGCAAGAATCAGCCAGGTCACGTCTCTCAATTTGTTACATCCAATAATTGTAACACTGCTCAATGTGTGAAAGCGTGATGTATAATTAGCACATGAATATACCCCGCAGCTTTTCCATTTTTATCTCCTCCATACTTTCACAATAGGAGAAGAGTAGAGTCTCTAGACGCTCCAAATTTTCCAAGCACAAAACATTGAACACTTTTGATTCTCTAAAATCAATAAGTTGTAGTGTTTGGGTCCAACATCGAAACAAGTTAAAGTTCAGGAATTTTTCTACACAAAACATGTTGTGTATAGGTATAGCTAGTTTATTCAAATGTTGCAAACCTTTCAACTCCTCTATAAGTTTTTCATGACCCCCACTCAAAACATTGTCTTCATCAGGATAATCTCCATTTTCCAGCAACAACATTCTGAATATTTGCAACTTGGAAAAACTAGATATCAAATGCTGAGGGATTCTTTTGAGGTTCTCCATATAATTCAAGTCCAACATTTTTAGTTTTGTCAACGATTTCAACTCTATTGGCAACTCTTCCATACCAGTATAAGATAGATCAAGACATTCTAGTGAAATCAACTGTGAAATGCCCTTAGGCAGAGTTTGTAATTCAGGGTTTTTTGACAAATCCAAAACAATTAGATGAGGTATAAATTGGAAGAAACCATCGTTGATCACTTTCAACTCATTTTGGCTAAGAAACAAGGTTCGAAGGTTAGGGCATTTGGGTGTTTCGTTGAGAACTTCAAGCTTATTTTCCATCACTGACATTCTTTTTACACTTTCCCATATCTTAACATCTGGTTCTTCAAATAACTGAGCCCCTGCTTTTACAAAAAAGTCATTCTCTGTTGCTTTGAGCTCGTGTGTAATCCATAAAGCCATGTCACGGATCACATCATGCATTTTCACACAATCTTCACCTAATTCATCACCATTTTCCAATAAACAAGCATTCAGAAGAGAGTTGATAATGTCGTCACCTTGCATTTGAGCATCACTAATTCTATCAAATTCATTCAATAGCCCTTCACAAAACCAATACTCCACTAATCTATTTTTGGGAATACAATAATCTTCAGGATGCAGACAACAATATAGGAGACAACATTTCATTGTAGCATTAGGCAAATTATCATAACTGAATTTTAAAAGCGGAAATACCTCATTTTCCATTTTTGGCAATGCACATCGCTTCAACATCTCAATTGCATATTTCCATTCCCCAAGTGTTGTCTTGCAAGCCATAGCACGACCGATTGTAATTAGTGCAAGAGGCAGCCCACCGCACCTTTCAGCTACTTGTTTAGCTAAGTTTTGAATGTCTGGATGGCTGTTGAGAGTTTCATATCCAACCTTGTCTTGGAACAACTCCCAAGCTTTCTCCAGTTCCAGGCATTCCACTTTGATTTTCTTTCGAGCTCCCATTTCGCCACATACCTCCAAAGATCGAGTAGTAAAAATAAGTTTTGAACCATTTTCTTGGCTTGGTATTGGTATCCCAACTTGGTTTAAAGCCACCCTCTCCCATAAATCATCCAATAATACAACAAATTTCTTGTTGTGCAAGACCCCATAGATATCTGTAGCTTTCTGGTCAACACTTTTTTCCTTCCATGAGTCATCTGAAAACCCAAGATTTCCACCAATCCTATCTTGAATCTTTCCAACATCGTAATCTTTAGACACCAACGCCCAGATAACTTTAAAATCATTCTGTGTGGTGCTGAACTTGTTGTTGAGTTTGGTCAAGAGTGTTGTCTTGCCAACGCCCCCCAAGCCATAGAGGCCAATGATCCCCACATCTGTTTCCACGATGCAGCTCCATACCTTTTGAATTGTGGATTCTAAAGCAACCGGCTGCTCTACAGGTCTTACTACCACTGAAGCTGCGGACTGATTATCCGCTACCTTCTCAAAAGCTCCTTTACTCTTGTGATCATCTATTTGTTGAAGCATTTTGGCCACATTCTTACCAAACTTGTAGCTAGACAAGCAACTCTTGGAAGCACAGCCGCCGAGACACAAGTTATTCATCTGTTGAGGAGCATTTGAAACCAATTCTTCCGCCTCTGTTATCATAGTTTCTGCTTTTGAAAGCCATAGCTGAACTTGCTCAAGCGGCTTCAATAGTCGTTGTTCTGCAAGATCAACCTGCCTTTGCAGGTCATTTCTTTATGCCTTCAGTTCTTGAAGAGCAGCAGATAAAGTTGGAAGAGTTTGTTTAAGCTTCCAGACATAATTAGCATGGCTAACAATGAAATCCCAGCCACGAAGAAGGAAATTCTCGAAACTCCATTGTACGGGGCAGCAGTTGGCCATGATTCTGGTAAATGAAAGATAAAATAAAGGAAACAAATGAGATGTGGATGCAAAGTGAATTGTTTGTGAATGAGTTAAAAATGAAGTTAAAGAAGATGGGGTTTGAACAGATTGAGGTGGAATGCGATTGTGGCACAGTTATGAAGAGGACGCACATCAAATCAAGTTAAAGAAGATGGGGTTTCAACCATTAGAGCTTTCATTATAGATAGTAAAGATAAAGCAAGCAGATTCACAGAGTGTATACGCAGACAAGGAAATCAAAGTAGCTAACCTTTTTTAGCCAAAGATGGAGCAAGATACGAAGAAGACAGGTACGTAGTGGGGTGGAAGAAGATCCACCAAATTAGCACAGGTCTCGACTCTTTTGTTTAGTTGGAGCAGATGCAGTAGCAGAATTTGGTAGTTTCCTGGTGAAAGATAGTTGGAAATTGAATGGATCAGGCTTGCTGTGATTATCTAAGTCTTGTGCATGGAAATGAGGAAATTTTTAGTTATTTGCGTCAGCTCTAGCTTAGGTACTTGTCTCGGTTCCTCTGCTACCATCTTTTCTCTTTATGAAAAAGAAAATATATATATTCTTAATAACTATTATTGCTAATAGAGTAGTTAAAATATATGCTAAATTACACATATAATCACTCAACCATTAAAGATTTTCATTTTAGCCATTTAAAATAAAAAAATTACAATTTATACACACATTATATAGTTCGATCATTTTGGTCTCATATATTAAAATCATCGTTAAAATAACAAACGAAAAACTAATATAGATTTTTCTTTTAAATTTTGATTTTCTATATAACTAAAATAAAATTCATGTCATTACTATTCATTAAAAATTATCATTTAGTCCCCAAACTTTTAATTTAATTTAAATGAGGTATTCAACTCCAATTCCTACAACTATTTCATTTATTTATTTCAAATAACTACTAAACAATTTTTAGTTAATGACCATTTTATAACCTTTTAAATTTTAAGTGATCAAAATATAAACTTATAAATAGTTCAATAATATTTAAGTGTAATTTACCCTAGATTATTTTTCAAATAACCCTGAACTTGGATCAAGGAGATTGTTGTTATTATCTTAATGCAACAAGTAAGAGGTTGAATACTTTTCGTTTTTATAACCCTACCCACCATATTTATTTATTATTTTAATATGGGAAACTGTCATTTTCTTGAATAAAAATACATTTAATAATATAAATAATATAAACCCTTCCCACCTATCAAGAGTCCTACATTTTTCACAAGAAGACTTTTGTTTTCTTGCATGCATGTGTTCACACATGTTAATTATTTATATAATAATTTCTCAAAAACTATTTTTATATTATAATATAGTTTTGAACGTATTTATGTAATATAAATATGGTTAGTTTTGTACTATTTTGTTGGGAAACTCAATTAATCACCTTCCTTCTTACTGGTTTTCCTTCTAATAATCTACATCACTCACATTTAAGTTTTTTCTTTAAAATTTAAGCAGTAAGTAAAGTAATAATTTTATTTACACACTTAATGTATTATGGATAATAACTTCCTCAATGAAATAATAAGTGCCAAAACTATTGATATGAAACCTATACAAATCTCTTCAAAATATAAGAGTTCGAAACTTGGTAACCTATCAGATTAAATAAAATAAAGTCTAGGTTAACATTTAATTGTTTGAGATAAGTATAGAATCGATAAGCTATAAAACTAATATATTTTAATCTCATTCTTGATATGTTTTTGAATGACTAATTATGTAAATTAGTGAATTTGATGCTCCTAATCCTTTAAAATCATGTTTCTATACTTAAGGAAGTGAAAGGAGCGAAACATGAGCAAAAATCAGACAAAAAGAGCTGTTTTCAGGATCCACACGAGCTGAGCATTTCCACACAGGCTGGCCATAGGCCCATGTGCCAGCCCGTGTCGATTTCGCATTCTGCTTCCCAAATACACGAAAAAACCCAATTTTTAGGCTTTCTGAGCACTCTAAAGTCTATAAATACCTATTAGAAGAAGACATAAGGGGGCATCAGAGAAAATCAAAGAAAAGACTCAAAGAACACCAACAGAGCCAACTCAGAAGCAGATCTCCTTCAAGATTGAAGATCTCCTTTTAACTTATTTCAAAATTTTATTAAATTTCTTTATGTCTTGTGGTTTTTCTGACTTTAAGATGTATTCATTCGGATTATGAACTAATCCCCTAAATACATAGGGAAGATGAAACTTATGATGAATCCTATTTTCTAATTTATGTTTTTAGCAATAAATATTTGATTTTTATCCTCAATTATGTATAATTATTTCTTATTTTAATATTTTTGGGATATTAATTTATGTTTAATGTGCTTAATTCAGTAGAGCAAAAGTCCAATTTTAAGAATAGATTTAGTATAATTGGGTGGAGTTACATGCAATCCTAGAAATAGAACGACATAAATCTATCGGATTAGAGTCAAATCTAATTGAGGAATCCATAGATCGAGTTAATGCGACGATAATGGTTTTAATTAGAAAGAAATTTTAATTAATCAACCTAAAGTAAGTATAGGATTTCTACATATCAAGTCCGAAGTGAATAAATTGTTTAATTCAAATTCATAATCAAAATAGATGAAAATTAAATTACTTATTTGTCATATCTTAAAATTTGGGCTAGAAAAAATTGGATTAGTGAAATTATGAGTGGTCACATTCTGATTTAGATTATGAAAATTTTGTTACGTGAAATGATCTAGTTTAGTGCTTGAGCGTTGTGTTTTGAAGAGCAGCAGATAAAGATGGAAGAGTTTGTTTAAGCTTGCATACATAATTAGGATGACCAACAAAGAAATCCCAGCCACGAAGAAGGAAATTCTCGAAACTCAAAGAAAAATAAAGATACAGAAGATGGGGTTTCTACAGATTGAGGTGGAAGGCGTTTGTGCCACAGTTATGAGAGGATGCACATGAAATAAAGTTAAAGAATATGGGTTTCAACCATTACAGCTTTCATTATGGATAGTAAAGATAAAGCAAGTAGATTCACAGAGTGTATACCCAGAGAAGGAAATCAAAGTAGCTAACTTTTTTAGCCAAAGATACGAGGAAGACAGGTAGTGGGTGGAAGAAGATCCACCAAATCAGAACTGGTCTCCACTCTTTTGTTTAGTTGGAGCAGATGCAGTAGCAGAATTCTGGTGAAAGATAGTTGGAATTTGAATCAATCAGGCTTGCTGTGACGGTTATTTGCTTCAGCTCTACCTTAGGTCCTTGTCTAGCTTAAAATATAGCAGCCGCCATGTGGAGGCGTCGCTACCACTACTGGCGCACGTTATGGTTTTGATTGTTTGTCATCAAATTTTCCCTTGTATATGTTTGGATCTGTACTTGTGAGATTTGAGATAAAAATTATATTTTTTTAAAAAAATTCTAAGTTAAAATTTGAGGAAGATGGGTTTTTCAACTATTTAGTTCATGTTTTTAAATTCTAATTTTTTATTTTTTGAATACAGATATTGCAAATTACAAACTAATTAAGAAGCCTTATTCTCTCAAAATTTAAACTTCATACAACAAAGAACCATTTTGCAATTTTTTACATTTCATTCATAAGGAGACTTGAAAGAAGTGAGAAAAACATCTCGAGTGGCTTTATTTTCCCATTCTACTGTTGCCCACCAATCTTTGCTTCCCTCAATGCTGAGTTGGTTCCCTTTTGCACTGTTTGAGTTGAGAGGAAGCTTCTTCAGTTCTTGGCATTTCAGTATATGAATAAGTTTCAAACATGAGAAGGGTAGAGCATCCCAGTATATGCTCTTCAATTTCAATAGCAATTGTAAGGAAAGTGTTTCAAGCTTCAAAAATGGTTTAGTGTATGAAATTCCAATCACACCTGCAACTTCACCAAATTTTCTTTCACTCAATATTTCTTCCATTTTTCCACACGCAATAACAGAAAGAGTCCTTAGATTTGGAGCAACAATCAGCCAAGTTATGTCTCTCAATTTGTTACAGCAAAAAATTTGAACTTCACTCAATGTGTGAAAATATGAAGTATTATTAGTACTTGAAGAAACCGAGATATGCAGCTTTTCCATTTTTATCTCCTTCATACTTGTACAATTGGAGATGTGTAGTGTTTGTAAATGCTCCAAATTTTCTAAGCATAAAACATTTAACACTTCTGATTCTCTAAAATCACAAAGTTGTAGTGCTTGGGTCCAACATCGAAACAAGTTAAAGCTCAGGAATCTTTCTAGACAAAACATGCTTTTTATCTGTATCCTTAGTATGTTCAAACGTTGTAAACCTTTCAAACTCCTCTATAAGCTTTTCATTACCCCCATTTAGAACGTTATCTTCATTAGGATAATCTTTAGGATATGGCCAGAGTCTGAATATTTGCAACTCGAAAAAACAAGATATCAAATGCTGTGGGATTTTTCTGAGATTGAACATACAACTCAAGTCCAACAATTTTAGTTTTGTCAACGATTTCAACTCCATTGGCAACTCTTCAATACCAGTCCAGGATAGATCAAGACATTCTAGTGAAATCAATTCCGAAATTCCCTTAGGCAATGCTCGTAATTCATTGTTTGTTGACAAATCCAAAACAGATAGATGAGGTATAAACTGGAAGAAGCCACCATTGATCACTTTCAACTTGTTTCGGCTAAGAAACAAGGTTCGAAGGTTAGGGCATTTGGGTGTTTCTTTGAGAACTGCAATCTTATTTTCCATCACTGACATTCTTTTTACACTTTCCCATGCCTTAACATCTGGTTCTTCAAATAATTGAGCCCCTACTTTTACAAAAAAATTATTCTCTGTTGCTTCGAATTCGCGTGTAATCCATAAAGCCATGTCACGGATCACATCATGCATCTTCACACAATCTTCTCCATTAATTACACCACCATTTTCCAATAAACAAGCATTCAAAAGAGAGCTGATAATATCGTCACCTTGCATTTGAGCATCACTAATTCTATCAAATTCATTCAATAGCCCTTCACAAAACCAATACTCCACTAATCTCTTTTTGGGAATACAATAATCTTCAGGGTGTAGACAACAATATAGGAGGCAACTTTTCATTGTCGCATTAGGCAAATTATCATAACTGAATTTTAAAAGCGGAAATACCTCATTTTCCATTTTTGACAATGCACATCGCTTCAACATCTCAATTGCATACTTCCATTCCCCAAGTGTTTTCTTGCAAGCCATGGCACGACCGATTGTAATTAGTGCAAGAGGCAGCCCACCGCACCTTTCAGCTACTTGTTTAGCTAGGTTTGGGATATCTGGATGGCTGTTGAGAGTTTCATATCCAACCTCGTCTTGAAACAATTCCCAAGCCTTCTCCGATTCCAGGCACTCCACTTTGATTTTCTTTCGAGCTCCCATTTCACCACATACCTCCAAAGACCGTGTAGTGAAAATAAGTTTGGAACCATTTTCTTGGCTTGGTTTTGGTATCCCAACTTGGTTCAAATTCACCCTCTCCCATAAATCATCCAATAATACAACAAATTTCTTGTTGCGCAAGACCCCATAGATATCTACAGCTTTCTCTTCAACACTTTTATGCTTCCATGAGTCATCTGAAAACCCAAGATTTACACCAATCCTATCTTGAATCTTTCCAACATCGTAATCTTTAGACACCAACGCCCAGATAACAACATCAAAATTATTCGGTTTGGTGCTAAACTTGTTGTTGAGTTTGGTCAAGATTGTTGTCTTGCCAACGCCCCCCAAGCCATAGAGGCCAACGATCCCCGCATCTGTTTCTACGATGCAACTCCACACCTTTTGGATTGTGGATTCCAGATCAACCGCCTGCTCTACAGGTCTTACTACCACTGAAGCTGCGGGCTGATTCACCGCTACCTTCTCAAAAACTCCTTTACTCTTATGATCGCTTATTTCCTGAAGCATTTTGACCACTTTTTTACCAAACTTGTAGCTAGACAGGCAACTCTTGGAAGCACAGCCGCCGAGACACAAGTTATTCATTTGTTGAGGACCATTTGAAACCAATTCTTGCGCCTCTGTTATCATAGTTTCTGCTTTTGAAAGCCATAGCTGAACTTGCTCAAATGGCTTCAATAGTCTTTGTTCTGCAAGATCAACCTGCCTTCGCACGTCATTTCTTTGGGCCCTCAGTTCTTGAAGAGCAGCAGATAAAGTTGGAAGAGTTTGTTTAAGCTTCCAGACATAATTAGCATGGCTAACAATGAAATCCCAGCCACGAAGAAGGAAATTCTCGAAACTCCATTGCACGGGGCAGCAATTGACCATGATTCTGGTAAATGAAGGATAAAATAAAGGAAACAAATGAGATGTGGATGCAAAGTGAATTGTTTGTGAATGAGTTAAAAATAAAGTTAAAGAAGGGATTTCAACAGATTGAGGTCGAAGGCGATTGTGCCACAGTTATGAAGACGATGCACATGAAATAAAGTTAAAGAAGATGGGGTTTCAACCATTAAAGCTTTCGTTATGGATAGTAAAGCCAAAGCAAGCAGATTCACTGAGTGTGTACCCAGAGAAGGAAATCAAAGTAGCTAACTTTTTTAGCCAAACATGGAGCAAGATACGAAGAAGAGGGGTAGTGGGTCGAAGACTTACCGGTTAGATCCACCAAATTAGCACTGGTCTCGACTCTTTTGTTTAGTTGGAGCAGATGCAGTAACAGAATTCTGGTGAAAGATAGTTGGAATTTTAATCGATTGGGCTTGCTTGGAAATCTGGAAATTTTTAGTTATTTGGTTCAGCTCTACGCTAGCTTAGGTACTTGTCTGGGTTTCTCTGCTACAATCTTCTCTTTATGAAATTTCTTAATAACTATTATTGCTAATATAATAGTTTAAAACTACTTAATTATCAAATATTTTATTTTAGACACTTAAAATAAAAATTTATAATTTAAGTACTTATATTACATAATTCGATCATTTTGGTCCTTTCTATCAAAATCATAAACGGTAAACTGATATAGATTTTGCATATAACTAAAGTAAAATCCATGTCATTTTTATTCATTAAAAATTTATCATTCAGTCCCAAAACTTTTAATTTAATTGAAATGAGGTATAGCCCTAAAAATTTGGGATATTTGCATTAGTGAGCCTCTGGTGTCAGTTCCAAACGTAACATTGAAGAGGAAGTAATTGGAAAGGGAAGATGAAGGAATTTGGATTAGGATTTCATTTGCAAATAGAATTCGGGGATTTTAGGAATGGTTGGAGAAAGGGCCTTGTTCAAGTTCTTTTAAGCTTGGGCAACGTCTAAAGCACGCCAACGTTCAAGCAGCCGCCATGTGGGGCGTCGTTGCCACTACCGGCGCTCTTTGGCTCATCTAGGTGTATTTCTTTTCAATCATTTTGTTATTTATTGCTATTAGATCCATAGAAAAAATCGCTTTGATAGTTTATCATCGAATTTTCCCTTGTATATGTATTAAATTATTTTCGGATTTGTCTTTGTGAGATTTGAGATGAAGAAGAAGATGTTTTGTTTTTGTTTGTTTTTTTCTCAAATTCTAAATTAAAATTCAAGGAAGAAGATGACAGTTTAGATTTTGGGGTTTCAACGATTTAATTATTGTATACCATTAGTACAGTGCAAATTATATTTTCCACATTTCAAAATAGTATTTTACGAAATAGTAAATTGTGCCACGTGGTATTCAATGAATAATTCATATGTCAAAAATATTATGTTAAATAGTCGTTATATTTTTAACGGAGTTATTAAAATGAATGAATTATATAATGTGAGTGCCTAATTAAATTTATTATTATTATTTTGGGTATCTAAAATAAAGTTGGATGACTATATGTGTAGCTTAAATTGTTAGTCATTGTACTTTTATAAATTTTGAGAATTAGTCCTATTCTTTAAAAAGTTAAAATTTCAATATATTTCTTCAATTTAAAAGTCCAAGTTCAAGTCCAATCATCAGTGCACTTAATCTTTAACTTTTTAAGTACAAATATTAAATCTCGAATTTTATCAAAGTATAAAACTAACATCATATTTTAACCAATAGACTATAAAGTGAGTGTTACATTCGCATGTCATTTTAATTACTTTTGGTTAAAATATGTCATAAGTTTATTTACTCTTCACAAATTTAAATTTTAGTTCTTATAATTTTGTTTTCAGAATTTAATCATATTATTTTTCAAATTTCAAAATTCAAATCTAATCGATAATTTTGTTTTTTTTAGTTAAATTTGTTAGTATGACATTTTGAATTAAAAAATACTTATTTAGTAGCAATGTAACTAAAAAATTACACTATAATGAACCTACATTTAATAAAATACTCTTAACAATGTTAATAGTTGAACTTGAGCTTTAAAATCCGAAAGGTAGATGGACTAAATTTCAAGAAATAAAAGTATATAGACTATATTACAAATTTATAAGGAGTATAAGGACTTATGACATATTTTAACAGAATAATAATGTTACTTGTTTAAATCTAAACTAGAATTACCCATTCTCAACCCTTAAATAGGAAGATAAACGTGCTTCTGCCCGTTCGAACCCACGTCTTTCTACATTAACAATAATGTCAATGTCAACCAAACTAAGACTCAAACACCCAAATGACCATGTAGGATTACCGTTAGGGAGGTAACGGAGCTTAACTGCAGAGTGACTACTTCGTAACAAAACGATAACGTAAGCGACTAAAACGTAATATTTCAAACACAAGTGACTAAAACATAATCTAAGACAAACAAAAGTGACTATTTTTATAATTTACCCTTTTTATCAAATTGAAATAATAATTTTTTTTAAAAAAAAAGAGAAAAATAATATATTTATAACTCCACTAGAGCCATCATTAGGTAAGCAACAAGTGTAAATAATATATTTATTGAATTTTGTTTATTTCGAATATGAATTCCTTTAGATTAAATTCATTGTATTGAAAAGAAGTTAGAAATATAACTTCATTTAATAAATATTAGGTTGATTTAATAAAACATGATTAGTTTTTTTATATAGAATTAATTTCCAAATTAAATATTATTTATACAAAATCCGTAAATCATAGAAAAACATTAAAAAGCAGTTGGAAAAATAAAATTCCAACTCAACCATCACCATACATTTTTTGCTAATTTTTCAAGAGATTCTTCTTTATAACTCTACCTACCACCATCCCATTATTTATTGTTTTAATTTGGAAAACTGTTGTTTTCTTGAAGACTCTGGGTTTCTTGCATGCAGTTCACACATTTTCATTTTTTTTATAATAATTTATAAAAATATTATAATATAGTTTTTTTTCCTAATATAGTTAATTATGTACTACTTTGTTGGGCAAACTCAATTAATCACCTCCTTTCTTGGTGCCTTCCCAGTCATGATCTGCTCCATTTTTTTTTTAAATTTACTCATTTTTATAATATATATTTTATTGAAAAAAAAAACATGAGTAGAGGGATGGTCCAACTCCTACAACTATTTCATTTATTTATTTCAAATAACTATTAGTAAATTCTTAATTTAATTATTTCTTTGTTTAATCTCCCAAAGAAATTCAATAAGATAATATATATACATAAGGGTGAGCGTTCGATCGAATCGAATCGAATTGAATGAAAAAATTTTGAGTTAATCGAGTTGACGAATCATATTTTATCATCCTAATTTGATTTGAAATTTTCTCGAATCGAGTCAAGTGAGATGGAATTCAAATCGAATCGAATCGAATCGAATATATTTGTTCAAGTTAAATTTTAAAAAATAATTTTGGGTCTTTGTAACCACTGTCTCTCATCGTAATAAAATTTGTCTACCTTAATCAAAATTTTTATTAACTTTCATCACCTTATAATTTATTTATTAATCTTTTATATACGGGTTAGCTTCTTTGCTTGCTTAGTTGTTTCAATTATCTTTAGATTCTTGTCACTATGTATTTTAAAAAAAAATATTAAATGTAAAATGTGATTTTTAATAAAATTTATTTTAAAGATAAAATGTGAAATTGATACCAATATAAAATTTTAACATGAATATTTAATGGCATAATTAATAATTCAATTTTAATATAAATATTCAATATGACTAAACAATTCAATAATATAAATAATATAAAATGTGAAATTTAATTTAATAATATAAATAGTAGATATAAATAAAATTATTACTATTTATGTTTAGTAATTTTTTGGATAATTTTGATTTTTATTTGAGAGTAAAGGGTGAGAAGTAAAAATTTAGGGGGAAAATAAAAAGTTTTGAGGGATAAAAGTTTGAGGAAAAGTAAATTGGGGGAATAAAATTTTGGAGGGAAAATATTAAAAAAAAATTGGGGGAGATGGATTTGGGGTAGATGGGAGGTGGGATTGGAAGGATGCAACAGTTTTAGGGGGAAAGTGTGAGGGAGTAAAAATTATGGGGGAAAATAAAAAGTTTTGAGGGTTTTTGGGAGTAAAATTTTGATAAAAAGTAAATGGGAGAGTAAAATTTTGATGGGAAATGGATTTTGGGTAGATTGGAGGTTGGGATGAAAGAGGAGTAAAAGTTTTGGGGGGAAAGTGGGAAGGAGTAAAAGTTTTGAGGGAAAAGTAAAAAGGTTTGGGAGTATGGAGTAAAAATGTAAAATATTATAGTTTGATATTCGAATTATTAGAGTTATTCGAATTCGAAAACTCAATTCGATTCGAACTCGAAATTCGAAAAAAATTCAAGTTGCCTCGAATAACTCTATTAACTCAAATAACTCGATTCGTTTAACTCGAAATTCGAAATTTTTTTGATTTTTTCAAGTCAAATCGAGTTTTGCTCACCCCTATAATATACATCTTAATAAGGGATTTTTTTAATAAATTGTATTTAAATTATTAATTTCATTTATTTTATTAAAAAGATTGTATAATATCAAATAAAAAACAAAAGTCACGGGTTACATTTTTATTGGTTGATATCGTTGAGAAGATATCATTTACTACGAACTATGAAATTATATACTTTTTCTAATCTTGAATGTAATGGAGAGATTTAGTTAGTTAAATTAATTTCTTTATTATTAAATGATTAATTTAGTCTTTATATTATTAAAAATTAAATAAATTAAAATTAAAATAGAATTAACATTTATTGTTTAAAAAATATAATTTTATACTTTTAAAGTTTTGATGGTTCTATATTTGAATCATTGATTCCTTCTTCCTTTGTTACACTATCTTTAATAATTATTTGTCACAAGGGCATTTATGTAATTTCAAGGAGCATAGATAGAGGGTAAGCAGGACTTGTCTCCTTTGATTAAATGGAGTAATAATAATTTTAGTCCCTCAATTACAATTTATCCAATTTAAACCCTTTTAAGCAAAATTTTTCATTTTTATTCCCCAAAATTTTAGAATTTTATTTTGACCGTTCAATATTGAATTTCTAATTTCGTCTCTAATAATTATATATATATTTGACAAGTTTTTAGCAACGAATTTTCAACACCAAACAACTCTCTCTTTTTCAAAGAAAAATAACACTCCTTTTAAAAATTGTTCATTGAATATTAATGTAAATAAATATTTTTATAAATAAATTATTATATTTAAAAATAATTTTCGAATGGAAAGGACTTTATCCAATGAAACAGTTGACGAATCTAATTGGACACCTGAGAATATACTCATGGAGATCCATTTACAAAGTGATTTTCAATCATCACATTAATATTTGATTTAGTTACATTTATTGGTGCAATATATTTTCTATTCTACCAAATTCTCATCCAAATTTACCTAACTTTATCCTTCCTTAAATTTATTAAAATGAAAATTGCCCATCATACGTCCTCTCGAATTCACATTTTTCTGAATTAATAACAATATTAATGTCAATAAAATTAAAATTCAATTAATAATAAAATACTTAAATTTCAAAAGAATAATTTAATATAATTATATTATAACTCAAGAATTTAATTTAAACTATTTTAATATTATATAATATAATAATTTAAAATTAATAACATATGCTTAATATTTTTAGATATATATATACATTTAACATATTTATCTTCTTGGTCCTCAACTTATTGGGTTGAAAAAGTGAATCAAACAACTGAATGTGACTTCCATTAATCCTACACTCAATCAAACATATCATTAACCAAGAATAACCCCACCAAAAGAAATAAATGTTATAATTAAGACTCATCACACCCACTTTTTCTGCTATTTTTTCTTTATAAAATATGATAAAAGAACAATTATTTTTGGAGTTTTTTTCCCTTTCAGATAAATTTAATCATTATTTTATATTTTTTGTCATTAATTTTTACAAATAATTAAATTGTTTTTTTATCTATCAAAATGGGATAAGTGAAAAATTATTTACGAAAATAGATATTTACTATAGTTTCCCGTCAACGGCACCACCCAATTTTCCTCCCAATCATTAAGCCATAATTTGTTCAAAAAAATAATATTTTGATGCCATCAGCATATCAGACGGTATTGACAATTTTAAAACTGAAAAAAAAAGTTGAAAATGAAATAAAACATGAGAGCCCGTCAACATAACTAAAATCATAATTAAAATGTTTTAGATTTTTAAACATAAAAACTGTATGGCAATCAACGATACTATATGTTTTTAAATTTTTATGAATTTATATTTTTTATTTTTGAATATTTTTATATTTTAACTTACTTGTTGACGTGTCATATAAAATAAATAATGTCATACCAATATCAAATACATTTGGATTATTACCGTATGCGTTATCACACCAACATCTTTAAAAATTAATTTTTATTTCATTTTTATTAAAAATAACTTATTTTTAAAAAATTAATAATCAAAATCACCTTAAAAATATGATAATTTAACAAAAAATATAAATATCAAGGACTAAACTTATTATTATACCTTTTATTAAAAATTTTCAAATTATTTAATATATAAGAAAAAGACGATATTCCGAAACATATGATAAAAATATTAAACTAATTTGGAATCTCATGCATAATTTTTCTAAATTTTCATTATTTGTTTTTAAAATAATTTCATAAAAAATTAATAAATATTTTTAACAGAAAAAAAAGACTTTTATGTTTTTAGGATTGCTTTTCTCATCGACAATTCTTAGGAAACCCCGCCATTATAATTTCCCCTTTTTTTTTTCTTTCACAAATTATTCACAAAAAACACTGTCACTTTCTTTTGCATCTCTCTTCTCGTTGAGCACCACTGGCAACCATGAAGACCGCCGAGGCAACCGCCGCCACGACGACCGTTCTCAGCCCCGGTTACAAACGTTCCCCCAAATCCAACGGCAAGGTCAACGGCACAGCTGCTAAGAAAACCGGCGTTAATCATGGCAATGGTGGTGACATTTCTAACGGGAAAGCATCGTTCATGAAGTGGACACTCGACGACGTCGTTTACGTCGCTAAATACCACCGCTTACCCTGTTTTTTCGCGGCGTGGTTCTTGTTTTTCATATACGTGGAGTACACGCTCCGGATGGTACCGGATTCATCCCCGCCGTTTGATCTGGGGTTCGTCGTCACACGATCTTTCCACCGCGCCTTGGCTTCATGGCCGGAACTTAATTCCCTTTTAGCTGCTCTTAACACGGTATTTTAATTAAATATGTTCAACTTTTCCCCCCTTTACTTTGATCTGATCTAACTATCCTAAAGAACAAGCCAATGTGGTTTTGTTTATTTCTTGCTTGCATGTTTAAAACTTATAAACCCCATTGTTTTTTTTTCAAACATTTTCAAATTAGGTAAATGAAATCCCTTAATTTGTGCTTAGATTAATGGTCTGATGAACTTTGATTATATTTATATTTTTTGAAGGTATTTGTTGCGATGCAATCAGTCTATATAATAGGGACATGGGTCGTTGAAGGTCGACCAAGGGCGACAATTTCTGCTCTGTTCATGTTTACGTGTCGTGGGATTCTTGGTTACTCAACGCAGCTGCCATTACCTCAGGTTTAATTCTTTAATCTAATTTCTATGACACGCCGCCCGCCGCCGGGTACTCTCATTTTTGCTGCGCCGTGTAACGCAGCTTTGTCATTTATTATTTATCTATTTTGGCAACTTACCGCCGTTTCAATGAGTTTTGCCACCACCCACGGTGCTCCCTAGTATGGATCAAACGATTAAAATGGCAACCCGGTTGCTTTCCCTTAGATTTGAACTAGGGATTACAAAAGGGTGATTATAAGTTTTTAGTCCCTGAACTTAATAATTAGGTTCACTTTGGTACATAATTTTTTTTTTCCAGTTTAATACTTTAACTCGACAATTAAGTCTATTTTAATAATTAAACTTGGGAGTGGAAAAATTTGATAATATAACGCTATGAGATTATGCCAAGTTATACTTAAAGCATTTTTAAGGGATGATGTGACAATTTCAAAGCGATACTTTATCAAGTTTTGGAGTAAGTTCAGAGATTTGGAGTTAGCAAAAATGAAAATATTAAGGTATCAAAATGAACAGAATTATCAAGTTGGGGACTAAAAGTTATATTTACCTATTAAAAAAAATATCAAGCCATTGGATTCGACCTAAATGAGCAGACTTTTAATTTTTTAATTAAAATTTTAGATTTAGAGTTTGGGTCAAACTCCAATGGTCAATTTACCCAAATATCAATCTTTTAAATTATACAATTTTTATGATTTTCTAATATTTAACTATTATTTTAATTAAGCAATTTTTTTATAAGATTTTATAATATGTATTTTATTTAATCGTGTAAAGACTATGGGTGAGTTTGGACGAGTGATGTTTTATTTGCGGTTAGTATAAAAATAAGGGTTTCAATGAGATTAAATATTATAGCAATAATATAGGTGAGATAAAAAATAAGCTAACCGTATCAATCCCTCCGAAAAAATTTTATATAAATTTTTGGGTCGGAATCAGCTGGAATCATGGAGTTTTCCTTTTTTTTGAGGTCAGTTCGGATGTTAGAAGATTTAAATTAAAATCTGTTAAATTAAAATCTGACTTACCCGATCGGTCTGCGAATCGTTTCCTGTTCCCCTCTATTTTTTGTGATTTGAAATGTTATGATATCAAAACATTGATATACATATATATGATTGTAAGAGTTCATCAATGGCAGGAATTTGTGGGGTCAGGAATGGATTTTCCGGTAGGGAATGTATCTTTTTTCCTCTTCTACTCCGGCCATGTTGCCGGATCGGTGATTGCTTCGTTAGACATGAGGCGAATGCAGAGATGGGAATTAGCATGGTTGTTTGACATACTCAATGTACTTCAAGCCGTGAGATTGCTCGGTACGAGGGGTCATTACACGATCGATCTGGCGGTTGGCGTCGGTGCCGGGATTTTATTCGATTCGCTCGCGGGCAAGTATATAGAGAGCAGGAGAAAATCTGCAGTTGCTTCAGGTACCATGAAGTTAGGCTAAAAAGCTAGAAATGGCAGAATGGGGCAGTGTAATGTAATCAATAGTCACTAATAGTAGCCAAATGAACTTGTTTTTAAATGTTCAATTTCAGCCAAGTTTTTCAGTTCATCAATAATTGAATCGGCTAAGTCTTTAGTTTATCGGTTTAATTGATCTAATTAATTTAAATGATTCGTTAAATAAATCATTAAAGACTAACAAAAATAAAAATAAATAAAAATCAGTTTAATCAATTTTTAGTCTAATTGAACTAGTTCGCACTGGGCTTTGGACGGGTTTCTTGTTGGTTTATTGTCCAATTGATTCGATTGGTCAATCTGATTCAGTTCAGATAACCATGTTTTCATCACATTTTTTGTTAAAAAATGATCGAATAAATTATGGCAAATCAAATTCAATTGAATAATGGGAAAACCTCAAATGATTTTGGCCCCGAAAAGGGCTTTTGAATGATTTAATTATAAGAGGGACTAAAGGAAAATTTTCCCATTTTCAATATATCTTCATGCTTAATGCTACATTCTATACAACAATGGTCACATTTTAATCTTTAAGAAAACTATACTGAATAATTAAAATATCTATACTGAATAATTAAAATATTACATTGTATGAAATGCAGGTGTATGACCACTACTCTTCAACATCAGAATCAAGAGGGCAAGATCCATCATCTACATTAGCCAAAGGGTTATATAAGTGTGAAGTAGGATCCATACATCCAGGAACCCAATCAAGACTGCATCGATCACCCTGTAAAACGATGTTTTATTCATGGAATTCATGCATAAATCGAACATTAAAAAGAACCATAAAAATAAAACATGTATTTTTTATAACTTACTCCTTCTTTAGACAAGTTGCCAATCATAGCACATCTATCCACAACAATACTCGTGTCTGGAAATATTGCTCTGTCACATGCACCTTCTTTACTCAGCTCCTCTGCCAAACCCTGCAACAACAATACGTGTGAGTATGAAATGTATAACGAGAGCTCGGAACATCGTATCCTTGTACTCGTACCTGGTTAAAGAATTCAATCGGTCTGTTTTGCCATGCTTTTGGAACTTGGAATTGGAGTCTGTAAGGACCATCCCAATCAACTCCATTTGTGAATGAGAAGATCAAGTTCACAGCTGCCAAAGAAAGGATCGAGTTAAATTTCCTGATAAAAGGAAATCGAATTCGTAAAATAGACACAAACCATGCTTAGGGATGCATATCTGGATGGTGTATATCGGATTATCAACTTTGCCTCGAGCTTTCTTTAGCATTTGTCTAGGTTCACCACCACACATGATAGGTTGATTGAAACCTCCTGCAGAGTTACATTTCATCGGATTCTAGTCATTTTGAGCTTGGGAATGGAAACCAAATTGTGGGAATCAACAATTATCTGTTTGGGGGGTAAAGGGTATGAGAAATTACCATTAAAAGCAATCCCGAACTCTTCGTTCGGAGCGAGTTTGCTTGCTTCTGGATTGTAGAAAAGCTTCAACTTTTCTCCCTGTCATAAAAAAAAAAGGCAATCTCTATAGCAAAAAAAAAACAGACTAAAAGAGTAGCTTAAGCAGCATATAAAAAACTAGCAATGGTGAACTTACAGAGGTAGGAGGAAGACCGTTCATGGTTTTCCAATATACCGGAGCCTTCCCTAGTTCGAACATTGCCCACGAAGGGAGCGGATACCTGTCGATTGGTTTACAATGAGAGGTACATATAACTTTGGCATGCAAATTCCTCTATATTTCCCACTTAAGGCTTAACCAAAAAGAAGGGAGCTTGAGTTCATACTCTTTAATTTCTTGCATAGGACTTGCTGTAACAGTAGCAGTAGCACTCACTTTCCCATTAATATTGGCTGATCTTTTCTTCTTTGGAGATTTATTTCGCAATGAAGCACCCATAAAGCTACTAGCTGCTATTGAAAAAAAATACAAAACTCTTAGCTATTTTGCATGGTATTTGGATTTTATGGCTCAAATGGTATAATTTCAAATTAGTTATGCAAGGGAACTATGTTTAGTCAGACTCGGGTGCATATCCGACATGGGTATAATCAGTTTTTCAAAAATTTTCCATGTATTTAAAGGATTTTTGGAGGTCATATCCTCGTTTCTGTGTGTTGGACACAAGTACTTTATGAAAAATGAAGAGTCCGAGCAACGATTACCTATTTGCCACTTTATGCATAAAAGTCATGTTTAATACAACATGGGAAAACCATGATACAACATTAAATAACTTTT
Source organism: Gossypium arboreum (assembly GCF_025698485.1). Taxonomy (NCBI): domain Eukaryota; kingdom Viridiplantae; phylum Streptophyta; class Magnoliopsida; order Malvales; family Malvaceae; genus Gossypium; species Gossypium arboreum. Next base: position 2,548,106 of record NC_069075.1, on the reverse strand, counting down.
AAATTGAAGATAAAATGATTGGATGATTCCATTTTTCTTCAATATATTTCCCAATATAAATCAAGAAAGATGGTTTGATAGTTTATTAAGGGTCAAATTGAGATCAACAAAGAGCTGCAGTGATGAACCCTGAAATAATTGATCTTTCTTACATGAAAATTAGCTTCTGTTTAATCAAAAGGAACAACAAAGCTGTTAAAATGCCATTGGCTAGGCCTAGCTATGGAAGTCAAACAACACTAAAAGATCAATTAAGCAAGTTTCCACACAATAATTTCTCAAAGAATAAAAAACAACACAAAATACCACCACAACAGTATGAAAATCAAGGAAACATACAAGGAAAAAACAATAGATTGATTGAATAAGTAACAAATGGAAAGGATTGAACTTTGCCCTATTGTACCTCTCATTCGGTTAGTAGCTGAAAAGGGTTGAAAGGGTTGAGCTGGAGACCTAAAGATTGAAGCATTTGCAGCCATTTTTCTCTCACTGTTTCTCTGCAATTGTTTTTAACTTCTTAGACACCTAATAGTCTCTTTTTTTTCTGAATAGTGAAAAAAGGGGAGAACTTTGGGTTTTTAGATAAGGAGAATGAAGTGAAGAAATATATGAAGAGGGGAAAAAAGAAAAAAAGAAAATCTGAAAAATAATATCTAATCCATGAAAATGACAAAATCAGATTATTTTAGAAAATTAAAGGGCTAAAACAAAAGGGTAACACAAAAATATCTTTGATTTTATTTGATTTCATATCTCAAATCTCTTGTTATCTAACACAACATCACCTTATCACCTCATCTCTCTCTTTGTCCTTTTCTCCTTGCTATTTTTTCTTTCTATAATCCACACCTTTTTCATTTTTTTTCCCACAGTAAAACCCAGTTTTTCTTTAGAACCCCATTATCATTTTAATCACACCATCGTTGTCAAAGTTCAAAATTTTTATGATTTTCACCTTTTCAAACTGCAAAAATAATAAAAACTTGATCATGCTCTTGCAAAGTTCTGAACTTTGGCATGCAAGTTTTATTAAATCAATTGGAAGGTGTTGGCTTTTGGCCTAATGGGGGTGTCAATTAGAACGAAAGAACATTGTGATGAAAGCTTGGGAGGCTGCAATATTTGGCAATGGTATTTCAAAACATGGTGCCAATGCATTGGCAACCAAGCTCCAATGGTTGATCCTAAATACCATTGGAGTCAATCTTTTGTGTATGGTTCCTAGTCTTGTTGATTGGGCTGCCCAGCTTCTCTCTTCGAGTCTGTGTTCTTGTAAGCCTTTGTTTTTAGTAATGGAATTTTGCTTATGCCCCCGACTCCACAATTCAATCAAATCGAGGTCTTCGGCCGGGGAGTTTCCGGTTTGGATGTGAGGTTTATGTATATTATATATAGTTGATTAAGTTGTAGAATTTAAAATATGAGTTTATTGTTTTTATTTAATATTTAATAATTTTATTTATATATTTTTACTATGATTATATATTTCTTTGATTGAATTTCTAAAGGTAACAACTTAAAGTATTTTTAATATTTATATTATAACATATTTAAATTTTATATGATATAAATTAAGATTTATATGTCAAAAAATCTTTAAGAAAATGTAAAATAACTAATTAGGCTCTTGTATTAAATTCGCATATAATTTAGTCCCTGTTATTAATTAAAATAATCAATTAAGCCCATTTGTTAATGGTTTCCATCATTGACCACATTGACTGTTAAAATAAATTGATGGATCAATCAAATGGTGACATATGACATCTTCGGTTTAATCTAATATTTTTCTCATAAAATAATTAAAAAGTCATAAAAATTTGTAAAAAATTAGAAAAAATTATAAAAATAAAAAATATTAAATATTAGAAATATTAAAATTGATATTAACTTATTAAAATTATAAAATATAAAAATTATAAATATTATAATAAATCTAATAAATTATAAAAAAATTATGAAACTAATAAAATTTATTTAAAATATTTAAAAGTAACAAAATGTATTAGAGTTCTTAAAATAATACAAATTGTAAAAGAATATTAAAATTGATATAAACTTATAAAATTATTTAAAAATCATACAAACTTGAACTGGACTAGTTAGCATGAAATCAACGAGGGTACCGTTCAGGAAAGGCCATTAGACCGATTGACTTGGGAATCAGGTGGTTGAACGAATTTTTTATTTTTTAATATATTTATCAAATCAAAATTTCATTATCCAACTATTAGCATATGTTAGAATCAAATATTATGACTAAGATTTTCATAACTGGACTGATGGTTGAACTGATCTGGCCATGAGTTTGCCAGTTCGATTAATTCATCCAGTTTAATTAAATAAACATTAAAAATTTAAAAAAAAGTAAAAAACAAATAAAAATTGGTTCAACCGTTCGGTTCCTAAATCAATCGGTCTAATGGCTTTTTCAGATCGATACCTTTGTTGATTTTGATCTAATCGGTGAAGCTGATTGATCCAGTCCAGTTCAGTTCAAGTTTTTATGATTTTTTTTTATAATTTTTATAAATTTATATCAATTTTAATATCTCTAATAAATTTTTGATGACTTTTATACAATTTTAATAAGTTTTAATACCATTTTAAATATGTTTTTTCATCTAGATTTCAGTAAAAATTTAGAGGTTTATTCTTAACTCATGAAAGATCAATAACTCGAAGACATGGCTTTATGCATAAAAGAATTAGAGAGTTCATTGTGAGGAATATTACTAAGTAAGTTTTGTTATGCAATCAAATTGTTGCAACAATTTCAACTAAGCTTTTATTGAGAAAAGATTTAGTGGGAGATTTTTTTCATCCATACGAGAGTGAGATTACATCATCAAATTTAAATAAGCTATTGTTTTAAAGAAATTAGAGTAAAACCCCACAAACATAAGATCAAATCCGAATTGTGCAACCGGATAAATGTGTTAATTGCGTGTTTTTCAAGTTTTAAGGTAATAACCTAACCAAATAGGCATCTATTTGAACAATTATGTCAGAATAAATGCACGTGTCTAAGTGCTATTTGTTTCTATAATAGACATACTTGTTTGAATGATATGCGTATCTATATTTGAGATGTTCAAGAGTCAATTTCATTTGAAAATTAAAAGAGTTTAGATAAAAATATTAAGCATAAAAAATTAAGTCTATTTAAAATATGGATCCGACTTGAACTCCAATCTTCGAGCCTTGGGGTAGCTTGACCCATTGTAATATTTAAGTTTAATATATTATGTAATTTATGTGACAATTATCGATAACTAACTATAATAATATAAATATTAAAAAATTTAAAATTTTTATTTCGAATCAGATCAAATTCAAACACACCTGAATACCAAATCAAGTACCTATTTAAACACTAAAATCAAATTAAGTAATAAACATTATAATAAACCATATACATAAATAATATGATGTATATAGAGAGCAATGAGTGGTCTCAATTATTAAAAGTGGAAGTTATGGCTGGTATGACCTCATGGGTTTTGAAACCAATTAAAAACTTAAGCAATGGAATAATAAAAAGACATGATTTCAACTTTATAGACTCACTCTCCCCAACATTTGGAATTTCTAAGCAAATAAAGACACAAAGTATATTCATTACATTTTATATTATTAGTTCACAACAAGCAAAAAAAAAAAAAATTGGTTTCTTTTTCATCCAATAATGACTGAAATAACTATTTATAATAATATTTTTATATTTAATTAACTTAATTAATATTTTAATTTAATTACAAAGTTAGTAAAATTCAACTTGTTATTTTATCTAGGTAAACCATTATATTTTTTTCGCATTTAATGTGTAAATGAAATTTCCGATTTCATTATATATTTATTTAATTGAATTGATATTATAAATCAGTTTAATGATAAATTGATTAAGAAAATTATTTTATATTTGATTTTAATGAAATAATGAATATCAAAATAATGATGTTTTACTTTTTTTTCGCCATTTTATATAAAATACTTAATTACGAAAAACATAATATACCTAACCCTAAATAAAACTTATTCATGAGTGGGTTATCACTTTAGTTATGATTCAATTTTGAATATTTTTCATAAATATAATTTTGATATTAACTTTTCTTTCATTTATGTAGTAGATGTCGCAAAATATAATATATATAAATATATTTATTTTTTAATTGAGTTTTAACTCGATTCAGTATAGATATTATTATCAATGTAAGAGGACATGAATTTGAGTGTACTAAAACGCGTTATAAGTGTTCTAAATATTGTGTCAAAACGAACAAACAGACCAAAACCTATAAAAAAAGTAATTTAAAGATGGTTTTAGTAGTTTAGGCTACGTTAAATGACTTTGGTATAAACGCCTTCAAAAAGTGCTTCCTTTAAACAAAAGTTTTTGGGGGTTCATTATTCAGTAATCTATAGACCAAAGCATGCTACCTTTCCTTTATTTAGTCTTACTAGAGACGACACAATTGCCAATTTTACGCATGCAAACGCTGCTTAATTAACATTTTAAATACTACATTAAAAGCTAAAAACATGTTTTGTTTCTCGAGTTCACTAACAGTATTCCTTTTTCTAAAAAAACTTTTCATGTTGATGTGATTATTTTTATTACATTGAAATTCATGTCAATTATTACATTTAACACAAACAAACATATTATTATCATTTTAGCAAACCCTTTTTAATAAATATATATTTTTTCAAATGATTAAGTGTTGATGTTGTTGCTAAAAATGTAGGAGAATGTGAGTTCGAGTGTGCTGAAGCGCATTATATATCATTTTATTTATGGGTTGGGAGGGGCCATAATGAGATTGTTCAAGAAACACCATTTACATTAATATATATACGTATATAGACAAAGAGAATTCGCTTTTTTATTCACTACAGATAAGATTCAAAAGATTATAATAAAAATTAATATAATTATATTATACACATATTTATACCCTTTTAAGTTTAGATAATGTAGATTCTATATAGCTAATATTAAAAAGTATATGCATAATTAGTATATTGAAAAAAAAATAAGAGTTAATTATGAGAGAAAACAGCAAGCATTTGCTTACGTCAAAAGAAAGCATGGTTTTGAAGTGAGCATGCAATGAATGAATGTCTGAGTGTAAGCAAAAGAACATGCATATGCTTTGTTCCTCCAATCAAAACTATGAATAAAATAATGGTTAAACCCATATCATATACCTGACTTTGAGACTGCTATCATTAATTCCTCGACAACATTTTTAATAATATTTTCAATAAACTACTCACTTCATCTTCTCCCAATGTCAATGTGTTTCTTTCTTTGTTCTTTTCACCCCCACAGTTTCTCTATTTTACAAGACAATGTCACCTTTTTCTTTATTTGAATTTTTAATTAGTCAATAATACAAACAAAAAAAAAAAAAAGGAAAAGTAAAATGGAGTATTAGTCTTTGATTAGTCAAGCAACTCCTTTTGAGCTATCTATGCTAAAGATAATCCAAGTTTTCAGATTTCAGGGGTTTTATATATTATATGCTTTTTTAAAAAATGTGATTAGGGTGTTTAGTATTTTCCTTTCTCACATTTAAAAGATTAGAAGTTGAGCTATCCATTCAGATTGAGACTCCGTCTATACGAGTCGAGATTTGAATAAAATTTTTTTGAATTTAGGTGAATTTAGTTTATGACGGAACTTGAATTGTTGATTGGGTTTAGAATCGATTTATTTTAAACAAAGCGATTATTTTTGAAAAGTAGATGTGAGATGGGATGGGATGATTTTTTTTTTCTTGTAGAGGGAGTATAGAGTTATTATAATAATTGCTTAACCTACTTTGTCCTATCTCATTATATGAAATTATTGGTAAAATTATAATTACGTGTTATAGAAAAATCCATATATTTTGTATTTAAAGAATTGTGTTTAAATATTTACTTGAAAAAGTTAAAAATATTAGAAATAATTAATAAAAATAAACTAAAATGAAGCGTGGCATAGTAAAGATGGATGCATCTAACGTCCATAGAGATGATCGTATTTTCAAGATTATACATGGATAGAGAAATAGAAGGGATAGAGAAATAGAAGGGTGAAAAGTAGAGTATACCAACTATAGAATAGTAGTGAATTTAACCATATCTGTATCTATCCCGCTTTATTACCATCCCTAATCTAAATAGTGATGAAACTAAAATAAAATGATAAAAAAGAGTCATCTAGTTATTCAGTAAATATAAAAAGTTCAACTTTAACCGAAAATTAAAGGTGAAGTTAATGTAATAAAATTTGATTAAATTGATGGTCCCATATAAAGGGAAAGAATCACACCTATATTTTAGTGCTTGCATTATTGAGTTATAAACCCACACCAAATTGGTTCCAAATATTTACTCATTACCATCCACTCTCTTCAAAAAGTCTAATCATCATCATCTACCACACCATATTGATATACATAAAAAAAATAGAAAAATCAAAGCACTACCCATTTCGCCACGTGTCCTCCCATTCAATCTGTCACAGTTTACCCCTTGTTTAGCGGGCGCTTCCTGTTGTATTTTTAACCTTCTCTCCCATACTCCAATGCAGATTGTAAATTATTATCCGACTGTAAACCTCAAACCATTTTCTCGAGAAAAGGGAGAGATAAAAAGAAATGTCAAAAGTGAAGCAGCAGAAACCACTGTGTGTGTGGGTGTGTGTTTGTTTTGGCAGCATGTGTGAAAAAAGTAAATAAATTTATGTGGGTGTAGGTGAAAAAAGTTAGGGTTCATGTTTGGTTATTTTGTTTAATTTATTTCTGTAGTATGTGTTAAAAGGTGGCGAAGTAAATGCAGGCAATTGTCGGCCAAGCCCTGGGCGTGGGCGAGGGCGTCAGAGATGGGAACGCCGCATTTGCCATAGCATGGCGACACAAGCAACAGTGCACGTGAACGTTGCCAGTAGCTCACACCTTTTATTTTTTTCTTTGCCTTAACATTCCTCCTCCATGTCGGTAATTATATTTCACCTTCTATTATTTTTAAAACTGAATCAAATATTTGTATTAAAAGTTAGATTATATTTTAGTTTTTTGTTAAAAATAAATAAAATATTTTTTATACGTTATGTCAAAGAGTAAATTAAATAATTAAATAATAATATATAGTATGTCACGTGTATTTTATGTTGACGTATTTAGGTCAGTTTTTAACATGTGCTAAAGTACATTAGCCTCTGATTTATGGGTTGGAGAGGGATTGAGTAGTTCTAATCATAAACAACATGACCGGTGAAATTATTAAGAAAATATATTTTAATCAATACTTTTGGTGGATGGATAACATTTCTTGTTATTTACATTTTCACATAAGTAACACATATAGGAGGGTATCGATGACTAAATATTTTTATGGGTTAATTGCACTATACGTCTTTAAATTATCATTCAGATTTTAAATTAGTTCTTAAAGTTCAAAATGTTTAAATTAAATTATAAAAGTATTGATATTGCATCAATTATGTACTTTCATCAATTTATCCGTCAATATAGGCAATAAATGCCAATTTGAATATGACTTGAAGTATTTTCAAAATATGTGGATTAAATTATAAATATGAATGTACTTATCACATGAACAAATACCTAACGTGTTAAACACATATTCACACATATAGTTTCAATAAAATTTAAGAGTATTTTTTTTAATATGTTAGATTCAAACTATTAATGTAGTAGGTTCACACCAAGATTTTTAAAATCGACTAGTGATCAAATTAGTCAGACCATCAGTACCAGTTCTCGGTTCGACTAATCAATACAATTTTAACTAAAAATTATTAAAATATTTAGAAAAAATATTTAAAAATAGAGAAAATTAGTTTAGCCATCGGTTTAACCAATTTCAAGTGGTTTGCTCAAAAATCAATTAAAAATCAGTTTAACTATTTGCCTGGATTGATATCCTAGTCAGTTCTAACAATTATGATTCAAATTTATTTATAAGAAACTATAAAATTGCCTAAATTATATAATACCCATAATTATAATAATTTGAAATTTAGACCAATTTAACCCTTTTTAGGAATATTATTCTTTTACTAATATTTTATAGTTTTGGGAGTTGAAGCTTGGGTCCAGCCAAGCTAGCTAATCTCCCACACTATAAATAGCTGTTGAACTTAAGGCTTTCAAGTGCGAAGAAATTTCCACTGGAAAAAAAAAAAAAAAAAAAACCCAAACCCCTGAAAAGAGTGAAACCAACCAACAAAAAGAGACTTAGAGAGAGAAAAAAACAAATCCATTTTCGTTTTTGGGTCAACTTATACCACTAGCCAAAACGGGTCTGCCATTGTGGATGTTGGGGTTGGCTGCCGATCGGTTGCGAGCCGACATGAATCGTTTGCTCTCCTTCCTCTTCCACCAGGTGTGTTCTTAGACATAGTTGATTGCTGGTTTGGTTTAGTTTTTAGTATTACAAAGCTCATGATAATGGTGTTTCTTTTTTTTTTTTTTTTTTTATGTTCATTAGGGGATATTAGACGAGCAATTCTTGCAACTTCAACAGCTTCAAGACGAAACTTCCCCAAACTTCGTATCTGAAGTTGTCAACATTTACTTCCATGAATCCGAGAAGCTATTACGGAACCTCAGATCATTACTGTAATGATTTATTCTCTTTTGTTCATTGTTTTACTTTTTCCTTGTTGAGTCTATTTATGAATTTGGTAATGTATATGGTAACAGGATGGATAGAGAGTTCTCGGATTACAACAAAATGGGAATCCATTTGAATCAGTTCATGGGAAGTAGTTCCAGTATTGGTGCTAAAAGGATAAGAAATGTTTGCCTTGCCTTTCGAGCCGCTTCTGACCAGAACAACCGTGCTGGGTATATACATGCTGCTTTCGCCCCTCCCTTCTTTTCTGCCTCTACTTTTGTGCTTCAAGGCCCCCACCTTCTTGGTTTTTTAAATGCAACATTAGATAAAACTAGCATAGATAAAAATCAAAGAGTAAAATAATTTTAAAAAATCAATATTTTCTATCATTAAAATTGGTCTGATTAATAAATTAATCATATAGTTACACGTGACATGTCATGTGTATCTTATTTTAAGTACAAAGATCAATCTTTAACAATAGATATGTATAGAGTTTTTAGTAGAATGTTTAATTTACTCTTTGATCTAATATGCATCTACTAAAGTACTATTTTTTAGTAAAACTTTTAATATAAAGATCTTGTTGATACTTTTACCTATATATATTATATAACTCACAACATAGATTATATTTCCTTCTAAATCGAAATAATAAAAATTTGATATCTTTTAACGATTGTTGAATTAAGTGATAAAAAGTTTGGGTATGGATGCAGGTGCTTGAGTGCATTAGAGGTGCTAGAACATGAGTACTGTTTCCTCAAGAACAAACTGCATGAACTTTTCCAGGTACTATTTTCACTGAGTTTTGTTCTTTTGCATTTCATTTCATATATTAATATATGTCATTAATCCCTGTAATTTTACAGGATTCAAGATTTAATCCTATACTTTTAAAATTAAAAATAAAACCCTCTTTTTTTTAATCTAAAATTCGTAATCCAATCATAACCATTATTTATTTATTTATTTTCATCCGAGAACTGCCTAATTAATATCCTAAGATGATAAATTTTGATAAAAAACTTAATGATTGAACTGGGAATTTTAACTTAGAAAAGTATAAGGATTAAATCTTAAAGTTTATTAAAGTATAGGGGCTAATTACATATTTTAACCCAATTTTTATATACTGAAGGAAAAATGCAATTTTTAATTATCAGTATTAATTAATTTACATACCATTTTTTTTTCTATTATGATGATTCAGATACAACAGCAAAGAGTACTAGCAGCAGGAGTAAGATACCCGATGCAGCACTAAAACCCAAAAACAATTTTAATGCCATGATCCTTGAATTCAATTTTTAGCTAAAATCCAAGCAAACCCCAAAGCAGGATTTTGTACTATTTTGAGGGGTTTATTTGCAATTGCCACTTGCAATTTGTGGATGTAATATAAAGTCATTCATTTTTTTTTCTTTCTATTTTTGCTTCATTTGTAACTTTTGAATGCAAATGAAATGTAGTGGAAACAGTTAGCATGCAATGTTTTCTGACTCAAATTGGATCGATTATTTGAATATTGCTTCAATAAATAATAAAAAATTAATTGAATGGAGTTAAAAAAATTAATGTTATTAATAATTTTTATTTTTTTAATTTTTTAAAAACTTATATGAAGAAAATCTGCCAGCTTTAATGGCTTTTCTGTCCACTGTTAAAGTGCAATGAATTGTCAAAAACTGACTGTTGATTGAACTCTGTAAACATTTTCCAAACACTTCCATCAATCAAATCAGAAAGTACATAGCCAGCCCCAACCGCAGCCATTATGTTCAGCTCTCAATTTTTTATTGTTCAAATACTAATCAAACAAAAAAAAAAAAAAGCATTTAACTTAATATCTTGTAATATAAAACTAAGGGATTAAAAGTGAAAATTTCATTAATTACAAATGAAATTTTGAAAAAAAAAAAACCTTGATTTTTTAAGGCCTTTAATAGTTAAACCAAATTTTTATCGGTTCAACGTAGTAGATTGATCACCCATGTGTGATTCGGGTTTTTATTCGATACATAGTTCCATTTATTAGGTGGTGAGTATAGGTGGGAGATAATCAGATTTGGCACCAAGAATACGAGCCTTAGTGTCAGGGAAGTTCTCAAAATTTGGCAACTCAGATACATTTCCATCATTAGAAATGGCAATGGGGTAGCTCAGTAGGTGACCAGGCAAGTCCTGGTCAAGGTCGTCCTTTGAGAAGAGGTCCCAATATTTGTCAGCCATTTGGTTCACTTTCTTCACGCATTCCTTGCTTTCTGGGGTCAAGAAGCTGTCATGTAGCATGCCGAGGTGCTCGTACCATAGCGCCAGACGGAAACCGTGGACTTGACCCCTTGCTGGTTGCCTAATCGATAAATGATATGGTTGGTACGCCCCCATTGCTATCTCGGAGTCTCTCGCACCGTCCATTGATCGTTGGTTGATGTTGGCTGATCCAATTATTATGTATTCATCATCAACTACATAAATGGAAAACATAGTTAAATCGAGCTCTAGACTTATTAGAGGTAACGATATAAACCAACCGAGTTAAACCTGAGTTTCTTTTTACTTACCCAACATCATTTTGGTATGAACATAGATCATGAAACGACGGGCATCTTGAGCTCTAGCGTGATTGGAATCGGGCTCCGGTGTTTCTGTAGGTTCATATTCTCCACCCTTCTTCATCTCTCGGTTGCCGAGACAAAAGAATGTTAAATAGTTCCGAGGATCCTCGTCACGTCCTTCAGATTTAAGAGCTTGAGCGATTTCTTTGTACATCATGTTCATGGTCCTCCTTTGCCAATCTAATATGGCTTGTACTGATCCACTTTCTGGGATACCTTCAGGCCACATAGGGATTACAGCATACACTGTGAACCTCTCTCCTGCTCGAATCTTGCTAACTACTTTAAGACAAAGCTCTTTGGGAATCAAATGCAAAGCATTAATGTCTTCAGGCTTAATGTCATCATCATCAGCACTCCAATCGAAGGAGCTTCCGAGGAAATACTGATTTTCGATATAGATAAAGTTCTGGGCTCGTCGGATAGCGTTAATGTAAGCATCTTGAATACTTCGATCGATGATTTGGTCTTTTCCGCTAACGAGTCCAGCCCTGGCAGCATCTTCGGGTGAGTCAGGGAAACCAAAAGCGGCACCGCCATCAATTGATCTAAATAGTTGTACATTCCAAGTCTCATGGTCATTAGGGTATGTAATTGGAGAGGGGGGAATGATGGTACCTTCAAGGTCTTTGATATCAAGTAGTACGTCTTTACCGCCTTGTCGTTTCCATCTTTGTTCGAAATTGAACAAGACATCCCAAGCAATTGGCCCTTCGAGTCGACAATGGATGTCATGCCAAGGCTCCCTTGGACCACCTTTGTTGATTGAAGCTTCAGCAAAGTTTGGCTGATGAAAATCATCAGCGTGAGCTGTGTCCAAAGTCCTGAAAAGGGAATGAAAAGGTGTGTCGTATCTTCCATCGCAAAGATCAAGACCGCCAATAAAGCTCACGATTCGTTTCCTATCCGTATCTCCATTAGGCATCGCAGCATCCACTACAACAATCTTTTGATGATGAGTGAACATGGTGGAGATTTGCAACTCCTGGACGATAGATCCACCGTCATCGGGATCACGAGGGCATAACACGCAGTTGACATCACTGTCCTCGAAGAATTTCTCGGTTTCTTCATCATGTGTGGCCATTAATCCATCTTTCTTCAATGCACCAACAGATGTTCTATCATCCCAAATAAGCAAATTAACCCGAACACCTTGACTTGCTTTCTTCTTAAGCAAGTCACCAAGCTTGGTGTCTCCCCCTCGCTTAGATCTCTTCGAATCTCGTATCAACTTGATCTCAGTAAAAACAGACCAACCGGCAATGTAAACCAAGTGTTTGGCATTCGTGACCGCATCGAAAATGTCCTCCCAACATCGATGTGGCTCATAATACTTGCTTCCAGCAAGAGGAATTTTCGGAATAAATCCATCAGGTATATGTGAATCCTGGTATAGGAACACCTTACACCCATGTCTCTGGGGATAATAAGTATACGGAACTCCAGGAAACTTACGACTTACAATACCACGGTTCCAGTTCCGGTCCTTGGTAACATCGAAATAACGAATCTTGACATGGATTTTAGCCTCATTTTCCAAGTTTTGCATCTCTTCATCCTTGAGTTCAATCCACCTATCCACTTCTTCCCCTGATAAGATATCCTCAACCGGCAAATATGCTCTGCCAATTACGTTTGCTCCAATAGAACCGGCTTGTTTGACCGTAAAGATTACATCGTTAGCCATATGTGCGCAGTAAATGTGGAAAGACTCATTCCACGAAGGGTCGTCGCTTTCGACTTTTCTTGTCCTTCCAACTCTAGCCTTCTCGAGATCAATGGTCGCGTAAAGCTTCCCTGATCCTTTGCCGATACCAATCGATTCCTCAACATTTGCCATTAACTGCCATTAACAGGCATATATTTCAGACCAAGGAAAACAAAAACAAGACAGAGATAAACCTATAGAGTAACCATAAGAAAAAGAACATCTAAGATAACAACATGAACATTTGAAATAAGGACTCAAGTCAGCCTTCTCAACTAATATTCATGTATTTATATATAAAAATTGTAATGATATAAGATCTTCTCTTTTGGTGGCTCTTAAGAATCAAAAGGGATAAAGAAACAAAATTATAACTCAGATTTTATTCAATTGTACTTATTTAATTCAATGCTATTCATTTGAAAAAAATTATTGAGCTTCTATTCAAAAATAGATAAATTAATTCTTTTACATTAGATCAACGAGTAAATTAATCATCATATTAAAATTTTATCCATTTCTATTGTTTAAAATTGGTTCTTGTAAAACTCAAATGATTATTTTGTCAGCCACACAAATTTTTAAAAATATAAATGGATAAAGTTTTTAGCAGAAAAGACTAGTTTGCTCTTTAATCTAACGTACAAAGACTAATTTGCTCATTTTTTTAAAGTAAAAGGGACAAAATGCAATATTACTTTTAATACAGGGGGCCTCCATGATATTTTTACCGAAAAAAGTTTCACTTATTTTCACATCAAATATAATTATCCTCATAAACATAAAATATTATTACATCAATAAAAACCCAAATGATATAAAAAACTAAATAAGAACCGATGTATATAATTGAACCAAATCAAAATTCACTAACGATATTACATATTAAAAACAAAATTTATGTATAGTTTTAATATTTATTCAACAGAATCAAAATTCACGTCCTTATGATATATTTATGTATGTATATATTGTATACCTTTCGGAAGAATCCACCACCTTCGAGATTATTAACTTCATAAATGGTAACATGTAAATTCCCATGAAGTGAAGTTCTCGTCATTTCTCACCTAAAAAAAATTAAAACAAAATTAAGTAAATCCAGATCAACATATTTAAATATTTTCACCTTATTAACACAAAAAATAAAAAAGAACAAAAGATTGAAATCACCCTAAAAAGTAAACAGTGGAAACAGAGATGATCAGTGCAAAGAAAAGTTTCAAAAGCAGAGTGATTAATGGAGAAAAAAAAGAGGGTATTTCAACAAAGAATTTGAAGCAGCCAAAGCTTAAAAGATATCTCTTTTGCAGTAAATGGTTTCTGAAATTTTCTGGGTTTGCATTTACATATGTAAAACAAAGTTTACAGTGAAATTGTACTGTATTTATAAATTAAGGTGGGAATGTGAAGAAAAAAATAAATAGAAAATGAAAGATCCGAAAAACCAGCCCGTAGAACGGTACAAAGCTTCCCCGCTGGGGAAAATTTTGTTAATTTATTTTATTTTATTATATTTATGATTTAACATAAATAATTTATGGGGTTTTAGTTGAAATTAAAATGTGCTTGATTTTCTTGGAATTAACCATAGCATTAGTAAGGTATAAAGTTTTTTTTTTTTTTTGATTTCTTAATGTATTTACTGGACTCAATAATTGATCCTTCACGAGTTTTAAAGTTGTTCCGTAATTTTTTTCCTTTTTGAAGTTGTGTTCAATGTATAAAAATCATATCATATTAATTCATTTTAATTTGTTAAATTGATTAAAACTATAAATTATATTATTTATATTTATATATTAAAATTAATACTAAATAAATATTATATTAGTTAATAATTAACCAAAATTTGGTTTTGCTTAATTAAAAAGTAATAAATTTTAAATTTACACATGTTCAATGTAATACATAAACTTTGATTTTGGTTCAATTATATATATAAAATTTTAATTTTTATTCAATTTTACACATTTAGAAAATAAATATATTAAATTAAATAATATTGTTTATATATAATATGTAAACGTAAAATAATATTACATCAATAATAATTTTAATGATTTTTAAATCGAATCAAATTGTACATCATTAAAGTCATTATATCACACTACATGATAGAACAAATTGAATTCGAGTTTTTATTAATCGAATTCAAATAACTTACGAATATTTATTTCTTATTTACAATTCAGGCAATGACTGCAAGCAGCACCCATATACATGTCGAGATTGCAGATTCCCACACCGCATCATACTTATTTTAGAGCTTTGAGCAAAGGGTATTGTTTATTCATTGACTATGGGTGATGAGGCCTCTTGCAATCGTCTAAAATGGTGGAAGATTTTAATGTTTCTTCTTAAAGTCTAAGATTAGAAAGAGAAGCAGCTAATTAAAATAAATTATTACAAATATTTCTCAAAATTCAAACATCACACAACAATGAAAAACTTCATAATTTTTAGGATTTTTTACATTTCATGTAGGAACAGACTTGAAAGAAGGGAGAAAAGCATCTCGAGTGGCTTCATTTTCCCATTCTACTGTTGCCCACCAATCTTTGCTTCCCTCAATGCTGAGTTGATTCCCTTTCGCACTATCTGAGTTGAGAGAAAATTTCTTCAGTTCTCGGCAGGCATTTATACGAATAAGTTTTAGACATGGAAAGGGTAGGGCATCCCAGTACATGTTCTTCAACTTCGGTAGCCAAAATAAGTATAGTGTTTCAAGCTTCAGAAATGATTTAGCGTATGGAATTCCAATCACACCTGCAACTTCACCAAGCTTTCCCTCATTCAATATTTCTTCCATTTTATCACACAAATATATCTTGAGATTTCTTAAATTTGGAGCAAGAATCAGCCAGCTCCTATCTTTCAATTTGACACACTCATAAATTTCAACCGTGCTCAATGTGTGATAGCATGAAGCATTAATTAGCAGCTTTTCCATTTTCATCTCCATATCTTCACAATAACATAGTGTCTGTAGACACTCCAAATTTTTTAAGCATAAAATATTAAATATTTTTGATTCTCTAAAATCACAAAGTTGAAGTGCTTGGGTCCAACATAGAAACAAGTTAATGTTCAAGAATCTTTCTAGACAAAACATGCTTTTAATCGGTATCGATAGTATATTCAAATGTTGCAAACCTTTCAACTCCTGCATAAGCTTTTCATTACCCCCATACAAAACATTGTCTTCATTAGGATAATCTCTATTTTGCACCGACCACATTCTGAATATTTGCAACTTGGAAAAATTAGATATCAAATGTTGTGGGATTTTTTTGAGATTGTGCATATAACTCAAGTCCAACATTTTTAGTTTTGTCAACGATTTCAACTCTGTTGGCAACTCTTCTATACCAGTATAAGACAGATCAAAACATTCTAGACAAACCAATTGTGAAATTCCCACAGGTAGAGCTCGTAATCGAAGGTTTCCTGACAAATCCAAAACAGTTAGAAGAGGTATAAATTGGAAGAAACCATCGCTGATCACTTGCAACTCATTTTGGCTAAGAAACAAGGTTCGAAGGTTAGGGCATTTGGGTGTTTCTTTGAGAACTTCAATCTTATTTTCCATCACTGACATTCTTTTTACATTTTCCCATGCCGTAACATTTGGTTCTTCAAATACTTGAGCCCCTATTTTTCCAAAAAAATTGTTCTCTGTTGCTTCAAACTCACGTGTAATCCATAAAGCCATGTCACGGATCACATCATGCATCTTCACACAATCTTCTCCATCTATTTCACCAACATTTTCCAATAAACAAGCACTAATAAGAGAGTAGATTATGTGGTCTCCTTGCATTTGAGCTTCACTAATTCTATCAAATCCATTCAATAGCCCTTCACAAAACCAATACTCCACTAATCTCTTTTTGGGAATACAATAATCTTCGGGATACAGACAACAATATAAGAGACAACATTTTATTGTAGCATTAGGCAAATTATCATAACTGAATTTTAAAAGCAGAAATACCTCATTTTCCATTTTTGGCAATGCACATCGCTTCAACATCTCAATTGCATATTTCCATTCCCCAAGTGTTGTCTTGCAAGCCATGGCATGACCGATTGTAATTAGTGCAAGAGGCAGCCCATCGCACCTTTCAGCTACTTGTTTAGCTAGGTTTGGAATATCTGGATGGCTGTTGAGAGTTTCATCTCCAACCTTGTCTTGGAACAATTCCCAAGCCTTCTCCGGTTCTAGGCACTCCACTTTGATTTTCCTTCGAGCTCCCATTTCGCCACATATCTCCAAAGATCGAGTAGTAAAAATAAGTTTGGAACCATTTTCTTGGCTTGGTTTTGGTATCCCAACTTGGTTCAAATCCACCCTCTGCCATAAATCATCCAATAATACAACAAATCTCTTGTTGCGCAAGACACCATAGATATCAGTAACTTTCTGGTCAACACTTTTATTCTTCCAGGAGTCATATGAAAACCCAAGATTTCTACCAATCCTATCTTGAATCTTTCCAACATCGTAATCTTTAGACACCAGTGCCTAGATAACAACATCGAAACCATTCGGTGTGGTGCTGAACTTGTTGTTGAGCTTGGTCAAGAGTGTTGTCTTGCCAACGCCCCCCAAGCCATAGAGGCCGATGATCCCCACATCTGTTTCAACGATGCAACTCCATACCTTTTGGATAGTGGATTCTAGAGCAACCGGCTGCTCCACAGGTCTTACTACCACTGAAGCTGCGGGCTGATTCTCCACTACTTTCTCAAAAGCTCCTTTACTCTTATGATAACTTATTTCTTGAAGCATTTCCGCTACTTTTTTACCAAATTTGTAGCTAGACAAGCAATTCTTGGTGTTAGAATTAAGTGACCCAAATTCTTATTTAAATAAAATACGATGGAAAATAAAATAAAAGTAAAATCCATATAGAACTAGACTTCTTTTATTTTATTTTAGAATAAGGTTTTAAACCTTATTAAACTCCATCTATTTTATATTGATTAGGATAAGGTGTTTCAATCCTCTTAGAATATGGCTTTGCAAGCCTATAAATAGACATAGTCTATTCCTCTTGTATTAGAGTAAAAATTTTTCGACATAGTGAATTTTCTTCTCCTCTGCCCGTGGTTTTTTTCCCGAAAGGGTTTCCACGTAAAATTTATGTGTTCTTTATTTTTATTTATTTTATTCTATTTTATTTTTCACACTTGGAAATGCAGCCACCGAGACACAAGTTATTCATTTGTTGAGGACCATTTGAAACCAATTCCTCCGCCTCTGTTATCATAGTTTCTGCTTTTGAAAGCCATAGCTGAACTTGCTCAAATGGCTTCAATAGTCGTTGTTCTGCAAGATCAACCTGCCTTCGCACGTCATTTCTTTGTGCCCTCAGTTCTTGAAGAGCAGAAGATAAAGTTGGAAGAGTTTGTTTAAGCTTGCAGACATAATTAGCATGACCAACAATGA
The DNA here is from genome assembly GCF_025698485.1 of Gossypium arboreum. NCBI lineage: Eukaryota > Viridiplantae > Streptophyta > Magnoliopsida > Malvales > Malvaceae > Gossypium > Gossypium arboreum. The sequence continues at coordinate 2,529,682 of NC_069075.1, read as the reverse complement.
AATCCCAGCCACGAAGAAGGAAATTCTCGAAACTACATTGTACGGAGCAGCAATTGCCCATGATTCTGGCAAATGAAAGATAAAATAAAGGAAACAAATGAGATGTGGATGCAAAGTGAATTGTGTTAAAAATAAAGTTAGGTATAGTGGAAAAGTGAAAGAAAAATAAAGTTAAAGAAGATTGGGTTTGAACAGATTGAGGTGGAAGGCGGTTGTGGCACAGTTATGAAGAGGATGCACATGAAATAAAGTTAAAGAAGATGGGGTTTCAACCATTAGAGCTTTCATTATGGATAGTAAAGATAAAGCAAGCAGATTCACAAAGTGTATACCCAGAGAAGGAAGTCAAAGCAGCTAACTTTTTTAGCCAAATATACGAAGAAGACAGGTAGTGGGTGGAAGAGGATCCACCAAATTAGCACAGGTCTCAGCTCGTTTGTATAGTTGGAGCAGATGCAGTAGCAGAATTCTAGTAGTTTCCTGGTGAAAGATAGTTGGAATTTGAATCGATCAGGCTTGCTGTGATTATCTAAGTCTTGTGCTTGGAAATCTGGAAGTTCTTGGTTATCTGGTTCAGCTCTAGCTTTGCTTCTTCTGTCGGTTCCTCTGCTATTATCTTTTCTGTCTATGATTGTTACATCTGTGGCTTAACTTTTATTAATCGGATCACTTTAGGTTTTTCTTTTAAAATAATTCTTAATAACTATTATTTCTAATTGAATAGGTTAAAAAATCAATAAATTGATTTTAAAATTTATAAATTATTTAAAATTATAAATAAAATTATAAAACTTATATATATTTTTAAAAATAACAATATCCATCCAATAAAAATTATAAGGCCAAATTCTTCTAAAATCTTATAATAATTAGATTTTAATGGGTCTCTATTGTTATTTTTAATAAAAATTTATAACTTTTTTAATAAATTTTGTATATAGTTTTTATAATTTTTAAATAATTTTAAATTTTAAAAGGGTCAGTTGATTTTTTTAATTTGTTACTAAGACTTTTTTGACCCTTTAGTTTTATTAGGTTTTTTTAAAAATTTAATTTACTCCAATAAAAGAGTAGGCCTCAAAATTGAATAAATGTGTAAAAATTGAGGGGCTAAATTTATTATTATACCTTGTATAAACATGAAATTTTATGGAATAGACTATTTTCTCACTCATCTAAAGTATATGGGCTCATTTACTTATTTTTCAATAAAAGGACTAAAATGCAATCCATGATATAGTACAAGAAGTTTTGTGATACTTTTACCCAAAGTGGAGTGTGACATCATTTTAATTACTTTTATTATGATAAAATTGAATATATGAAATAATAATATTATTGATTTAAATCCCATTATTTGTAAATTTTACTTATTTAACTATAATCTAAATAAAAGTATGAGTTCGAAAAACTTTTGAATCGACAAAAATAATTTTTAATGTTCATTTAATTACTAAATTGATATTAAATAAATAATTTTTTTCATTTGAACTATACAAGTTTTTACCTAAATAATATTAAAAAATATATACATCTTGAAATGGCATGTTCTAAAAATTATGTACCAAAATGGTACATTCATAAAGGTGGAAGATGGTGCGTAGGCGGCACTACCTTAGCATTCTGACATAATTTAATTAAAAAAATAAAATAATATTTTAGTAGTGGTGCCAAAGTGATAGGCAGCACCACTTTTGTCTAGGTATAAAAATACGAAAAGGGGTATGGTACCTATCTAATAAGCGGCACCAGTGACCCCTATTTAGTAGGCGACATACTTAGTATCCCCCGCACTCTTTCTCAATTTTAAAGTATCAGTTTAAAATATATATCTTTTACCTACATAAAAATAATAAAAATTATATTAAAATAATAAAAATAACATGCAAATAAAAATATAACAAAAACATATAAATATGAATATTTTTATTATTATTTTAAAATAATAATAAGTAGAATGTATTAGTTTAAAATATAATATATATAATAACATGCCAACTTAATTATTGTCAAAAAATATAATTTATTTTACATACAACTTCAAAAGAAATTTTATTTATAATATTTATAAAAAAACATAAGCTATTATTCTCAATTATAAAATTTTAAAAATTAATACCAATGTTGAGGCTCTTAGTTTCAATCTCTTTTGCTGTTTATGGTTGCTGGGTTTGCATTTATATATGTGAAATTATAAATTGTATTATTTATATTTATATACTAAAAATAATACTAAATAAATATTAAGTTAATTAATAATTAACAAAAATTTGGTTTTGCTTAATAGTGTTAAAAGGAATAAATTTTAAATTTACACCTGATATAGAATAAACTTTGATTTAGCTAATTACATTACATGAAATTTTAATTTCAAAATTCAAATATCACACAACAAATGAACCACTTTACAATTTTTAGTACAAAAGCTTGAAAGAAGGGAGAAAAGCATCCCGAGTGACTTCATTTTCCCATTCTACTCTTGCCCACCAATCTTTGCTTCCCTTAATGCTGAGCAGATTCCCTTTTGCACTGTCTAAGTTGAGAGGAAGCTTCTTCAGTTCTTTGCAATACTTTATAAGAATGTGTTTCAGACATGGGAAGGGTAGGGCATCCCAATATATGCTTTTCAATTTTGGTAGATGACGTAAGTCAAGTGTTTCAAGCTTCAGAAATGATTTAGGGTATGAAACTCCAATCACACCTGCAACTTCACCAAGTTTTTCCTCACTCAATATTTCTTCCATTTCATAACACCCTGTTATATCGAGATTCCTTAGATTTGGAGCAAGAATCAGCCAGGTCATGTCTCTCAATTTCTTACAGTGAAAAATTTGAACTGTGCTCAATGCGTGAAAGCATGAAGTACAATTACTTGAAGACACCCATGTAGACAACTTTTCCATTTTTATCTCCATAATTCCACAATCAAGGAATTGTAGTGCCTCTAGATGCTCCAAATTTTCTAAGCATAAAACATCAAACATTTCTGGTTCTCTAAAATCAATAAGTTGTAGTGCTTGGGTCCTACGTCCAAACAAGTCAAAGCTCAGGAATCTTTCTAGACAGAACATGCTTTTTATGGGTGTACTTAGTATATTCAAACGTTGCAAACCTTTCAACTCCTCTATAAGCTTTTCATGACCCTCATTCAAAACATTGTCTTCATTAGGATAATCTTTATTTTGCAGCAACAACCTTTTAAACCACAATCTGAATATCTGCAACTTGGAAAAACTAGATACCAGATATTGTGGGATATTTTCGAGATCAGACATATAACTCAAGTCCAACATTTTTAGTTTTGTCAACGATCTCAACTCCATTGGCAACTCTGATATACCAGTCCAAGATAGATCAATACATTCAAGTGAAACCAACTGTGAAATTCCCTTAGGCAACACTCGTAAATAACAGTTTTCTGACAAATCCAAAACAGTTAGATGAGGTATAAATTGGAAGAAACCATCACTGATCACTTTCAAATTATTATTGCTAAGAAACAAGGTTCGAAGGTTAGGGCATTTGGGTGTTTCTTTGAGCAGTTGAATCTCATTTTTCATCACTGACATTCTTTTTACTCTTTTCCATGCCTTGACATCTGGTTCTTCAAATAATTGAGCTCCTGCTTTTACAAAAAATTTATTCTCTGTTGCTTCGAACTTGCGTGTAATCCATAAAGCCATGTCACGGATCACATCATGCATCTTCACACAATCTTCTCCGTCCCTTTCCAATAAACAAGCATTCAGAAGAGAGCTGATAATGTCGCCACCTTGCATTTGAGCTTCATTAATTCTATCAAATTTATCCAATAGCCCTTCACAAAACCAATACTCCACTAATCTCTTTTTGGGAATACAGTAATCTTCAGGATAAAGACAACAATACAGGAAGCAACATTTCATTGTAGAATTAGGCAAATTATCATAACTGAATTTTAAAAGCGGATATACCTCATTTTTCATTTTTGGCAATGCACATCGCTTCAACATCTCAATTGCATAATTCCATTCCTCAAGTGTTGTCTTGCAAGCCATGGCACGACCGATTGTAATTAGTGCAAGAGGCAACCCACCGCACCTTTCAGCTACTTGTTTAGCTAGGTTTGGAATATCTGGATGGCTGTTGAGAGTTTCATCTCCAACCTTGTCTTGGAACAATTCCCAAGCCTTCTCCGGTTCTAGGCACTCCACTTTGATTTTCCTTCGAGCTCCCATTTCGCCACATATCTCCAAAGATCGAGTAGTAAAAATAAGTTTGGAACCATTTTCTTGGCTTGGTTTTGGTATCCCAACTTGGTTCAAATCCACCCTCTGCCATAAATCATCCAATAATACAACAAACCTCTTGTTACTCAAGATCCCGTAGATATCTATGGCTTTCAGGTCAGCACTTTTATTCTTCCAGGATCCATCCGAAAAACCAACATATTCGCCAATCCTATCTTGAATCTTTTCAACATCGTAATCTTTAGATACCAAAGCCCAGATAACAACTTCAAAATAATTTGGTGTGGTGCTGAACTTGTTGTTGAGTTTGGTCAAGAGTGTCGTCTTGCCAACGCCTCCCAAGCCATAGAGGCCAATGATCCCCACATCTTTTTCTACGATGCAACTCCATACCTTTTGGATAGTGGATTCTAGAGCAACCGTCTGCTCTACAGGTCTTACTACCACTGAAGCTGCGGGCTGATCCTCCGCAACTTTCTCAAAAGCTCCCTTACTCATGTGATCATTTATTTCTAGAAGCATTTTGGCCACTTTTTTACCAAACTTGTAGCTAGACGGGCAACTCTTGGAAGCACAGCCGCCGAAATACAAGTTATTCATTTGTTGAGGGCCATCTTCAACCAATCTTTCAGCCTCTATTATCATAGTTTCCGCTTTTGAAAGCCATAGCTGAACTCGCTCAAGTCGCTTCAATAGTCGTTGTTCAGCCACATCAACCTTCCGTAGTACGTCATCTCTTTGCGCCCTCAGTTCTTGAAGAGCAGCAGATAAAGTAGGAAGAGTTTGTTTAAGCTTGCAGACATAATTAGCATGACCAACAATGAAATCCCAGCCACGAAGAAGGAAATTCTCGAAACTACATTGTACGGAGCAGCAATTACCCATGATTCTGGTAAATGAATGATAAAATAAAGGAAACAAATGAGATCTGGATGCAAAGTGAATTGTGTTAAAAATAAAGTTAGGTAATGTGGAAAAGTCAAAGAAAAATAAAGTTAAAGAAGAAAGGGTTTCAACAGATTGAGGTGGGAGGCGGTTGTGCCACAGTTATGAAGATGATGCACATAAAATAAAGTTAAAGAAGACGGGGTTTCAACAGATGGAGGTGGAAGGCGACTGTGCCACAGTTATCATGTAAAATTAAAAACATGGGGTTTCAACCATTAGAGCTTTCATTATGGATAGTAAAGATAAAACAAGCAGATTCACAGAGTGTATACCAAGAGAAGGAAATCAAAGTAGCTAGCCTTTTTAGCCAAAGGTGGAGCAAGATACGGAGAAGACAGGTAGTGGGTGGAAGAAGATCCACCAAATTAGCACTGGTCTCGACTCTTTTGTTTAGTTGGAGCAGATGCAGTAGCAGAATTCTGGTAGCTTCCAGGTGAAAGATAGTTGGAATTTGAACAACTACGAAGAGAAATTTTTGGTTATTTACTTCATCTCTAGCTTTGCTTCTTGTGTCAGTTCCTCTGCTACTATCTCCCTATGATTGCTGTGAATGTGACTGTGGCTCAACTTTTTTATCACAGCTGGCTTTTTAAGCTTTTTCTTTTAAATTCTTAATAACTATTATTTCTAATAGAATATGTTAAAATCTACTCTTAATTATTGTAAATTAATCATCCTATATTTTCAATTTAAAAATATTAGTCTAATTATTATTATCATCAGTAATTTCTAATAAAATTTGACAACTTAACATATTTATTTTTTATCAAATATATGTCATATAATATAAAAATAGCCTAATAAATATGCTAAGTTAAAAAATTTTGACAGATAATATTAACATTAATAATAATTGGACTGAGATTTTCAAATTAGAAAAGTAAGAGGATTAAATTTTATCTTTTAAGTACAAAAATTTCACTATTAAATGTTGATTTTGGTGTTTATATATATGATGAAAAATTAACGGATGAGCTATTTTACTAATTTATTTAACATATAAAATTAATTTACTCATTTTTTTAGTAAAAAGAGTTAAAATATAATTAAGTGTATAGTATAAGAGATTTTGTGATACTTTTACCCAAAGTGGAGCGTGACATTTTCATGTCATTTTAATTACTTTTATTATGATAAAATTGAATATTAAAAGATCTTATTATTGGTATAAATTTCATCATTTGAAATTTTTACTTATTTATCTATAAAAATATGACTTCAGATATATTTTTGAATCAGTGAAAATATCTTTTAATGTTTATTTAATTATTAAATTGACATTAAATAAAATTTTTAAATAATAGTATTTTTTTCACTTGAGGATACTTGCACTGTAAAATCTGATATGTCTAAAAATAATAGAGTAATAAAAGTAATGTTTTTCAAAGAAAAATTTTCTTAAGTCATAGTATAATGACAATAAAACCGAAAATGATAAAAAATTATTTTAATTAACGATGAAATAAAATTATACTATTCATTCATTATCATCACACATTTATTCAGTTTATATTGCATATTATACTAAAATTATTTTAAATTCGCCCTTATTTACTTTTCTCTATCATTACTCAATATGAAAGGTTCATTTTACAATTGTATGTTCTTAATCATTTTAAATTTACTTTATTATAATTATAATTTGGTTAAAATAAACCATAAGTCCCTATACTTTTATAAATTTAAAATTTAATTCCTATATTTTTATTTATTGATGTAAAATTTTAAAATAAAAAAATTTGACTTGGTAGCCATTTACATTTCATCATAATTATTAAATTATGGGGCTTGGTTCCTTTTATTTTATTTTTCCCATTTCCTTATTGGCACAGGCAAAAGCAAAGCAAAAACAGCAATAATTGAAGTTTTATAGTTCACACATTGATTGATGGTGGGTGGGTGCTGGGGCCTCTCTATTCTTTTGTAGATTCACTATTACCATTTCAAGATTTTCACAAATCAAATACCATATATGTATATATATAATTATAATACAGGATTAAATCATTATAAATTATAGTGAACGAAAATTAAACTAAAAGAATATATATGATGAGATAAAGACTCACACGTTATAATTGTTTATGATAAGATTAGAATCTAAATACTCGAAAACTCAAGATATCTTTTTTTTTTTTTTGTTTTAGATCGTTTTTCAATAAAATCGTGGGTAATGTATAATGTTTTTATTTTAAAAATTGTAATTGGTCTAAATTGAACTTATGAAATTATAAATAAATATAACAACTTTTGCCTTTTAAAAAAATTATTATTCGATTTTGGCCCTTCCTCTTAAACTATATTCTAGTTTTTTTTTTGTCCTTGGACAGACTTATCTTTAGGTCATTTCAAAATTTTATAATAATTTTTGCCTTTTAAAAAAATTATTATTCGATTTTGGCTCTCCCCTCTTAAACAATATTCTAGCTTTGTTCGTCCTTAAAAAGACTCATCTTTAGGTCATTTTAAAATCTTATAACAACTTTTAACTTTTAAAAAAGTTATTATTCGACTTTGGCCTTCCCCTTAAACAATATTCTAGCTTTATTCATCATTAGAAAGACTCATCTTTAGGTCATTTCAAAATCGGGGCTTCTAGTGAGTCTTTAGGAGATCCAAACAGTGAAAGTGTTAGCCTTGGTTGGGAGAAGCCTTGGTTGGAATCTCGGGCTGATCCAATAGCCAGCAGAGCAGATTGAAGCCATAAAGTGCTGAAAAGAAAAATCTAAGGTTTTATTTGGAATTACGTGGGGTTTATAGGAAAATCTAAAGTTTTTATTAAAAAATAATTTATCTTATTTATTTATTTTATTTTTTAGAATTAATTTTAATTTTTTCGAGTAGGAGCAAAAACATGATATTTTATAAAAAATTATTGATATTTATACGGAAAACTTGGACTTTTATATGAAAAATATTTTATCTTTTTTAATTTTATTTATTTTTGAATTAATATTTATTTTTAATAAAAGAGAAAATGTTGGGGTCTTATAAGAAATCATCTTAGAACTTAAATAACTCAATTTTTTTTTTGTAAAAACTCATGTTTTTTAAGAAATAAAACTAATTGTAAAAAGGACAAAATAAAAATTTACTAAAGTTGAATGACTAAAATGAGTATATGTAATGAAAAATTAACTGCCAGTGACTAAAATGATAAAAATATATAACGAAAATGACTAAAATTTTAAAAGCATGTAATGACAATGCCCATATTGCAATTATTTACTTATTTTTTATGCCAAAAATGAAAATTTATGAAAGTGGGGTGACCAACTGTATAACTTAACCTATTATTGTCTAAGTTATGTTCAATTTATACTTTGTAATAATTAATTTTGGTTGAAGTGAAACAAGTAACCTTTAATTACATTTTATGGTTCATAAAGACTAATTTTTTCGAAATTCATAATTGTCTCTCTATACAATGAGATATTCAAGATTCAAACCTAAATCTCCTTAATAGTACAAAGTGCCTTCCCACTTTAACACGTATTTATTTTGCTTTTGCTCTTTGATCCTCTACTTTTATTCTCTACTTGAGGTTGCTAGAAAGTTTAGTATCAAGTCTCTCTTCACTTTTATGTTGTAAACCAATGTTTTTGTAATAAGATTAATGGTTAGATCAATTAGGCCACCAGTAAGATTAATGGTTAGATCAATTAGGCAACCATTATCAATTTGATTGATTGATCCGGTTTAATTAAATAAATTATTAAAAATTTATTTAAAATATAAAAACTTAGTTTAATTGTATCCATATTGGTTTGTGGATAAACCGATTTAAAGTCTTTCTACAGATTGATATACTGACCGATTTTCAATCTTACTGGTGAATTTAATTCGGGTTTTGTAGAGGTAAAATCGATAACAGGCCTATACCCAAAATTAAGTCCAATGAGATTTGATAGAACAAAAACAAGTTAATCGAAATCATATTTAGGAATAATGATTTAGATTCGTACAAAATCTGGTGTTGATATGATAGAACAAATAAATAAAATGGTAGCTAAATGGAAATAGAAGCAGCCAATTGAGAGAGAGAAAAAGAGAGATAAAAACAGCGTGAAGCACTTTGCAGCGATTAGAAATGTTTACATTTCATTTAAAAACAGTTCTAAAAGAGGGCAAAAATGCATCACCGGCGGTGGCTTCGTTCTCCCATTCTATAGTTTCCCACCAATCTTCCCTTCCCAAAATGGTGACCTGATTCCCTGTAGTGTGAGAGTTGAGAGGAAGCTTCTCCAATTTCGGACAGCCCCACCATAGACAAATAGTTTTCAGACATGGAAAGGGTAGGGTATCCCAGTATATGCTCTTCAATTGTGGTAGATTGCCTAAATCAAGTGTTTCAAGCTTCATAAATGGTTTTGGGTTTGGAATTCCAACGTCGTCTGTAACTTCACCAAGTTTTTCCTCACTTAATATTTCTTCCATTTTTGCACATCCATATATGGAAAGAAACCTTAGATTTGGAGCAAGAATCAACCAGGTCACGTCTGTCAATTTGTTGCAATTCAGAATTGAAACGCGGCTCAATGTGTGAAAGCATGGATTATAACTAATACTTGTAGAAAGCTTTTCCATTTTCATCTGTTCTATACTTTCACAATATTGGAAACATAATTTGCTCCATATTTTCTAAGCATAAAACATTGAACACATTTGATTCTCTAAAATTACTCAATTGCAGTGCTTGAGTGTAGCTTCGAAATAAGTGGAAGCTTAGAAATCTTTCTAGTGCAGACATGCCTTTTATCCAAATTCTTATTATGTTCAAATGTTGCAAGCTTTTCAATTCCTCTATGAGATGTTCATTATTCCCATTTAGAACATTGTCTTCCTCTGGATAATCTTCAGTTATCTGGCAATGATTCATTCTAAATATTTGCAACTTGGAAAAACTAGTTATCAGATGTGGTGGGATTTTTCTGAGATAGTACCTGTAACTCAACTCCAACAACTTCAATTTTTTCAAGGATTTCAACTCTATTGGCAACTCTGTTATACCAGTATAAGATAGATCAAGACATTCTAGTGAAATCAATTGAGAAATTCCCTTAGGCAATGCTCTAATCGTTCTGTTTTCTGACAAGTTGAGAACAGTTAGATGAGGTATAAAGTGGAAGAAGCCATCGCTGATCACCTCCAACTTATTTTCTCTAAGAAACAATGTTTTAAGGTTAGGACAATTAGGTGTTCCTCTGAGAAATTCAATCTTATTCTTCATCACTGACATTCTTTTTGCATCTTCCCATGCCTTAAACATCTGGTTCTTCAAGTAATTGAACCCCTGCTTTTACAAAAAACTTATTCTCACTTGCTTCAAGCTCGCATGCTATCCATAAAGTCATGTCACGAATCACATCATGCATCTTTACACAATCTTCTCCACCTATTTCACCACCTCTTTCCAATAAACAAGCACTAAGAAGAGAACTAATAATGTAGTCACCTTGCATTTGAGCTTCACTAATTCTATCAAATTCATTCTACAACCCTTCACAAAACCAATACTCTATTAATCTCTTTCTAGGAATACAATAATCTTCCGGATACATGCAACAATATAGTAGGCAAGATTTCATAGTAATAGGCAAATTCTCATAACTGAATTTTAAAAGTGAAAATACCTCTTCTTCCATTTTTGGTAATGCAGATCGCTTCAACATCTCTATTGCATATTTCCATTCTCTAGGTGTTGTCTTGCAAGCCATGGCACGACTGATTGTAATTAGTGCAAGAGGCAACCCACTGCACCTTTCAACTACTTGTTTAGCTAGGTTTGGAATATTTGAATGGCTGTTAAAGAGTTTCATCTCCAACCTTATCTTGGAACAATGCCCAAGCTTTCTCCGATTCCAAGCACTCCACTTTGATTTTCTTTTGAGCTCCCATTTCACCACATACTTCCAAAGACCGAGTAGTGAAAATAAGTTTGGAACCATTTTCTTGGCTTGGTTTTGGTATCCCAACTTGGTTCAAATCCACCCTCTTCCATAAATCATCTAATAATACAACAAATCTCTTGTTGCGCAAGACCCCATAGATATCTGTAGCTTTCTGGTCAACACTTTTATTCTTCCATGAGTCATCCGAAAACCCAAGATTTCCACTAATCCTATCTTGAATCTTTCCAACATCGTAATCTTTAGACACCAAAGCCAAGATAACAACATCGAAACCATTCGGTGTGGTGCTGAACTTCTTGTTAATTTGGGTCAAGAGTGTTGTCTTGCCAACACCCCCTAAGCCATAGAGGCCAATGACCCCCACATCTTGTTAGAATTAAGTGACCCAAATTCTTATTTAAATAAAATACGATGGAAAATAAAATAAAAGTAAAATCCATATAGAACTAGACTTCTTTTATTTTATTTTAGAATAAGGTTTTAAACCTTATTAAACTCCATCTATTTTATATTGATTAGGATAAGGTGTTTCAATCCTACTAGAATATGGCTTTGCAAGCCTATAAATAGACATAGTCTATTCCTCTTGTATTTGAGTAAAAATTTTTCGACATAGTGAATTTTCTTCTCCTCTGCCGTGGTTTTTTTCGAAAGGGTTTCCACGTAAAATTTATGTGTTCTTTATTTTATTTATTTTATTCTATTTTATTTTTCACAAATTGGTATCGAGCTTAGGGTTATTCATCTCGATCACGGTAATGGCGTCTTTGAAGTATGAAATTCATTGTTGGATCGCAACACAGATTTGCGTTGTGGCAAATTAAGATGCAAGCAGTTCTTGCAGATGGATCTAGAGGATGCCCTGCTAGGATAGATAAGATGCCTTCGACATTAAGAGATGAAGAGAAGAAGCGTAAGGATCGAAAGGCATTAACACAATTACATCGCATTTGTCCAACGAAATTTTGCAGGATGTGATGAAAGAGAAAACGCCATTGCATTATGGAAGAGGCTAGAACAAATATGTATGTCGAAAACTCTAACAAGCAAGTTGCATATGAAGCGGCGTCTTTATGCTCATCGTTTGGAGGAAGGTGCGTCGTACACGAACACTTAACGGTGTTTAAAGAAATTCTCTCAAACTTGGAGGCCATGGAGGTTCAAGATGATAAGGAAGATCTAGGGTTGATTCTACTTTGTTCGTTGCCCGTCTTATTCAACCTTTAGAGACACGATTTTATATAGCCGCGAGTCTCTCACAGTTGATGAGGTTTATGATTCTTTAACCTCGTATGATAAGATGAAGCATCTTGTGGTTAAACCCAACTCTCGGGAGAGGGTCTCATTGTTCGTGGGAGACAAGACAGGAATGTTGATGATGATCGTGGTAGAACACGAGAACGGAATCCTCGTGGTAAATCTAAGGGTAGATCGAAATCTTCAAGCAGAGGTAAAACTTGCAACTTCGCAAGAAGAAAGGGCACATTAAATCTGAGTGCTATAAGCTACAAAATAAGATTAAAAGGAGGCTGCGAATCAAAAGGAAAACAACAGAAAATTCGGTGAAGGCGATGTTGTAGAAGACTACGGCGATGGTGAACTTCTAGTTGCTTCATCAATGATTCTAAAGTGCGAGGAGTGGATACTTGATTCAGTGCACCTTCCACATGAGTCCCAATCGGGATTGGTTTACAACTTATGAAACGATGTCTGAAGGTGTTGTTTTGATGGGAAATAATGCTTCATGTAAAATCGCGGTGTTGGAACAATTAAAGTTAAGATGTTTGATGGAGTTGTCGAACACTTAGTGACGTGCGGCATGTTCCGAATTGAAAAGAAATTTAATTTCGTTGAGTACTCTTGATTCAAAAGGTGCAGATACACGGTGAAAGTGGGGTTTTAAAGATTTCAAAGGGTCCTTGTTGTGATGAAAGGGCAAAGAAAGATTGCCAAGTTATATGTTTCTGAGGTTCTCTTCATTCTTGGTGATCAATTGTCGCTTCCTCTTCCTTGTCGATGATGATATTACTAAACTTTGGCATATCGCCTAGGGCATATGAGTGAGAATGGCATGGCGTAATTAAGCAAAAGAGGACTTCTTAATGGGCAAGGAATTTGCAAACTGAATTTCTGTGAGCACCTGTGTGTTTTGGGAAGCAAAGAGAGTTCGATTCACTAGAGGAATCCATAACACGAAGGAAGCGTTGGAGTATATCCATTACGATCGTGGGGCCGTCGAGTGCCTTGAGAGGTGGAGCTAATTATATGCTAACCTTTATTGATGATTTTCCGAGAAAAGTTTGGGCGTTCTTCCGAAGCGAAAAGCGATGTGTTTTCCACATTTAAGTCTTGGAAAATTATGATTGAAAAAAGACGGAAAAGCAGATAAAATACCTCCGCATGCACAATGGCTTAGAGTTACGCTTACGATGAGTTTAATAGATTGTGCAAGTCGAAGGATCATGAGACACTTGACGGTTCGTCATACTCCACAAAGAAAGCGGCGTTGCGAGCGAATGAACAGAACGATCATGGAGAAGGTTCTATGTATGTTGTCAAATGCCAACTTACCGAAGTCATTTTGGGCAGAAGCAGCCTCTACTGCATGTTTTTTGATCAACCGATCTCCATCCGTTGCCATTGAGAAAAAGACTCCACAAGAGGTATGGTGCCGTAATCCTGCTAATTATTCGATTTAAAGATTTTTGGGTGTCTGCGTATGCTCATGTTGATAATGGAAAATTGGAACCGAGATCCATTAAATGCGTTTTCTTGGTTATAAAGTGGTGTAAAAGGTTATAAGTTATGGTGTCCTGAAAATAGAAAAGTTGTGATTAGCAGAGATGTTGTTTTGATGAAAGCGCTATGCTACCTAACTTATCTCTTAAAGACTCTTCCAATAAAGAAAACCAAAAGTAGGTGGAGCATCGATTAATCTGAATCAACTCCTCAAGCCAATACAAAATTGAGAATAGAGTTGCTTCTTCACCGCAATACTCTATCGCCAAAACAGGACAAGAAGAGAAATTAAACCTCCAAAGAAGTATGCCGAGGTTGATCTAGTTGCTTATGCTTTAAATGTGGTGAAGATATAGATGCGAATCAAGAGCCATTTAATTATTTCGAGGCGATTAGTTGTGAAGACTCGAGAAAAGTGGATGTTTGCTATGCAAGAGGAGATGGAATCACTCCACAAAAACAGAACATGGGATCTTGTAAAACTTCCTAAAGGTAAAAAGGTCATTCGTTGTAAATGGGTGTTAAAAAAGAAAGAAGGGACTCAGGAGTTGAAGAACCGGATATAAAGCAAGGCTTGTTGCAAAGGGTTCTGATCAAATTCGGAGTGGACTTCATGATGTGTTCTCTCCGGTTGTTAAGCATAGTTCGATTCGAGCTTTGCTTGGTATTGTGGCCATGCATGATTTGGAGCTTGAGCGGTTAGATGTAAAAGCGCATTTTGCATGGAGAACTTGAGGAAGATATTTACATGCAACAACCGAAGGTTTTATAGTCTCGAAAAAGAGGACTATGTTTGCTTCTTTGAAAAAGTCCCTTTACGGTTTGAAACAGATCACCAAGACAGTGGTACAAGAGGTTTGATTCCTTTATGACTTCTCATGATTTCAAAAGAAGTAGTTTTGACAGTTGTGTCTACTTTAAGAAAAAGCAGTGATGGTTCTTTTGTGTATCTACTTCTTTATGTTGATGACATGTTGATAGCAAAGAAAAGATAAAGAGAGATAAGAAAGGTTAAAGCCCAACTAAGTGAAGAATTTGAGATGAAAGATTTAGGACCAGCAAAGAAGATACTTGGTATGGAGATTCTCGAGATAGAAAAGCAAGTAAATTGTACCTAAGTCGGAAGGGTACATTGAGAAAGTTCTTTGCGTGTTCAATATGCAGAGTGCTAAGCTCGTTAGTACTCCTTTAGCGACCCATTTCGGACTTTCATCGGCCTTATCTCCTCAATCGATAATGAGATTGAGTACATGTCACATGTTCCATACTCTAGTGCGATGAGGATCTCTCATGTATGCTATGCTTTGTTCACGCCCGATTTATCATATGCATCAAGGCGGTTAGCGATACATGGCGAATCACGGTAAAGAACACCGGAAAGCGATTCAATGGATTTTAAGATACTTACGAGGCACTACTAATGTTTGCTTACGTTTGGAAGAACTAAAGATGGAGTTATAGGGTATGTTGATGCTGATTTTCTTTGGAGACCTTGATAGAAGAAGATCTCTCACGAGTTACGTCTTTACAATCGGAGGTTGTGCAATTAGTTGGAAAGCCACTTTGCAAACTACGATCGCTTTGTCTACCACCTGAAGTGAGTACATGGCGATTCATCGAGGCTTGTAAAGAAGCTATTTGGTTGAAGGGACTATTTAGTGAACTCAATGAAGACCTTCAAATCAGACAAGATTTTGTGACAATCAGTGCCATCTTTCTTACAAAAGATCAAATGTTTCATGAGAGAACAAAACACATTGATATTCGGTATCATTTTGTTCGTGATATTATTGCTCGTGGTGATATTGTTGTGAGCAAAATTAGCACTCATGAAAATCCTGCAGATATGATGACTAAGTCACTTCCTATAACCAAGTTTGAGCATTGCTTAGACTTGGTTGGTGTTCATTGTTGAAGTTAAACCCTTAAGGGGTTTTTGGAAGAGGTGAAGAACTTGTTTATTGAAAGTTCGCGATGAAGAACTTGTTCATTGAGAATTTGTGTCAAGGTGGAGATTGTTAGAATTAAGTGACCCAAATTCTTATTTAAATAAAATACGATGGAAAATAAAATAAAAGTAAAATCCATATAGAACTAGACTTCTTTTATTTTATTTTAGAATAAGGTTTTAAACCTTATTAAACTCCATCTATTTTATATTGATTAGGATAAGGTGTTTCAATCCTACTAGAATATGGCTTTGCAAGCCTATAAATAGACATAGTCTATTCCTCTTGTATTTGAGTAAAAATTTTTCGACATAGTGAATTTTCTTCTCCTCTGCCCGTGGTTTTTTTCCCGAAAGGGTTTCCACGTAAAATTTATGTGTTCTTTATTTTTATTTATTTTATTCTATTTTATTTTTCACATCAGAAGTTTCCAGGAGTTCCGTATATATATTATCCCCAGAGACAGGGATGTAAGGTGTGTTCCTATATTAGGATGCACATATACCTGATGGATATTCTGAAAATTCCTCTTGCTGGAAGCAAGCATTACGAGTCACATCGATGTTGGGAGGACATTTTCGATGCGATCATGAATGGCAAACACTTGGTTTACATTGCCGGTTGTTCTGTTTATACTGAGATCAATTTGGTACGTGATTCGAAGATATCTAAGCCGGGGGGAGACACCAAGCTTGGTGACTTGCTTAAGAAGAAAGCAAGTGATACATGAAGTGATTCGTGATATGGATTTATGAATAACATGCGAGTTTGAAGAGGAAAAGGAGATGGTTATCTGCACTAGGTGAACTCACCTCTATATTTATTTAGGGGTGTGGTTAGGTGTAAAAATGTGAAGAAAATGATGGATTAAAACCCAACAAATATTTTTATAATATTATTAATATTATTTTATTTATTTTAGAATGTTTAAATTTTTAAATTTATTTAATATATTTTCAAATAACTTGTTTATTGAGCTCAAAATAAAATAAATGAAGATAAAATATATATATGAAGATAGACAACGAATCTAACCCCATCTATTTGTCAAAATTATCTTTTTTTCGTTGCGTAGGGTCTTACACATTATATCTATACTATTAATAAAAATTATTAATAAAATTTTTCATTGAGTTGATGTCACCCTCAATCAGGTCATCAACTTAGCTAAAAAATTATTAGAATGCAGGTTGAAAAGATGGAGAAAAATCAGTCATTCATAAACATTGATGAAGGTTTCTTCAAAAAGTTAAGAATTAATAATCTGTTTTAAAAATTAAATGTGTTTAATCTTATACATAAAGAAGGTAAATTTTTAATTACTTTTATCACTTAAGAGTGGTATAAGATGAAAATCTCATGCACGATTTTAAATGATTTCATTTTACAGTAGTATATTTCTAACAGCCTCACATCCTCCTTGGCAAAAAAGCCAAAGAAACTCCTCCTCACAAAGAAGTATTGTCCGAATTACAAATCATTTATCAAACTTAACTTTTTGGTCATCAACTTTTACATAAGAATTCGTTTTAATTCTCAAGAACTCCAATAATCGAGTCCTTTGGGTAGTCAGAACAGAGAAGTTAGAACCAATGAAGTTACCAACCTTATTATCATCAATGAGGCAAGTTACATTTTTCCATACCTCAGACATTTTGGCTTTATAGGCTGATTTTGGCATCTAACGCCATACTTAGAAACCATAGCTTCACGCCACAAAGAGGAGGGTACAATAGAGGAAAATCTGGAAGATGTTAAGTGTAAAATATCAAAAATTTTGGTAAATTATAGTTTTTTTTTTTTTTTGATGTTTTCAGGAAAGATTCAGCTAAATAAAAATTCTTCATTCATAATACTCTCATGCCTACTTATTTTATTACTGGAGATTATTAGTGCATGATTCATGCCAAATAAATGCTAAAAAGATAATCTACCTAACCTGATCTCGTCATCCATTTGACATTTGAAAAAAAAAAAACCAAAATAATAAAGCCAATGAAAGAGATGTTTGCTTTTGCCCATAGAAATCCTTTCTCCTTCATCGCTAATAAAACTACTCTCTTTAGTCTTTACACTTTACACCCACAGCCTCATTTTGTTTCCTTTGTTTTTATCCATCAAAGGCTTTATTAAGCTGAACAATGGGCAATTGCTGCTCAGTCCAAATTGATTTAGAGAATTTCATCATCCGAGGCTTGGATTCCATTGCTGGCCATGCTAATTACATATGCAAGCTTAAACAAACTCTTCCAACTTTATCTGCTGCTCTTCAAGATCTTAGGGCACAAAGGAATGATGTGCAAAGGCAGGTTGCTGTGGCTGAACAACGACTATTGGAGCGGCTTGAGCGAGTTCAGCTATGGCTTTCAAAAGCGGAAACTATGATAATAGAGGCTGAAAGAGTGATTGAAGATGGCCCTAAACAAATAAATAACTTGTACCTCGGCGGCTGTGCTTCCAAGAGTTGCTTGTCTAGCTACAAGTTTGGTAAAAAAGTGGCCAAAATGCTTCAAGAAATAAATGATCACATGAGTAAGGGAGCTTTTGAGAAGGTAGCGGAGAACCAACCCGCAACTTCAGTGGTAGTTAGACCTGAAGAGCAGCCGATTGCTCTAGAGTCCACAATCCAAAAGGTATGGAGCTGCATCGTGGACAAGATGTGTGAAAAATAAAATAGAATAAAATAAATAAAAATAAAGAACACATAAATTTTACGTGGAAACCCTTTCGGAAAAAACCACGCAAGAGGAGAAGAAAATTCACTATGTCGAAAAATTTTTACTCAAATACAAGAGGAATAGACTATGTCTATTTATAGGCTTGCAAAGCCATATTCTAGTAGGATTGAAACACCTTATCCTAATCAATATAAAATAGATGGAGTTTAATAAGGTTTAAAACCTTATTCTAAAATAAAATAAAAGAAGTCTAGTTCTATATGGATTTTACTTTTATTTTATTTTCCATCGTATTTTATTTAAATAAGAATTTGGGTCACTTAATTCTAACAATCTCCACCTTGACACAAATTCTCAATGAACAAGTTCTTCATCGCGAACTTTCAATAAACAAGTTCTTCACCTCTTCCAAAAACCCCTTAAGGGTTTAACTTCAACAATGAACACCAACCAAGTCTAAGCAATGCTCAAACTTGGTTATAGGAAGTGACTTAGTCATCATATCTGCAGGATTTTCATGAGTGCTAATTTTGCTCACAACAATATCACCACGAGCAATAATATCACGAACAAAATGATACCGAATATCAATGTGTTTTGTTCTCTCATGAAACATTTGATCTTTTGTAAGAAAGATGGCACTGATCGTCACAAAATATCGTGGCTGATTTGAAGGTCTTCATTGAGTTCACTAAATAGTCCTTCAACCAAATAGCTTCTTTACAAGCCTCAAGAATCGCCATGTACTCACTTCAGTGGTAGACAAAGCGATCGTAGTTTGCAAAGTGGCTTTCCAACTAATTGCACAACCTCCGATTGTAAAGACGTAACTCGTGAGAGATCTTCTTCTATCAAGGTCTCCAAAGAAAATCAGCATCAACATACCCTATAACTCCATCTTTAGTTCTTCCAAACTGTAAGCAAACATTAGTAGTGCCTCGTAAGTATCTTAAAATCCATCGAATCGCTTTCCAAGTGTTCTTTACCGTGATTCGCCATGTATCGCTAATCGCACCGATCGCATATGATAACCGACGTGAACAAAGCATAGCATACATGAGAGATCCCATCGCACTAGAGTATGGAACATGTGACATGTACTCAATCTCATTATCCGATTGAGGAGATAAGGCCGATGAAAGTCGAAATGGTCGCTAAAGGAGTACTAACAGCTTAGCACTCTGCATATTGAACTCGCAAAGAACTTTCTCAATGTACCCTTCCGACTTAGGTACAATTTACTTGCTTTTCTATCTCGAGAATCTCCATACCAAGTATCTTCTTTGCTGGTCCTAAATCTTTCATCTCAAATTCTTCACTTAGTTGGGCTTTAACCTTTCTTATCTCTCTTTATCTTTTGTCGCTATCAACATGTCATCAACATAAAGAAGTAGATACACAAAAGAACCATCACTGTTTTTCTTAAAGTAGACACAACTGTCAAAACTACTTCTTTTGAAATCATGAGAAGTCATAAAGGAATCAAACCTCTTGTACCACTGTCTTGGTGATGCTTTCAAACCGTAAAGGGACTTTTTCAAAGAAGCAAACATAGTCCTCTTTTTTCGAGACTATAAAACCTTCCGTTGTTGCATGTAAATATCTTCCTCAAGTTCTCCATGCAAAATGCGCTTTTTACATCTAACCGCTCAAGCTCCAAATCATGCATGGCCACAATACCAAGCAAAGCTCGAATCGAACTATGCTTAACAACCGGAGAGAACACATCTGAAGTCCACTCGAATTTGATCAGAACCCTTTGCAACAAGCCTTGCTTTATATCCGGTTCTTCAACTCCTGAGTCCCTTCTTTCTTTTTAACACCCATTTACAACTAATGCCTTTTTACCTTTAGGAAGTTTTACAAGATCCCATGTTCTGCTTTTTGTGGAGTGATTCCATCTCCTCTTGCATAGCAAACATCCACTTTTCTCGAGTCTTCATGCACTAATCGCCTCGTAATAATTAAATGGCTCTTGATTCGCATCTATATCTTCACCACATTTAAAGCATAAGCAACTAGATCAACCTCGCATACTTCTTTGGAGGTTTAATTTCTCTTCTTGTCCTGCTTTTTGGCGATAGAGTATTGCGGTGAAGAAGCAACTCTATTCTCAATTTTTGTATGGCTTGAGGAGTTGATTCAGATTAACTGATGCTCCACCTACTTTTGGTTTTCTTTATTGGAAGAGTCTTTAAGAGATAAGTTAGGTAGCATAGCGCTTCATCAAAAACAACATCTCCGCTAATCACAACTTTTCTATTTTCAGACACCATAACTTATAACCTTTACACCACTTTATAACCAAGAAAACGCATTTAATGGATCTCGGTTCCAATTTTCCATTATCAACATGAGCATACGCAGGACACCCAAAAATCTTTAAATCGTAATAATTAGCAGGATTACCGCACCATACCTCTTGTGGAGTCTTTTTCTCAATGGCAACGGATGGAGATCGGTTGATCAAAAACATGCAAGAGAGGTCGCTTCGCCCAAAATGACTTCGTAAGTTGGCATTTGACAACATACATAGAACCTTCTCCATGATCGCTCGTTCATTCGCTCGCAACGCCGCTTTTGTTGTGGAGTATGACGAACCGTCAAGTGTCTCATGATCCTTCCGACTTGCACAATCTATTAAACTCATCGTAATGTAACTCTAAGCCATTGTCTCAGACGGAGGTATTTTATCTGCTTTTCCCGTCTGCTTTTCAATCATAATTTTCCAAGACTTAAATGTGGAAAACACATCGCTTCGCTTCGTGAAGAACGCCCAAACTTTTCTCGGAAAAATCATCAATAAAGATTAGCATATAATTAGCTCCACCTCTCAAGGCACTCGACGGCCCCCACAGATCGTAATGGATATACTCCAACGCTTCCTTCGTGTTATGGATTCCTCTAGTGAATCGAACTCTTTTGCTTCCCAAAAACAAGGTGCTCACGTAAATTCGGTTTGCAAATTCCTTGCCCATTAAGAAGTCCTCTTTGCTTAATTTCGCCATGCCATTCTCACTCATATGCCCTAGGCGATATGCCAAAGTTTAGTAATATCATCATCCGACAAGGAAGAGGAAGCGACAAATGATCACCAAGAATAAGAGAACCTCAGAAACATATAACTTGGCAATCTTTCTTTGCCCTTTCATCACAACAAGGGACCCTTTGAAATCTTTAAAACCCCACTTTCACTGTGTATCTGCACTTTTGAATCAAGAGTACTCAACGAAATTAAATTTCTTTTCAATTCGAACATGCCGCACGTCACTAAGTGTTCGACAACTCCATCAAACATCTTAACTTTAATTGTTCCAACACCGCGATTTTACATGAAGCATTATTTCCCATCAAAACAACACCTTCAGACATCGTTTCATAAGTTGTAAACCAATCCCGATTGGGACTCATGTGGAAGGTGCAAATCAATCAAGTATCCACCTCGCCACTTTAGAATCATTGATGAAGCAACTAGAAGTTCACCATCATTGTAGTCTTCTACAACATCGCCTTCACCGAATTTTCCGGTTGTTTTCCCTTTGATTCGCAGCCTCCCTTTTAATCTTATTTTGTAGCTTATAGCACTCAGATTTAATGTGCCCTTTCTTCTTGCGAAGTTGCAAGTTTTACCTCTGCTTGAAGATTTCGATCTACCCTTAGATTTACCACGAGGATTCCGCTCTCGTGTTCTACCACGATCATCATCAACATTCCGGTCTTGTCTCCCACGAACAATGAGACCTCCCCGAGAGTTGGGTTTAACCACAAGATGCTTCATCTTATCATACGAGGTTAAAGAATCATAAACCTCATCAACCGTGAGAGACTCATGGCTATATAAAATCGTGTCTCTAAAGGTTGAATAAGACGGGCAACGAACAAAGTAGAATCAACCCTAGATCTTCCTTATCATATCGAACCTCCATGGCCTCCAAGTTTGAGAGAATTTCTTTAAACACCGTTAAGTGTTCGTGTACGACGCACCTTCCTCCAAACGATGAGCATAAAGACGCCGCTTCATATGCAACTTGCTTGTTAGAGTTTTCGACATACATATTTGTTCTAGCCTCTTCCATAATGCAATGTAGCTTTTCTCTTTCATCACATCCTCGCAAAATTTCGCTGGACAAATGCGATGTAATTGTGTTAATGCCTTTCGATCCTTACGCTTCTTCTCTTCATCTGTTAATGTCAAGGCATCTTATCTATCCTAGCAGGCATCCTCTAGATCCATCTCGTAAGAACCGCTTGCATCTTAATTTGCCACAACGCAAATCTGTGTTGCGATCCAACAATGAATTTCATACTTCAAAGACGCCATTACCGTGATCGAGATGAATAACCCTAAGCTCGATACCAATTTGTGAAAAATAAAATAGAATAAAATAAATAAAAATAAAGAACACATAAATTTTACGTGGAAACCCTTTCGAAAAAAACCACAGCAGAGGAGAAGAAAATTCACTATGTCGAAAAATTTTTACTCAAATACAAGAGGAATAGACTATGTCTATTTATAGGCTTGCAAAGCCATATTCTAGTAGGATTGAAACACCTTATCCTAATCAATATAAAATAGATGGAGTTTAATAAGGTTTAAAAACCTTATTCTAAAATAAAATAAAAGAAGTCTAGTTCTATATGGATTTTACTTTTATTTTATTT
This sequence comes from Gossypium arboreum, assembly GCF_025698485.1. Taxonomy (NCBI): domain Eukaryota; kingdom Viridiplantae; phylum Streptophyta; class Magnoliopsida; order Malvales; family Malvaceae; genus Gossypium; species Gossypium arboreum. Next base: position 2,506,562 of record NC_069075.1, on the reverse strand, counting down.
TCCATCGTATTTTATTTAAATAAGAATTTGGGTCACTTAATTCTAACATCTGACTTACGATACCACGGTTCCAGTTCCGGTCCTTGGAAACATCGAAATAACGAATCTTGACATGGATTTTAGCCTTATCATCCAAGTTTTGCTTGTCTTCATCCTTGAGTTCAATCCACCTATCCGCTTCTTCCCCTGATAAGATATCCCCAACAGGCAAATATGCTATGCCCATTAGTTTTGCTCCAAAAGAAGTATAGACCTGGCTTGTTTGTCGATGAAGATTACGTTGTTAGCCATATGTGTGCAGTAAATGTGGAAAGACTCTTTCCAAAAAGGGTAGTCACTTTTGACTTTTCGTGTCGTTCCAACTCTAGCCTACTCGAGATCAATGATCATGTAAAGCTTCCCCGATCCTTTACTGAAACCGATCATGTCCTCAACATTTGCCACAAACTGCCATTAACAGGCATATATTTCAGACGAAGGAAAAGAAAAACAAGACAGAGATGAACCAATAGAGTTGCCATAGGAAAAGGAACATCTAAGATAACAACATGAACATTTGAAATAAGGACTAAGTCACAAAAAAGGTAAACAGTAGAGTTTAATTTATCATTGTCCCTTCTTAATTAATAGTCATGTATTTATATAAATACATAGAAATTGTAATCATTTAAGATCTTGTCTTACAAGCAGCATCCATATACATGTCGAGATTGCAGGTTTGTGCACCGCATCATACTTATCTTAGAGCTGTGAGCAAAGGGCATTGTCTATTGATTGACTCTGGGTGATGGAATCAACTAAAATGGTTGAAGATTTCAAATTTTTTTTTTAAATCTAAGATGGAATTTGCTAATTTTCAACAAAAAGGATTGAAAAACATTTGCCTTCACTTAGCTCAGGTGTTCTTCAATTTAGAGTTTACATTCAAAACCTTAAAACTATGTTGATTGATTTAATAAACATTTTACCATAAGTTGATAATTTAATGGGTGTTTGTGGAGCCATTTGAAACCTTGTTAGACTGAATTGAAAATATTTGATAATTATCAACTCAAGTGCCATTACATTTCATTATAGTTTAGGACAAATGGAACATTGATAGCAAAATAGAAAAAAAGGCAGCAGCAGCCTTATTTTTTCAAAATTCAAACATCACACAACAATGAATCACTTTGCACTTTGCAATTTTTAGGATCTTTTACAGATCATGCAGGCTTGAATGAAGCTAAAGGCTTGAAAGAAGGGAGAAAAGCATATTGAGTGGCTTCATTTTCCCATTCTACTCTTGCCCACCAATGTTTGCTTCCCTCAATAGTGAGGAGATTCCCTTTTGCACTGTCTGAGTTGAGAGGAAGCTTCTTCAGTCCTCGGCAGCCAAATATATGAATATGTTTCAGACGTGGGAAGGGTAGGGCATTCCAGTATATGCTCTTCAATTTTGGTAGACGAAATAAGTGAAGTGTTTCAAGCTTCAGAAATGGTTTAGGATATGAAATTTCAGTCACACCTGTAACTTCATCAAGTTTTCTCTCACTCAATATTTCTTCCATTTTTTTACACCCAAATATCCCAATGTAGCTTAGATTAGGTGCAAGAATCAACCAGGTCATGTCTCTCAATTTGTTACATTCGAAAATTCGAACTGTGCTCAATGTGTGAAAGCGTGAAGTATGATTAGTACTTGAAAAAACCCAGGGATGCAGCTTTTCCATTTTTATCTCCTTCATACTTTCACAATCCAAGAATTCTAGTGTCTCTAGATGCTCCAAATTTTCTAAACATAAAACATTAAACACTTTTAATACGCTAAAATCTCTAAGTTCTAGTGCTTGAGTGCAGCATCGAAACAAGTTAAAGCTCAGGAATCTTTCTAGAGAAATCATGCTTTTTATCGTTATCGATAGTATATTCAAATGATGCAAACCTTTCAACTCCTCTATAAGCTTTTCCATACCCCAAGACAAAACATTGTCAACTCCATAATCTCCATTTCCCAGACGCCCTATTCTGAATATTTGCAATTTAACAAAATTAGATATCAATTGTCGTGGGATTTTTCTGAGATTGTGCATATAACTCAAGTCCAACATTTTTAGTTTTGTCAACGATTTCAATTCTATTGGCAACTCTTCTATGAAAGTAGCTGATAGATCAAGACATTCTAGCGAAATCAATTCCGAAATTCCTTTAGGTAGCACTCGTAATCCAAAGTTTCTTGACAAATCCAATACAGTTAGATGAGGTATAAATTGGAAGAAACCGTTGCTGATCACTTTCAACTCATTTTGGCCAAGAAACAAGGTTCTAAGGTTTGGGCATTTGGGTGTTTCTTTGAGAACTTTAATATTATTTTTCATCACTGACATTCTTTTTACTCTTTCCCATGTTTTAACATCTGGTTCTTCACATAATTGAGCCCCTGCTTTTACAAAAAAATTATTTTCTGTTACTTCGAGCTCGCGTGTAATCCATAAAGCCATGTCACGGATCACATCATGCATCTTCACAGAATATTCTCCATCCCTTTCCAATAAACATGCACTAAGAAGAGAGTTGACAATATAGTCTCCTTGCATTTGAGCATCACTGATTCTATCAAATTGATTCAACAGCCCTTCACAAAACCAATACTCCACTAATCTCTTTTTGGGAATACAATAATCTTCAGGATGCAGACAACAATATAGGAGGCAACATTTCATTGTGACATCAGGCAAATTATCATAACTGAATTTTAAAAGCGGAAATACCTCATTTTCCATTTTTGGCAATGCACATCGCTTCAACATCTCAATTGCATATTTCCATTCCCCAAGTGTTGTCTTGCAAGCCATGGCACGACCAATTGTAATTAGTGAAAGAGGCAACCCACCGCACCTTTCAGCTACTTGTTTAGCTAGGTTTGGAATATCTGGATGGCTGTTGAGCGTTTCATCTCCAACCTTATCTTGGAACAATTCCCAAGCCTTCTCCGGTTCCAGGCATTCCACTTTGATTTTCTTTCGAACACCCATTTCGCCACATACCTCCAAATATCGAGTAGTAAAAATAAGTTTGGAACCATTTTCTTGGCTTGGTTTTGGAATCCCAACTTGGTTCAAATCCACCCTCTCCCATAAATCATCCAATAATACAACAAATCTCTTGTTACTCAAGATCCCATAGATATCTACAGCTTTCTGGTCAACACTTTTATTCTTCCAGGATTCCAAAAAACCAATATTTTCACCAATCCTATCTTGAATCTTTCCAACATCGTAATCTTTAGACACCAACGCCCAGATAACAACTTTAAAGTCATTCCCTGTGGTGCCGAACTTGTTGTTAATTTGGGTCAAGAGTGTTGTCTTGCCAACACCCCCTAAGCCATAGAGGCCAATGATCCCCACATCTTTGTCCTCGATGCAGCTCCATACCTTTTGGATTGTCGATTCTAGAGCAACCGGCTGCTCTAAAGGTCTAACTACCACTGAAGCTGCGGGCTGATCCTCTGCTACTTTCTCAAAAGCTCCTTTACTCTTATGATCACTTATTTCTTGAAGCATTTCGGCCACCCTTTTACCAAACTTGTAGCTAGACAAGCAATTCTCGGAAATGCAACCACCGAGACACAAGTTATTCATTTGTTGAGGACCATGTGAAACCAAATTTTCAGCCTCTGTTATCATAGTGTCCGCTGTTGAAAGCCATAGCTGAACTCGCTCAAATGGCTTCAATAGTCGTTGGTCAGCCACATCAACTTCCCGTTGCACGTCATTTCTTAGCGCCCTCAGTTCTTGAAGGGCAGCAGATAAAGTTGGAAGAGTTTGTTTAAGCTTGCAGACATAATTAGCATGACCGACAATGAAATCCCAGCCACGAAGAAGGAAATTCTCGAAACTACATTGTACGGAGCAGCAATTGCCCATGATTCTGGTAAATGAAGGATAAAATAAAGGAAACAAGTGAGATGTGGATGCAAAGAGAATTGTGTTAAAAATAAAGTCAGGTAATGTGGAGAAGTCAAAGAAAAATGAAGTTAAAGAAGATGGGGTTTAAACAGATTGAGGTAGAAGGCGATTGTGGTACAGTTATGAAGAGGACGCACATCAAATGAAGTTAAAGAAGATAGGGTTTCAACCATAAGAGCTTTCATTATGGATAGTAAAGATAAAGCAAGCAGATTCACAGAGTGTATACCCAGAGAAGGAAATCAAAGTAGCTTACTTTTTTAGCCAAAGATACGAAGAAGACAGGTAGTGGATGGAAGAAGATCCACCAAATTAGCACTGGTCTCGACTCTTTTGTTTAGTTGGAGCAGATGCAGTAGCAGAATTCTGGTGAAAGATAGTTGGAATTTGAACAACTATGAAGAACCGATCAGGCTTGTTGTGATTATCTAAGTCTTGTGCTTGGAGATCAAGAAATTTTTTATTATAATTTGACCTCTATTATTACATTGACCTCTATTATTTCAAGAACCATTTTCCATGGTGATCAATTAAAAGGTTTTCAAAATTGAATCCATCAACTTATCGATTTTGTTTGATTGATTTGATCTACCTATTTATGAATTAATCGCTCGAGTTAATTCATAGACAATTTTAAATTATGAAGTTTGATATCAATTGCGATTTTAAAATAAACAAAATTTGAAGTGTAATTAAAATTTTTATGACATTAATGAGAATTAAAAAATTAAAAAGATTAAATTAAAATTTTTAAAATTTTTAAAATAAAAATAAAAATTTCTCATTTGTATTGATTGATGGTAGGTGGGTGATGGGGCCTCTATATTCTTTTGGAGATTAATTAAATTATGGGTTTTGAATTTTGATACCAACCTTTTACTTTTCTCATTTCCCAATCTTTGACTTTTATTACATAATATTAAATTTATCTTTTAATATTTATATTTTTATTAATTTAAATTTTATTTTATTTTTAAGTTAAATTTGAAAAGAGTTAAATTATTCTTTTAATGAAAGTATTGAGTAAAATATTTTTTAAATTATGTTGGCGTAGCAACCCGCATAGCAGTTAATGTATACTTCATGTGCGTGCTATCGTATTTAAAATTTTAATATTTTAATTAGTATTTATGTTTAGTAGTCTAATTTCGAAAACCATAAAAAAATGCAAGTAAAGAATAGCATGTATTTCTTTCATTTATTTTAAGTTTAAATATGTTGGAGATTCTTATACTCTTTTGAAATTTAAAATTTAGTCGCTACATTTTAATTTTGAGACATTAAATCCATGTATTTCTTTTTATTTAAAAATCTTGACCTCTCTATCCAATTTTTATGTTAACGTTATTGACGTTATTTTTAAATATTCCACATCATCTATGTTAATTTTTTTTAACGATACTTTCATAAATATATTTAAAAAATGCAGTTTGAAAAAGAAAAAACAAAGGTTGATGGTCAAAACAAGCTCAAAAATACAATTAGGACCATTTTGACAAAACATGTAATGTTAGTGGCTAAATTTATCATTAAGCCTTAAAAAAAGTAAATTACAACACAGGTCCCCTTAAAATAGCATTGTTCCTATTCTAGTCACTTTAATTTTTCTTGTTAGTTAGTCTCTCTAATTAAGATAATTATTTGGATTGGTCACTGCTATTAAAAAATTTGTTAATCCACTAACGGATTGTTAACGTGACACATTAGCTTATTGAATAATTAACACATGATTTTTTAATAATTTTATATAATATAATAAAATCCTTAAAATAATATTTATAAGTTTTAGTAATTTCACAATTGATTTAAAATTCCTTAATGGACCACTTACAATTTTTAAAAATACTTCAATTTTTTCATTAAAAAAGTACTAAAAGTTCAATTGTTTTGAATATGTAAACCAAATAAAATAAATGGTAAACTATAAAAATAGTCGGTTTTGTTTATTTCGGATTATATTTTGTTCATTTATATTTAAAATGTTACGTTATCATTTTATTATGAAGTAGTCACTCTACCATTAAATTCTATTATCCCCCTAACGACAGTCCTACATGACAGTCCAAATGAGTTTTAAATGTCAACTTGGATGTCCTACGTGGTGTCCAAATTAAATTTATTTAATTAAAAACATATTTTCATCCTAATAACTAGATATTCAAGTTAGCATTTAAAACACATTTGGACTGCCACATACGACTGTCGCTAGGGAGGTAATAGAGTTTAACAAGAGAGTAATTACTTCGTAATAAAACGATAACGTAAATGACTAAAATGTAAATTGAAGTAAATAAAAGTGATTATTTTTACAATTTAACCTAAAATAATTACACAAATATGTAATGTATGTGTAATTACAAATAATCAAATTAAAATTCAATTATTGGATCACTTTTTAAACACAGTTAAATCGATTTTAAATTCAAATTTATTCCTCGACCATTATTATATCCTAGATGGTCTAATGTTATAAGAATTGTACTAAAGATCGGTCATATTATTGATTCTCGATTCAATCATAATAAAATTAAAATTTTTAATATTTTAAATTAATAAATACAAATAAATAATAATAGCATAAACATCCATTTTATAAATTATAACAATAAAATTAAAATTAAATATTTAATTTAGTTTCAATCTAGTTCGTCTGATTTTTATTTCTTTACTCCTTTTTAATTATATGGGTAAAATTATTTCTTCAGTCCTTCTCAATTTTGAAATTGAGCAAATTGTTCTTTCTAAAAATATCAAAGTAATTTAGTCTCTGTCAATCTCGAAAGTGAGAAACTAAGAACAATTTAATGCTTTCATCAATTGTACATGATTTTAATTAGTATAATAACAAATTCAACCCTCAAAGCCAATGCATTTTGTCAATTTAGTTCTAATTTAACAAATTTATCTTGAATTAAGGCCAGAATGACGAAATATGTAAATATTGAAGGCTAAATTTGTCATTACACCAATAAAAAATTTATGTACAATTGACAAAAAACATTAACGTTATGATTAATTGTCTTTAGTTGCTCACTTTCGAAATTAATAAGATTAAATTACTCCACTTTTTTAAAGAGGGACTAAGTTACTCAATTTCAAAATTGAGAATGATTAAACAGACTTTTTCACCAATTATAAGATATCAGTAGAACCATCGAACTAATTTCCATTTTACTTGATTAATCCAATTTGATTCTAACAATCAAAACTCTAAACTTCGCATTATAGAAAATTAAAAAAAAAAACAATAATCGAGTCGAATTTTTTTTTTTAAAAAAAAGCCCAACAAGATTGTTGATTTTATCTTTGTTTTTTAGGTAAACTTTTTTCCGATTGTTTTAGTATAATCAAGACTTAAAATTGGTTATATATAGTATATATAATTAATTAGATATCTTTCAAAAATAAATTAGATAATGAATAAGATGGTTTTTGCCCAAAAGGAAAACAAGTTGTATTAGTGGGAAAAAGAAGAAAAAACAACACCAAAGATTAAAACCAATTATACCAACATAGCAAAATTCATTCGTTGCCACCCAAATTCTCTTCATTTCTTCTGTGTTTCTCTCCCTCGCTTTCTATGGTGCATAATCGCACCTTCCACCACCACCGCCACCCTATCTGACGACGGCGACGGCCTCGAAACCCTTTTGCATCACGTTACTTCTTCACAATCATAGGGATGGGGCGGCCATCACGGCCATCACCATCACCACCTGTACAACCAACACCGTCTCACAATGATATCGAGAAAGGATCGAAAAGGCCACGTCATAAGTCGAAAATACCTCCTCCTCCACCACCAAAACCGTGGAAACCAAGGTTCACGCCTCTCGTGTTCGTGGCTAATACTTCGGTATTTATTTATACCATGTATGTCAATGATTGTCCACATACAAGTGGGACTTCAAAATGTATTTTGTATGAATATTTGGGAAGGTACTCGTTTCAACGTTTTAAAGAAAACCCTCTCCTTGGCCCTTCATATATCACGTAAGAATTTGATCCTCTTCATATATACGTACATGCATATACATGCATGATATAATATTTGTTTTTTAACAACAGGCTGAAGACACTAGGGGGCCTTGATTGGACTCAAGTGGTAGAAGAGAAGGAATATTGGCGTCTCTTCTCATGCATGTGGCTTCATGCTGGACTTGTCCATTTACTAATAAATATGTTAAGCCTTTTAGGCCTTGGAATCCGATTGGAACATGAATTTGGGTTCGGTAAGAACTTTTATCTTCAAAATGCTGATAATGGGTGTGTGCTTTTTTCTTTTTTTTTTTTTTAATTTTTTTATTTCCGAGTTACTTGAAAAATTGCAGTGAGAATCGGGCCGTTATACATGATTTCCGGCTTCGGAGGTAGCTTGACGTCTGTTTTATCTCTGGCTAGGAAAAGTATCGTCTCCGTTGGTGCATCCGGTGCGCTTTTTGGCCTGTTGGGATCCATGCTTTCGGAGCTCATTACGAACTGGTCGAACTATACGAACAAGGTGAACACAACATCTTCAATCTCCTCTTTTAGTACCCGAACCGTGGGATCTAACTCTTGTTTATTCAGTGTTCAGCTCTGTCGACGATGTTGTTGATTATTTGCCTGAATCTTGCCATTGGATTTCTACCTCGAGTCGATAATTCCGCTCATATAGGAGGGTTTGTATCCGGATTGCTTGCCGGATTTGTCCTTCTAATGCGACCTCAGTACGGATACATAAGCAGCAAGCATGTTCCAGAGGGATATCAGATAAAACATAAGGTTGCAAAGCACCAAGTGCACCAGTATGTGTTATTTGGTATCTCCTTAGTCCTGTTAATTACCGGGTAAATGACACGATCTACCAAAGATTTCAAGACTGAAATTCACCCACTTTCAGCTAACTTTCTAGAATTCTTTTTTGCAGATTTGCAGTTGGCTTACAAAGGCTTAGAAGGCCATAGTTTTTAAAACCAAGCCTTGCATGGTGGATTAGGAGACTATTCTTTGTATGGTATCATAAACTCCCTTTTCATCCTGTTTTTATGTGCAGAGTAAAATGGGAACGATACGTTCGAGCTTTCAGTACATTTCGACATGGTTTTCATGAGGCAGAATTTGAACCCTGCATCCCTAGCTCTCATTCAAAGGATTATAATCAATAGGCTATATAGGACTATTATAGATATAAATGTATACCCTTGATGCATTCTTATATATGCATGCACAAATCTTCAATTGTTCTTGTTTCAATCAAACATTACTTTGAGGAGGCTATTATCTTCCCCCATAGAAACTACCTGTTTAATAGGGCATGAACCAGTGTAATAAACACGAACAACGCCACATTTACACACGGTATGTTTAATATATGTATTGTAATCATAGTTTAAAGATTTCGGAACGTTTCATCATTTACATTATCGATCAAGAAATGCAAGGCATTGTAACTTACTATTCATTGTATTGATTCATATCTCACATGAGTCCGAATACCCGAAAATCGCATACCGGTTGTTTGCGACATTGTCGTACATGAAGTCCCTTACGAACCTGCAATTGATGCAAACAGCAAAACAAATAAATGATGACAGAGATCTCCATTGACAACCTATACAAGCTAAGTGTTATGGTCCGGCATTACGGCATAGTAGGCACAACTATGCCGGACTATGACACTAAAGGTAGAAACAGAATAGGGTGACTTACAAAGGTACAAACTGTAGAAAGAATGCAAGCTGAGGGAAAGGCAATTCTAGGTATTCCATGATCTTCAAGACTGCTTCTGATTTAATATATGATCTGAAATCCATTAGCAAAATCAGTTTCGTACTATCCGATGCTCACATTCGAGTCGAAATTACTTAGGTTTAATGATCAAACAAGAGAGAATAGTGAAAAAACCATTTTTGCAGTAGCTAAAAACAAGACAATAAGCACAATCCAACAAATTTTAAGATTGACAGTGGTGAATAAAACAATACCTATCTTTTTCAACAAGAACAACACTAGAAATATCATCAGGAGCTCTACCAGATCTCCTCAATAGCTTCTTCCCTGATTCACTTTGAAGAGCTTCAAACCTTATTCTCCTATAAAAAAATCATCATAACATAGATAAATTTTAAAACCCATACTTGTAAAACTGTAAATATATATGTATGTATATATACATATACACATATATACTGACCTGTTTCGATCAACATTACGAACAAACCTGACGCCACCATTACATAAGTTGCAAACTCCTGTTGAAAACAAAACAAGAATTTAATTAAGACTAAACAGGAATTGTTTTGTTTGAGGAAAATAAGGAGAGGATTATTATAATTACCATCGAACAACATGATGGGTCTGGTATCTTGGTCGAAAAAACTGGAAGTGGCTTCGACCCAGTTCACAGTATCGGGCCGTGAAGGGGATAGAGTTGCGAAAATGGTTGACCGGTGTCTGAATCGAGCAGGAGGGGACAAGGTTAACCGTGTGCAGCCATTGGAAAGTGGAAGCGCCATTGAAAGACCGCAGTAGTTGAAAGCTTCTGTTTTTTTTTTTTTTTTGTGTTAAAAGCCAGGTTCGGTGGAGATTTGTATTGTATGGCTCTACGTGTAGTTTTGTCCACCATTATTTAGAACTCCAAACAAAAACCAGGTTTTTTGTATAACTGATCATGCGACACCTGGCTTGAAAGCCAGAGTCGAAAAATTAAAAATAATAAAATTAAATAAAAGTTTAAAAATGAGTTTAGACATTTCAAATGTAAAAAAAAAAAAAAAATAATGTTAGTTTTATTGTTTGGTGTCGTTTTATTATTATATTATTATTTTATTATTATTATTTGAATATTAATTTTATTACTAATTTAAAGGTATTTACTTACATCTATCTTAATGTGTTATTTGAGTAAAATAATTTATTTTCTTTTAATTTATTCGCTCAAATCGAATTTTAGCATTTTCTTTTATCTTGATTGGATTTAGATAAAATTTTAGACTCAACTTTAGGTTGGATTTGAGCCTAAAAAATAGACCTAAAATTTTATTGAAACTCGACTTAAATCTAGTTCGACCCGACCCATGATCACTTCTAGTTTTAGACACAAATAATAATTTATTTCAAAATAAAGTTAAATATATTATACTATAAAAATTAAATTATTAAATTATGTATAAATTGTAATAAATAAATTAAGTATAAAACATATTTTTATATTTATATTTGGTAAATCGAAATTTGGACAATTATTTAATCCATGGAAATTTTAATGGTATAAATTTTTTTGTCTGGTCTTAAATATAAATTTGAAATTTTATTAAATTCCATTAATATTCACAAATTATTAACCTAAATCTTTTAGGTTCATCTACATTATTTTTAATAAAATATGTTTTTATTTAATCATTAATAATTTTAATTTATTTTGAAATTTAAGCATAAATAATTTAAAATTTTTATTCTATATTTAATTTCCATAAAATATAATTTAAACATTTTATTATATATTTAATTTTCATAAAATATAATTTTCAATCCGGCCCAAGCCATGCCATAGATACCTCTACCTACCAATAGCCCATAAACCCTAAATTTTCGACCCATGTTTAGCAGAAGGCAGTGTGGATTCTGATCCGGTCAACCAAAACGCCCATAGATTTAAACCCCAGCAACATATGTGGAAAAACCTAAACCCCAAGCCCTCATCACCACCACCACCATAACCAGCAGGGAGCAATACAAATGAACTCTCTTTCAGATCCCTTTTAACTTCTTCGGTAAACTTATCTTCTTCATTTCTCTTTACTGAAGTTTATTTTCTGGGGTTTTTTAATATACTTTGCCTTTTAATCTGCGTTTCTGAGCTGTTCATTTCATTCAAGATATTGGGTTTTGGTTTTCATTTTCAAACTCAAATCTGGGTATTGTGTTTTTTTGATGATTTGTTGATAATGGTGCCTTTGGAGAATCGGTTCTTGTAATATCTGGGTATGATTGATTATATTAGGTTCATGTCTTTGGGACTGTGATTCTTAATTTTGTTAAATGGGTAATTAAGAGTTTTGTAGATGGTGTCTTATGGATGAGAGGATATCAGAACATGTTATTTCTGCGACAAATTCGCAGATTTTTTCGCATTGCAGCTCACTCAAAGCAATTTCCGAAGACAATACCTTTAGAAGAACCTGCTCTTTCGAAGCTTAAATCGGAAAGAGACCCCGATAAGTTATTCAATTTATTCAAAGAAAATGCCCACAATAAACTTGTTGTTGAAAACAGGATTGCTTTTGAAGATACGGTTTCAAGATTAGCTGGGGCTGGCCGATTTGATCACATTGAGCATTTACTTGAGCACCAGAAAACTCTTCCGCAAGGAAGGCGAGAAGGGTTCATAATGAGGATTATAATGTTGTATGGTAAGGCTGGAATGGTTCAGCATGCTATTGATACTTTCCGTGATATGCATTTGTATGGATGTAAGAGAACCGTTAAATCTTTAAATGCTACACTTAAGGTTTTATCTCAAACTCGTGATTTGAGAGCTATCGAGGCTTTTCTTGCTGAGGTTCCACAGGATTTATTTGTTGAATTGGATGCATATACGGTTAATATAGTTGTCAAGGCGTTTTGCGGAATGGATTTTCTTGATAGCGCTTTTTTGTACATGGTACAGATGGAACGGTTGGGAATAAAGCCAGATGTTATTACGTACACAACACTTATCTCTGCATCCTATCAAAAGAACCGTTGCGAGATTGGCAATGGGTTGTGGAATCTTATGGTGTATAAGGGGTGTAAACCTAATCTTACAACTTTTAACGTTAGGGTCCAGTATTTGATTAATAGGAGACTAGCATGGAAAGCTAATGATGTAATGCGTTTGATGAAGAAAATTGGTATAGAGCCAGATGAGGTTACTTACAATTTGGTAATCAAAGGTTTTTGCCAGGCCGGTTATCTTGAAATGGCTAAAAGGGTTTATTCTTCTCTAGAATTTCATAGCACGTATAAGCCGAATGCTAAGATTTACCAGACGATGATTCATTATTTGTGCAAGGGAGGTGAGTACAATTTGGCCTATACAAGGTGTATAGACTGCATGAGAAAGAATTGGTTTCCAAGTGTGGATACTATTCATTCACTGGTTCAAGGCCTAACGAGAAATGGGCAATTGAAAAAGGCTAAGAGGATAATGAGATTGGTTAGGAATCATAGACCACCTTTTTCCTCAAGTCAATTTGATTCTTTGCAATCTATTTGTCGAAGAAGTGATGGATTGAAACCCAACCAGTTTGATTAATGTATAAACACGGCTTAAAAGAAGCTAATAATTCTTTCAGTCCATGCAGTTGTAGTTTTACAAAACTAATTGGAGATAGATTTTTACGGTTCACAATAACATCAAAGCAGCGGCAGATCCCATTTTTGTTGAATTAATTTGGTGTGAGTCTCAGATTAATGAGAATGCCAATGGAGAGCATAATCCAAATTCCTGTAAGTCATCATGCAATTACACTCTATCCTGGTTTCTTTCATTCTTTAACATGCAGTACCTTTGGTACAATGAACGATGTTTTGCTATTGCAATTCCATTTGTCTCTTAGTGAAGCATGCATATGGTGTTTGACATTCCATAGGCATTAATTCTTATCTCTGTGAAGCATGCATATGGTGTTTGTAATTCCATAGGTGTGTTTTATCTTCTGTGCCTGCTAATGCCTGTTTTCATATGTAAGCTTTGGCTCCTAAACTAGGAGTCAGATTGCCTTTTGCCCCCTCTACTCAAAAAATGAGGAAATTAGCCCCTTTACACCAGTTTTTAACAGGAGAAATTGATGAAAATTTTAACTGCTCTTTGATTTAATGTATGGGGACTACTTTATTTTTCTCATTTTCTGAGTAGAGGAGCCAAAATACAATCCGACACCTAGTACAAGGGTCTCCATGGTACTTGTACCGTAAGCTTTCAAATTGGTTGTTACTTGGATTCTAAGGTGTTGATTGTATGAAATGTTTCAGCTTCAACTAAACACTTTCACTCGACCAGCATCGGTACCATTTGCTTTTCGGCAGGACCGGGAGGTGCACTTGGATGCATTCTACTTGTTAAAAGAATTTGAGTTCTGTTTCTTCCGTGGAAGTGCATTATTTACAAGGCTCTAAGAAGGGTGAACAACAGCCTGTGAAACTGAATCCTTGGGTGAAAAACAAAAGAGAAAAATGCAGCTACTGGTTTAGGCTTGAAATAATGTCATATTTGTTTTTATAATGGGGGCTTAGTGGAAGAATTCTATAACATTTTTTTTCTGAACTTTGTGTTCCACAGGTTTCAACCTAACTTGTAAATGTGTTCCTTCAAGCTATCATTCCTTTTTGCTTGTGAAATGGCACTGCTATGCTCCTTACACCAATAGTAGTTTTGTAGATTTTTTTTTTTTTTAAATTTTACAAACGAATTAATAAATTATTTAATTTATTTTTTGAATGGAAGGGTATATTTTTCCACTTATTTTTGCTTGTGAAGTCAAATAAATGAGATAATTGATGATCTTTTTCATGTAACAATTCCAGTTTCTTGTATGCTCCCATGAGAGACAACAATATTGAAATGACCAAATGCTTGATGATCGCATATTAGTTTTACTAGTTCTACAAAATCATCCATGGATGATTGCATCTCTTAAACCAACTTGATCATTTTAGAGAGCTTCAAATTATCTCTGTTTTGCAATTTCATATTGATTCCTTACCGCCATTCTGCAGTGTTGCTCGGTTCCGATCTGTTGTGGAGCGACATCTTGATGTCGAGGTCACGGGTTTTGGTTGTTGTGGCCGACCTATCAGACTAGATTTTTTGGGCTGGCAGACATGTATTTTGCAGCATGAGTGACCATTTGGATGGAACCCTTTATGTAGATAAGATGGTTCAAACAACTTTCAGAACTGCTCGAAAAATCGGATCGGTCTCTCAATGAAGGGTGTCCGCTAGCTTGGTTTTTACACACCAATTCACCCCAAGCATGTGCAAGAAATGAAGAATTAAAGATCTAATTAATGTTCCTTGAGTTCTTTGAATTGAAAAGATATAGCGATGGCATTTGTAAAATATACATGGCAAATTTTCTCTCATCCCCTGTTCCATTATTACCTCTTTTTATTTGTTTTGTTAAGTCATTGTTTATCATAAGGTACACTATATCCAAATTCACTCTAATTGTTATAAGTATACAATTTGGTCATTAAATCTTCATGGCAATACTTTCTAATCTAATACTTTCGGCTGATAAGTTATGGATTTAGTACTTGTATTTTGATTTGGTAATTTTCAATCCATGTACTTTCAGATTTTGAAAATTTTAATCTTGACTAAATGATAGATATTAATTTTATTAAGTTCTATTATTTTTGAAATTTTATATGTCAAACATATTATCGCATGCGAATACTATGCCAACTTGCTATTTTCATATATTATTCACACAAAAATTAATTAATTGACTTAACGATTATCGTTTGCCTTAAAACTGAAATTTTAAAATTTAAAAATATAGAGACTAAAAATGATCTAGTTAGAGAATATAAGCTAAATCTATAATTTTATGCATAATATAGGACTAATAATATAGTTTAACCAAACAAATTTAATTGCTACCATTTGGATAGGATTAAAATTTCAAAATTCAAAAAGTACAAGGACTAAAATTGATCAAACTAAAATAAATGTACTAAATCTACAACTTACACAAAGCACAAGGTCCAATAAAAGAATTTGACCTAAAAAATCTAGAAGCAAAAGAAAAAGGAAGAGTCGAGTCAAGAGTAGAGAGGATGACAAATTGAGGATAATGGGGGCTTCG
The DNA here is from genome assembly GCF_025698485.1 of Gossypium arboreum. Lineage (NCBI taxonomy): Eukaryota > Viridiplantae > Streptophyta > Magnoliopsida > Malvales > Malvaceae > Gossypium > Gossypium arboreum. The sequence continues at coordinate 2,490,778 of NC_069075.1, read as the reverse complement.
ACGTGGTGGTCAAGCTGGCCAAGTATGCCGGAGATATGAGGTCGTGGAAGTAATCGGTTGTGTAAGATAAAAAAAAAAAGGAATTGAAGAAGAAAGAATCGTGGAACTTGGTCTACGGCTTCAACTCAAATCCTCCTCCGGTAAACTCACTTTTGCTTGATCTTTTTCTTTTCTTTTATCATTTTTAATGTGGCTTTGTTGTTATTTTCATGTCACTTTATCAAATATTATTTCCATCGTCATCATCATCGTATTGGCTGCATGTAGTAATTTCTAATATTTTGTTATGTTCTTATTCATATTTGTATGTTTAATCTAATCTAATTATTTAGCAATTTCCTTACTCGTATTTGTATTCTTAATCTAATCTAATTTACTTTACCAGAATCATGGGTAATTGCTGCTCAGTCCAAATTGGTTTAGAGAATTTCGTCATTCGTGGCTTGGATTCCATTGTTGGCCATGCTAATTACGTATGCAAGCTTAAACAAACTCTTCCAACTCTATCTGTTGCTCTTCAAGAACTGAGGGCACTAAGGAACGACATGCAAAGGGAGGTCGATCTGGCTGAACAACGACTATTGAAGCCATTTGAGCGAGTTCAGCTATGGCTTTCAAAAGCAGAAACTATGATAACAGAGGCAGAAAAGTTGATTGCAGATGGCCCTCAACAAATGAATAACTTGTGTCTCGGCGGCTGTGCTTCCAAGAATTGCTTGTCTAGCTACAAGTTTGGTAAAAAAGTGGCCAAAATGCTTAAGAAAATAAATGATCATAGGAGTAACGGAGCTTTTGCAAAGGTAGCAGAGAGTCAGCCTGCAGCTTCAGTGGTGGTAAGACCTGAAGAGCGGCCAATTGCTCAAGAATCCATGATCGAAAAAGTATGGAGCTGCATCGAGGACAAAGATGTGGGGGTCATTGGCCTCTATGGCTTAGGGGGCGTTGGCAAGACAACACTCCTGACTCAAATTAACAATAAGTTCAGCACCACACCAAATGATTTCGATGTTATAATTTGGGCACTGGTGTCTAAACATTCTGATGTTGGAAAGATTCAAGATAGAATTGGTGGAAACATTGGCTTTTCAGATGCATTCTGGAAGAGTAAAAGTGTTGACGAGAAAGCTGTAGATATCTATGGGGTGTTGTGCAACAAGAGATTTGTTGTATTATTGGATGATTTATGGGAGAGGGTGGATTTGAACCAAGTTGGGATACCAAAACCAAGCCAAGAAAATGGTTCCAAACTTATTTTCACTACTCGATCTTTGGAGGTATGTGGCGAAATGGAAGCTCGAAAGAAAATCAAAGTGGAGTGCCTGGGACCAGACAAGGCTTGGGAATTGTTCCAAGACAAAGTTGGAGATGAAACTCTCAATAGTCATCCAGATATACGAAAACTAGCTGAAGAAGTAGCCGAAAGGTGTGGTGGGTTACCTCTTGCATTAATTACAATCAGTCGTGGCATGGCTTGCAAGACAACACCTGGGGAATGGAAATATGCAATTGAAAAGTTGAAGCGATCTTCATTGCCGAAAATGGAAAATGAGGTATTTCCACTTTTAAAACTCAGTTATGATAATTTGCCTAACGTGACAATGAAATGTTGCCTCTTATATTGTTGCCTGTATCCAGAAGATTATTGTATTCCCAAAAAAAGATTAGTGGAGTATTGGTTTTGTGAAGGGCTGTTGAATGAATTTGATAGAATTTGCGGAGCTCAAATGCAAGGAAACTACATTATCAACTCTCTTCTTAGTGCTTGTTTATTGGAAAATGGTGGTGAAATAGGTGGAGAAGATTGTGTTAAGATGCATGATGTGGTTGACATGGCTTTGTGGATAGCGTGTGAGCTTGAAACAAAAGAGAAATTTTTTGTAAAAGCAGGGACTCAATTATTTGAAGAACCAGATGTTATGGCATGGGAAGGTGCAAAAAGAATGTCAGTGATGAAAAACCAGATTGAAGTTCTCAAAGGAACACCTAAATGCCCTAACCTTCGAACTTTGTTTCTTAGCGAAAATAAGTTGCAGGTGATCAGCAATGGCTTCTGCCGGTTTATTCCTCATCTAATGGTGTTAAACTTGTCAGAGAATATAGGTTTACGAGCATTGCCTGAGGGAATTTCACAATTGACTTCACTACAATCTCTCGATTTATCCTGGACTAGCATAACAGAGTTGCCAATGGAGTTGAAATCTTTGACAAAACTGAAAATGTTGGACTTGAGTTACACATACGATCTCAGGAAAATCCCACCGCATCTGATATCTAGTTTTTCCAAATTACAAATATTTAGGGCATGGTGCACGACAAGTGGAGACTATCCAAAGGAAGATAATGTTCTGAATGGGGACAATGAAAATCTTACAGAAGAGCTGAAAAGTTTGCGACATTTGAACACACTAACGATACCACCAATTAAAAGCTTGTTTGCTCTAGAAAGATTTGTGAGCTTCCACTTGTTTCAATGTTGCACCCAAGCACTACATTTGAGGCATCTTAGAGAGTCAAATGTGTTTAATGTTTTATGCTTGGAAAACATGGAGCGTCTAGAGACATTATATTTCGAGGGTTGTGGAAGTATAGAGGAGATTAAAATGGAAAAACTGTCTCCGAATACTAATTATACTTCAACCTTTCACACATTAAGCCATGTTGTAATTAGAGGTTGTAATAAGTTGGTAGATACAACCTGGTTGATTCTTGCTCCTAATCTATGCTACATTTCGATATTTGGTTGTGCAAAACTGGAAGAAATATTGAGTGAGAGAAAACTTGGTGAAATTGCAGATGTGGTTGGAATACCATATCCTAAACCATTTTTGAAGCTTAAAACACTTGCTTTAGGTTATCTACCAGAATTGAAGAGCATATATTGGGATGCCTTACCCTTCCCAGGTCTGAAAAGTATTTCTTTGTTGGGTGATTGTCCAAAACTGAAGAAGCTTCCTCTCAACTTAGACAGTGCGAAAGGGAATCAGATCACCATTTTGGGAAGCAAAGATTGGTGGGCAACTGTGGAATGGGAGAATGAAGCCACTCGAGATACTTTTTTGCCCTCTTTCAGATATTTTCCTAAATGAAATGTACAAAATCCTAAAGACTGAGTAGTGCTTTGTTGAATCGTTGTTGTATGATATTTCATTTTTGACAAAATAAAGAGGTTTCCATAAGAGAGAATTACTATATTCATCATCTTTTGTTCCAATATGTTGTTTCTATTTCTGTTTTTGCTATCATTCCACTTTCCTAATATCTCTCACGAAATAATATTTTTAACATATTTTCAACAGCATTTAAACCAAAATTTATGGTATGCAAATTTATTAACAATACTGTTCTAAGTATACTATGAAAATATTAATTAAAATGTAAATTTATATGATAACTTATTTATACATATATCTATTTCGTTTGAATAACAACATGGAGTCTTTATGGGTGAAAGTTTTGCGATCAAAATATAAGGTAACTGAACGTTTACCAGAGATTTTATCTTCTAGTAGTTGCAGCTATATTTGGCGGTCTCTGAGGAGCGTTTGGAAGGACATTCAGGGAAATATGGCTTGGAAGGTGGTAACTGGTCGAGAGGTGAAATTCTGGACAGATACCTGGTTTAGGGACTTGGGTCCATTGACAGATTATTGCACAGTACCGCAACCAACATTTCCGAATGCTACGGTCTACGCTGTGGTGACACCAGAAGGCGATTGGAACTGGTCGTGTTTCATTGGTGAATTACCTCACCAGATTATCAATTTGCTTGTTAAATCTTGTCCACATTTGGAAAGTGAAGGAAGAGATATTTGCTATTGGAAGGCGGCTGAATCTGGTAGTTACACAGTAGCAGGGGGTTATAAAACTCTCGATCAGAATTCTTGGATTTTGGGGGGGTGGGGATGCAAAATGGAAAATGATTTGGAGAGTGAGGGTGCCACAACGAATAAGACAATTCCCGTGGTTATGCATCCATGGTAGAGTATTGACTAATGAAGAAAAATGCCGAAGGGGATTATCCGATGATAAATCTTGCTATATGTGTGGCCATGTATTAGAAAATATCGACCATGCTCTAAGAACTTGTCCATTAGCGCAAGCAGCTTGGAAAAGGTTAGTTATTGATGGTCTGTCTAATGATTTCTTTACTCTTGATTTTGAACATTGGTTACTGGTTAACATTAAGTATGAGGATAATTTGTTTGTTAAGGGGGTAAGGTGGGAAATCATGTTTTCTAATGTTGTTTGGAGGTTATGGAAAGGTAGGAATTTGGAAATATTTGCTAACCAACATCTGACAGATGATATTGTCATGACTAGCTGGTCTTGGGCTATTTGTCAACGAAAAAGGGAGCGATCTTGCGGGAACAAAATTCCATAGGTTGGGAAAAACCTCCGATTGGATAGGTTAAATTGAATGCAGATGGTGGAGTTGATGTTATATCTGGTAATGCGACAGCTAAAGGTTTGGTAAGAGATTCGAAGGGGTATTGGGTATCTGGTTATGGTTGCAACTTAGGGGTGGGCTCAGTTTTGGACGCTGAACTTCAAGCGGTTTTGGATGAGGTTAGAATAGCGTAAGACAAAAGGGTGCGTAGGTTGTTAGTCCAGAGTGATAGCAAGAGTGTTTTGGAGTCAATACTTGGAATAGGGAAAATGGGAACTCATAAGGTGGCGTTGGAGATTTGTAGCTGGATGAAGAGGGATTGACAGGTTTAAATCAAGCATGTAGTAAGGACAATGAACATAGCAGCAGATGTGATGTCTAAATGGGTTAGAGATTGGGCAAACGGGTTGCACGTCTTCACACAACCGCTTCCAGTGGTGCAGGACATTTTGTTACAAGATCTGGGTTAAATAGTGGTTTTGGTTTTTGGTTGAACTAAAGCTCAACTTCCACATTTGTAATTAAAAAAAAAAAACCTAAATTTTTTTCTTTTTTTTCTTCAAGCCGTTTGCTTCTTCTCCCTTAATTTGCTCAGTTAAGGTGCTAGCATTCGGGTTGGCTACTACTTGTCTTTTCCCCCTTCCCTCTCATCAACCCTTTCTTTTTATTGTTTTTCTCATTCACTCTACATGCTTTTTTTGTTCTTTTTAGTTTGCTAATATGTTTTATGAGTATCGTCACTGCTTTCACAAGTTATGAAGGACATATAGCAGTGTTTGTCATCATTAAACCCCAATTGGCCATTAGTAGTTTCTCTTGGAAAATGAGTTGTTCATAGATACTTGAATGGTAGTTGTTCACCAGCTTCTTAATTTGCTTCTGTTTTGAGAGTATTTCAGAATAATAAATTATTTCACAAATTGGTTTGGACTTGTGTTGTTTAAGTATTATATGTTTTTTTTCATTGCTTAATAAGTCTTCATTTTTTTTCAAGTTTTTGTCTTATCTTGTACAAATTTTCTAGTCTTACTTTTACATATAGTTTTACTTTTGCAAGTGATTTTAAGGATTTTGTCGTTGTCTTTTCTAGTTTGGTAGGTGCTCTTTTTTTTGCAATTTTTGCCTGCCATTTTAGACCAGCTGGGATTTATTTACTTATCATGTTAAGTGCTTGCAATTACTCTAAATATATTGTGCTTGAGTTGTGATAGAGTTAATTGTGAATGTGCCATAATATATTATATTGATACTAAGATTTAAGCCTTTTTTGTGTTGATGAAACTAGTCTTTTACCACCTATTTGTTGTTTTTTTCTAAAGTTTATAGTCACATTTATGGAATGAATTGATGAATTTCCTTTATAAAAAATTAACATTTTATTAAATAAATTTGGATTGTAATTTTAGATTATCTAATTTTCTAAGTAAACTTTAAAAAAATAGAAATATATAGTTAAAAATAATCATATTAATTAAAATTTTAAAAAAACTTATCCAAAGAAAATTCTTCAACATTGCATATAAAATTTAAAATTAGTTTATAGAATTGTTATTTAATATATGTTAATATATAAAACAGTAACAAAATTTCATGGTTAATATTATACATATAATATTTTTATAAATGAATAAATTTTATAAAAACTAAAAATATCATAACAATAATATAACTTAAATAAAAATAAAAAAATATTATTTTATAATAATACACATGTTTCATTTAATCAAATATAGAATCATATTATATTTTATCAATTAAGAAAACTAGTATAACATAGACCTACTCATAGGCCAGCCCAAGTGAACCCATCGGAAAAGTGAGAGAGTTTGAGTAAAAATATAGGTTTAAAAATTTGACATTGACAAAAAAAATAAGGCTCGTTTAGAAAACAGACTAGGCCTCAAGTAAGATATTTTCGGCCTGGCCCGAGTATGTAAAAAAAACTGCAGATTTCTTTTTGCTATTTTCTTATTAGTTTTCACTAATTTATTATCATTTCACTATTATGTTGCTACTATTTTATTGTTATTATATAACTCTTGTTTTATTATTTATTTTATTACTATTTTAGAGACACTTTTATTTGAGTTGGACTTTTAACAAAATTTTAAATACATTTTTAAATTAATTAAAACTCAAACCTAACAAATAGACTTAAAATTTTAATTGAGCCGGGCTCAAACTTGGCACCTAGGCCACTAGTACAAGAGTATAACCAAGTGACCTTGTTTGATTTTTCCACAGTACCTGTCTTTAATTGTAATCTTTGGGCAATATGTTTTTTTAATAATTTCTAGTTGTCCATAAGAATTCATTTAGAAACAATTCCACTCTTCATCCATCCAATCCTCATTTTCATTCCTTCGTTTTTATCTTTTATTTACCTACCTGAATCATGGAGAATTGCTTCTCAGTAGGAGTTGCTTTAGAGAATTTCATCATTCGTAGCTGGGGTTCCATTGTCGCCTTGTCGGGCATGTTAATTACGTATGCAAGCTTAAACAAACGTTTGCAACTTTAACTGAAGCTCTTCAAGATCTGAGAGCACAAAGGGACGACGTGCAAAGGATGGTTGATTGAAGCGACTTGAGCGAGTTCAGCTATGGCTTTCAAAAGCTGAAACTATGATAACTGAGGCTGAAAAATTGGTTGCAAATGGCCCTCAACAAATGAATAACTTGTGTCTCGGCGGCTTTGCTTCCAAGAATTGCTTGTCTAGCTACAAGTTTGGTAAAAAAGTGGCCAAAATGCTTCAAGCAATAAATGATCTCATAAGTAAAGGAGTTTTTGACAAGGTAGCGGAAAGTCAACCTGCAGCTTCAGTGGTGGTAAGACCTGAAGAGCGGCCAATTGCTCTACAACCCACAATCGAAAAGGTATGGAACTGTATTGTGGACAAAGATGTGGGGATCATTGGCCTTTATGGTTTGGGGGGCGTTGGCAAGACAACTCTCTTGACCCAAATCAAGTTCTGCACTACAGCGAATGGTCTCGATGTTGTAATTTGGGCGCTGGTGTCTAATGGTTATGATATAGGAAAGACTCAAAATAAGATCGGTGGAAAAATTGGGTTTTCAGCTGAATCCTGGAAGAATAAGTGTTGAAGAGAAAGCTGTAGATATTTATGGGGTGTTGCGCATCAAGAGATTTGTTGTATTATTGGATGATTTGTGGGAAAGGGTGGATTTGAACCAAGTTGGGATACCAAAACCAAGCCAAGACAATGGTTCCAAACTTATTTTCACCACTCGATATTTGGAGTTATGTGGTGAAATGGAAGCTCGGGAGAAAATCAAAGTGGAGTGCCTGGAGCCAAAAGATGCTTGGAAATTGTTCCAAGACAAGGTTGGAGATGAAACCCTCAATAGCCATCCAAATATTAGAAAACTAGCTAAACAAGTAGTCGAAAGGTGTGGTGGGTTGCCTCTTGCATTAATTACAATCGGTCGTGCCATGGCTTGCAAGACAACACCTGGGGATTGGAAATATGCAATTGAGATGTTAAAGAGATGTTCATTACCGAAAATGGAAAATGAGGTATTTCCACTTTTAAAATTCAGTTATGATAATTTGCCTAATGTGACAATGAAATGTTGTCTCTTATATTGTTGTTTGTATCCTGAAGATTATTGTATTCCTAAAAAGAGATTAGTGGAGTATTGGTTTTGTGAAGGGATGTTGAATGAATTTGATAGAATTAGTGAAGCTCAAATGCAAGGAGACTATATTATCAGCTCTCTTCTTAATGCATGTTTATTGGAAAGGGATGGAGAAGATTTGTCAAGATGCATGATGTAATCCGTGACATGGTTTTATGGATAGTATGTGAGCTTGAAGCAAAAGAGAATAAATTTTTTGTAAAAGCAGGGGCTCAATTATTTGAAGAACCAGATATTAAGATATGGGAATGTGCAAAAAGAATGTCAGTCATGAAAAATAATATTGAAGTTATCATAGAAACACCTAAATGCCCTAACCTTCATTCCTTGTTTCTTAGCGAAAATAAGTTGAAAGTGATCAATTATGGGTTCTTCCAGTTTATACCTCATTTAACTGTTCTCAACTTGTCAAATAGCAGTGCTTTACAAGTACTGCCTAGGGGAATTTCGCAATTGATTTCATTAGAATGTCTTGATCTATCTCATACAGCTATCAGGGAGTTGGCAATACCCTATCTCAGAAGAATCCCACGGAATCTGATATCTAGTTTTTCCAGGCTGCAAATATTCAGAATAACGAGCTTGACAAGTGAAGATTATCCAGAGGAAGACAATGTTCTGAATGGTGGTAATGAAAATCTTATAGAGGAATTGAAAAGTTTGCAACATTTGAATACACTAAGTATGCTACCACTCACAAGCATGTTTGCTCTAGAAAGATCTCTTAGCTTCAACTTGTTTCGATGCTGCACCCAAGAATTAAGGTTGAGTGGTTTTAAAGAGTCAAAATGTGTTCAATGTTTTACGTTTAGAAAATGTGGAGTGTTTACAAACACTAAATTTACGGAATTGCGAGAATGTAGAGGAAATAAAAATGGAAAAGCTGCACACTTGGGTCTCTCCGGGTACTAGTTACACTTCACCTTTTTACACCTTGACCAGCGTTTCATTTCAAGATTGTCACAAATTGACAGACGTGACTTGGCTGATTCTTGTTCCAAATCTAAGGTACCTTGGATTAGTTCAGTGTGTTAAAATTGAAGAAATATTGAGCCAAGGAAAGTTTGGTGAAGTGGCTGATGTTAGAATCCCATACCCCATTCCATTTTTAAAGCTTGAAAAACTTGTTTTGTGCAGTCTATGGAAATTGAAGAGCGTATATTGGGATGTCCTACCCTTCCCATGTTTGAAATATATTTTTGTAGGCATCTGTCCTGAACTGAAGAAGCTTCCCCTCAATTCTGACAGTGCAAAAGGGAATCGAATCACCATTGATGGAAATGAGGATTGGTGGGCAGAAATAGAATGGGAAAATGAAGCAACTCGACAGACTTTTTCGCCCTTTTTCAGATCTTATTCTTAGTTTCAAGTTTTAAATATGGCAAAGTGCTTCACTTCTGTCTGAGAAGTTTTTATCCCCTGCTTCTATTTATGTTTGGCTATCATTTGAACAATTTCATGAAAGTAAACTATGCTAAGTTTTCCTTTGCAAACTGATCAAAAAGTACTCCACTTGTTTATTAAAAGTAAAACTTCCCTAAACAATGTCAAATTCTTGAAACCAAATATGTATATATATGTTTGTGTGGCAATACGTATATGCATACTCACCCTAGTTTTGCAGAACAGTAGTCATCTTTACTAATCTATGCAAAGCGCTATTTCATGGAACACAGCATAATTACAATCTTTGCTAAGCTGCTATTTACATACATTACTCAGAAGAGGGGAAAGTGTATTATAAGGTACCTATAATTCCCCTACATTTTAGCAGTACAAGTTTCCGGTAAGTTCGTTTTTCTGTTAGATCAATTGTTGAGAGAAATTTGTTGCACATCCACAACGTTTTCTTTGGATTTCAAGCAAATAAACCTCTGCAGCAATGCTCCAATACTTATGCCGTTGCTGACTCCAACATGGTTGGAAGGAAGTATTACGATCCACTCAAAAGGAACCAATAGGCAGGCCATAAGGAACTTTCTGCTTAATGAAGCCATCACTGCATGTTAGGCATGGAGCGGGCTGCACTAGACCCGAACTTGAGCCATAAGCTTCCCAACAAAAAGATTTAGTGATGCCTCTAGTTTTCGAAACGAGTTGAATATCTTCCAAATATAACCCTTCACATGTAAGGCTATCACTGCAAGCAAATCTTATTGCTTCCTCCACAGCTGATGTTCCCTTAATGTGCACATAGGAGATATTGTCCACTTTAACAGCCAATGTCTGCATACTCCAAGAACGATAAGACAGTGTGTAATCCCATCACGACTACAAATTATGAAATTCTTTGCAGGCCTCAAGCATTATAAAGAACTGATACCTGGTTAGCACATGGCAGGTCTGAATCACAATAATATTGATCAATAATGATTGGATACGCTACATTCTCCATCAATATATTCATGAACTTCATATCGGAAGCATAACCACTACCTCCCTAGAAAAGATATAAGAAAAACCCAGATTTATCAAGCGTAATTTCCATAGTCAGTAATCCCATTTACCACACGCATGAACATGAGACAAAAACATTTATGAGAACTTGATGATACCTGCCATGTTTTGATCCGCACTCCATTCTCGGTGTTGGAAATGAAAGCTCCATCAACAAGTACATTACGAACCTGTGCCCAAGAGTTTGATTTTCCCAAGCTTCCAATACTGATTGAAGCACATCAAAGTTAATCAACTTACTCATGCTAACCCTGACCTTTAACTAGCCTGAAAAATGATCTTACCTTATACCATGACCAGGTCCACAAACAAAGTTTCTGATTTGGACACGAGAAGTATTGCCAACTATTGAAACGCAATCGTCTCCTAAAAGAATAGTGAGTGCAAAATCAACATAAGAAACGTCAATGTTCATATGCATAAAAGCTGTAGAAATAAAATATGAAAAGACAGAAAAGGATCCAACCTGTTCTTACAACGCTATTCTTGACTTCAACACCATGGGATGAACTGATATGAATTCCATCTGTGTTGGGGCTAGTAGAGGGTGCTATCACTTTAAGATTAGATACCATAACCCTTAGACAACTAGTGAATGCTATATGCATCTGTTGACTGTTGACCAGCATAAGATCATGGACTTTCAGATCCTTACACTTGTGGAAAGTCAAAGCCTACATTTCATTTGTGAAAACAATTAGGGGAACATAACATTCCCTGAGGCATGCTAGTAAAAAAGAAGATACATGGCACTAACTAGGACGTACGGTTGGAGCATGCCGACATGGCTGCAAAAAGGAAATCAAAGCCACTTTAAGGATAGTTCAGAGAATAATATCAGAAAATAAACATAGATACAGAAACTTGGAGCATCAATCAGTACATTTGTTTTCTTTCTTTTGCAAGACCTAGCCCACCATTGTTGTCCCATTCCATTGATAGTTCCTCCCCCAACTACATGTAGGTGTTTAACCTCATGAAAGTAAAGCCACTTGCAAGGATTCAAACCATCCCAGACATTGGGGTTTTTTGGAGCAACAATGGTACCTGAAATCTATTTAAAGACAATTCCAAGCAGTGACCGGAAGGAATGCTAAGTACTAATATAAGGAAGAGAATGACATATGATAAAGAAATGTTGGTTATAAATTTACCATCAAAGTGATCTTTGACTTGCAATGCCCACCAAGCTCAACAGGATGAACCAGGTAAGTATATCCAGCCGGTATTACAATCCTTATCCTGCCAGGGGAAGAACATGCTACATTCCAGGCATTTTCAAAAGCCTGAAAAAGCAGGGACATAATACAATATCAGCAAACAAATTTAAGTCTAGCAAGTTGGTTAATTTAACATCAAAATGTAAACTTTACATAAAAAAAAAAAAAAAGAACATTTGGTCATTGCTATATCAAGGTAAAAGTACCATAGAAGCCTCTGTACTAGGAGTCAGATTGCATTTTACCCCCTCCCCTAAAAGAAGGGCAAGTTAGTCCCTGTACATTGAATCAAAGAGCAAACCAATCGATCAGTTAAAATTTTCATCCATTTCTACTGATAAAAATTGGCCCATCTATGTTAGCATGAGATATACGTGGCACTTCATATGTCACTATCTGGTTATTCCTCAACCACGCCGGTTTTTAATAATACAAATAGATGAAATTTTTAATAGAAAGAACCAATTTACTCTTTAATCTAATGTACAAGGACTAGTTTGCCTATATTTTGAGTAAAGGGAGCAAAATGTAATATGACTCCTAGTACAAGGGCCTCCATGGTTCTTTTACCCTATATCAGTTATCCTTATTTAATAAACCAGACAATAGAATGTATACATACAGTTCTACCCAAATTGCTAAATATTAATAATAATTTTCAATTACATTACTAACCAATCAGTATTAAACAAGAAAAATGCTTGGAAGGAAATTAAATCCCACCTTCATTCCTCAAACATTCCCAAATTACTACAAAAATGAGATAACCCTGTCCTTGATTATTTTACCACAAGCAATAAAATTCTTCAATTTCTCAGAAAGGGTACCATTCAACTCACAAGTACACTAAATTAACAACATACTCATCATTTCTAAAACTGAAAATTATATATAATATGAAAAAGAAAAAGGCATGAAATTGATACCCTGGTGTCATTATGGTAACCATCTCCTTTAGCACCAAAATCACTGACAGAGAGAACCTGTTTAGCTCTGGGTCGGATTCTTGCTGATGACCCAGATTTTGGGAGCTGTAAAAGTGAGTCAAATTCAAAGCTTTCTGCATGTACTACAACATTTGAATGCATTAACATAAAACTGCAAATGAAAACGATGATGTTCCATGTTGAACATGAAGAACAATACAAGATTAAACCCAGATTTTTCATGTTGTTATACGAAATATCAAAGCAAAAGAAAGAAAGAAAGAAGAACTGTAACAGAGATTTGATAAATGGTGTGTGGGGTTTCAGAAAAAAAATGTAGGAAGCTTCAACACTTGGGATGTTTATGGTTTGGCTTCTTCACTATAAATCAAAAAGAGATTCTTTTTATTGCCTTTATTTGTTTGGTTTTTAGTTTGCTTTGTTCATTTTATTACTGTTTTGGTAAGGCTTTGTGTTATTGTGGACATACTCACTGGTAAGAACTGCAAAGATCAGGTTGCGAGAATTTAAGTTGTGATTGAAACGCTATCGTTTTCAACTATTTTTAAAAAGGTCAAATGCTGCTATTAGTCCATGTACTCTGCATAAGATGTGAATTACACTTTAATTTGATCAACTTTACTCTTTATATTTTTAAAATTTTAAAATTTAGTCTTTATTTAAACCGTAGATGTTAAATTCATTTGGTTAAATTTAGTTATTAGTATTATACTTTAGGTAAAATTATAGATTTAGTCCGTATTCTTCCAATTGATTATTCTAAGTTCTTATACTTTTCGAGTTTTGAAATTCTAATCTTAACAAAAATGATAGTCGTAAAATCCATTAACTAACTTTTTAGTGAGTAATTTGTGAAAATAATAATCGATATGATATTACATATGTGTTAATATATTTATCACATATATTTATCACATTAAATTTTAAAAATAGCATAACTTAATAATTTAACAATTATCTTTTATCAAAATTAAATTTTAAATTTAAAAATATAAAATTAAAATGAAAAACTAAATTCACTAATTAAGTAAAATTCTACTATAGCTTATAATGAGTCATGGATTAAAAAATTTTGAAATTTAAATTTGATTTAATTTAAAGAGCTTTGATTAAGGTGTGCTTTTCTGGGTAAATATCTATTTTGGTACATGAACTTGACTTTAAGATTCAAATAGATACTTAAACTTAAGTACTTAAGGTTTTTTTTTTTTCATTTAGTTAATTTGGGGCTTAAACTTTTTGGGATAATAGCATATTTTCCTCCAAACTTTGACCAATCTTCTAATGTGAAACCTCTACTTTCAAAAAGTTAAATTTAATACCTGAACTTTGTTTCCATTTATCAATATGGTACCTCCTTTTAACAAAAAAAATATTTTATGAACACTTCCCATCACATTATTTATGGCCTCTTTCCAATTATTTAATGACATTTCAACTATTTTTCTATGTGATTGGTACATAATTTTGGTAATTTTTTATCTTGAACTCCGAACCTCGAACCCAAAATCCTAAACTTTGAACCTCGAGCCCCAAATCCTTGAAGATTCAAGGTTTTGGGTTCGAGTTTCAAGATTTTGAGTTTGGGGTTCAGGGTTCAGGATTTTGGATAAAAAACATAGTAAAATTATGATCAATTGCATGAAAAAAATTCGTTAACATGTCATTAAATAATTAGAAAAGGACAACGGATGATGTGATGAAAAGGGTCCATAAAATAATTCCTCACTTTTAACTTTGTTACATGGCATTTTGGCCAATAAAAAGGTGACATGTGGCACATTTTGCCATGTCAACAAGCTTATTAACAACTTTAAAGGACTAAATAATAAATATTCCAAAAATGAATAATTAACCAAAATTGAAATAAAGAAAACGTAAAAATAAAAGAAATGAAATAATATGCTAACAAAGTACACGAATCACCTTAGAATTGGACATGTGTGCTGACATGTAAAAAAGTAATGCCGTTAGTTAGAGGTACCAGATTGATTAATGACGCAAAAACAAGGTATCAAAATGGACATTTTGAAAGTAGAGGTACCACATTAAAAGATTGGTCAAAGTTCAAGGGAAATTATGTCATTATATCAAACTTTTTTATCCAATTAGATACCTGAATTTGACTTTTTTGTTCAAATTGATGCATGAATTTGACTTCATAGTTCAAATTGACTAAAATAACTAAGTACTAATTTGGATAAAAAAAGCAAGTTTAAGTATCAATTTGAACCAATAAGCCAAGTTTAGGTATCTAATTAGACCAAAATAAATTTTAGGTACCAAATTGAAGGTTAAAGCCAAATTCAAGTACCTAATTTGACAAAAAAAAAACTTTAAGTACCAATTTGAACCTTAAAGCCAAGTCCAAGTACTGAAATGTATATTTACATTTTTTGGAATTGGTAAAGGTCAGTTAGGCATATTTAGAAAATGGGTGGGGCCCATCATTTTAGTTGGCCATCTCATCTACCATTCAAAATGCAGCCCAAAGTAGGATTGATTAAATAAAATTAAAATTAAAATATTGTAATTATTTGAATCAAATTTAATTTAATTTTAATTAATTAATTTAATTTTTATAATGTAAAATAAATATTTTATATTTAAAATTTTCATATAAAATCATTTTTCAGACAAATACTATATAAGAGTTATTGATTTTTATTTATCTGAAAAATTATTTTTGAAATATTTAATAAAAATATAAAAATAATTAAGAAATGAACCGAATTATCATGAACAATTCAAGAAATTCAAAAAGATTCGGACCCAAAGAGTTTATATTTTAAATATAAGTGTGTTGTTTTCTATATTAAAAGAATAATCTTAGCCCAAAAATGAAGGTTCGATTCAAGTTTTGTGAGTAAAAAATTGCTTATCAAATATAATTCCAGATTTAATTAAGACGAAATAATATCCTACCCATGAATTTAATATTTAATTTCACCTTTTAACCTCAATTTTTTTATAGGTAAGGAAATCCTTTATATTTATTTTATAACATGAATTTATGAATTTATTAATTTGATATTTTTCTAAAGGATTTATTTAGCATAGTGAACTTTGCATAATAATTCAATTAAGTTAAAGCAGTAAATTTAATTAAATTCTAAAAGTAGTGTTTTTAAAATTGACCAGATGACAAGTTTAGAATAAAGTAAAAAAATTAATTGACTCGTAAATCGATTCGATTGATTTAAAAATATATTGAATTAGTTAAACTGGATTTAATGATTTTTTAATAATATTTAATGATTTTTTAATAATTATTTTATTTTAACTATTAATGAAAAAAGAAAAGAAAAGAGAAAAGACAGAAGAGAATCATCTTCTTTTAATAAAGCCAAAGCACCATTACAAAAATATAAATAAAACTCTCTAAAATAAAAGACAATAAAACCATAGAATTGAAACCATAAATAATCATCACAAGAAAAAGTACTACATTGCCATGAATCTTATCAAAGAAACATGACAAAATGCTTGTGGTGTTCATCATCAAAGCCAGTAACATTGTCTCATTATAATCTCCTATTAATTGCCTCAAAACACCTACAATGTCAATTCCAATGAAAATATTAATTAGAATTATAATTTTAAAAAAAAGAAACATTTAATAATATAAGGTCAAAAGAAATGTACCCAAAAATGGATATAGTAGCATGCATGTGATTTAATATGAAGTTCTATTGTTGAATTCTCTTGGAGCACTGCATCTGAAGCATTCCATTCTGCTAGCAAAATTATGTTCATTGCACCCTAACCTGGTACATATCCAATCCCCTGACTTCCAGCCGGATCGGTTACCTCCGAACCCTCTTGATCGAGACATGTCCAAGTCGAAACCTCCAGCCGACTCGTCCTTGAACGCGCCGCAATTGAAACAAGTAGACCGGCTGGCGAAATTGTGGGTGCCGCAGTTTCCAGCCGTGCAATACCAGTCACCAGGTCGAACGTCCGAGCCTGCGGTAAACCCGAATGTCGAGCCGACTCTAACACCGTATCGAGATTCACCGCAACGTTGGCAGTTGTCCCTCCTTTGGAAGTTGAGGTGTTGGCATGACCTGCAGTTCCAATCTCCTGGCCTGCTCATGTTTTCTTACAAAACAAAAACACAAAACACATTACTAAGATTCAAAGTTACAGATTTAATCAAGAAATAAAATGAAAAACCAACCTTAAATTGCTAAATAAAATGGGAAAAATATGCTGAATTTGGATGATATAATGATGAAGTACTTGAAAGAACCCTTGAAGTAATGGCTTATTGAGAAGCTCTTTATATACAAACACTTCGACCACTGAAAAAGGAATAAATGGTGGACTGTATATGTACTTTTTCGTGTTCTTCACATTTAGCCTTGATAAATTAAATAAATTAAATATATAATATAATAAAAAATCTAAAAAAAAAAGAAAAGGGATAAAGGGAAAAATTATGATTCCAAAGACTGGAAATTTTGAACAAATGATTCGGCTTCGACTTCCTTTCTAGGGTTTTGGGATTATATAGAAACAATTTAGCTCTTTTTTTTTGATTTTTTATATTATATTTTTTAGTAACCCGATGCATATTTCTTTTGTGACATTAAAGTGGGGAAATTATACTATATGTGGTTTAAAGAATTAATATTTCCAATTCGAAATATAATTAAATTTAGTTTAGGTAGTATTCGAATTTAATATGACGAAGATGAAGGCGGAAATGGGTGATTCATCTTGTTTAGTAGAAGGGAGAAAGTTATCGTGAAGGGTATTTTGGGCGGAGATAGAATTAGAGATGCATAAGAAGTCCCTTTTCCTAGTGAAGTTGAGGGTTTTTATATTCTTAGCTACAGTTTTGAGATATTTCATGGTAAGTCTATTGGTGGGTTAAACACAGGTAATTAAGTAGTTTCCCATCATAGGCCTAAATAGGGTGAGAATTGGATATGCTATCAATCACTTCAGATAGGACGCGATAATTTAGCTCAGAGACGGTGATTAGTGAGTGAGGTTCACATCAACCTACTCGAGCATTTTTGAGAGGTGTGTTTGAGGAGTAAATAGAGCCTTTATGATGAATAAATTTGAAGGATGTGTTTGAGGATAATGACTATAATGATTCATGCAATTTAGGGCAAGCTGGCATTGTAGGACGTGACGGTTTTTTATTTATCTTGATTTTTAATTCATTCATTTTTAATTTCATTTGATGCGGTAGCTTTTAACTTTGATTTTGACTCGGAAAATTTTTTCTCAACCCCATCTCGACTTATCCAAAAATTTATAATTTTTTTTCCATATCTATCATCCCAACAAATGAGGATCCCACACAAAAGCAAACGGGAGATTCTGTAACCCTATAAGCACAACAAAGCTAACCCTAAAGAAATTTGTTCCATCAAGTGTCCTGAAACCCTGAACATTACACAAAAGGCTCTTTGACCACTGCCCTTTGGATCCTCCTCTTTGAGAAAGGAGGGTGAGAAATAGTTATGGTATTCAAATCATGCCAAGTATCTCATCAGTCATTCTAAACATGGCTTGTTTCTATTTTAGTTATTTATTTATTTTCTAATTTTGTTACTTGAAGATAAAAATTGATTAAATTTGTCATTTTATTGTTAAATGATAATGAAAGACTAACAGTGCAATTCCACGTTAATCATTTTAAAAGTAGGATAAACTATTCTAAAATAAGGATAAACTATTTGTCAATTATTCTAAATAAGAGTCGTTTTTATTTTGATCATCCAATAAATTTTCATGTAAATGCACCATTAATCTTTCAATACCATTTAACGGTGAAGTGATCAATTTGATGAATTTCATTTTACAAAAAATTAAAATAATCAAAATAGAAACAACCCTTACTTAAAATGAACAACTGTATAATTTACCTATAAATTATTAATAAAATTAACCATTCATTAGACATTGTATGTTCTAATCATATCTACTCTATTTCAAGATAATGTCTAAAATTATCTATAGCCCCTCTCCAACCCATAAATAGGAGGATAATGCGTTTCACCACACTCAAACCTACATTCTCCTATATTGACAATAATATATATACTAATCGAGTTAAGATTCAATCAGCAACGATATAATTCTTAATATAACATAATTGTTTCACACAATTTTCACAGGACAAAGAGAACGAAATGGATTGCATTTTCATTTGACGGTCAAGAATCATGAGAAGTATTTCTTTTTTCTTTCTTGGAATGTAATGACTATTCTGAACATTTAAAAAAACCAAAGAAGGGCCACATCCAATTAAATTTATCTCAATTATTTTGGTATTGTCACTTTCAATATCCTACAACAATGGCAGTCAACACATATATATGAGAGAAAAATTGTTGTTGCTTTTACGTATATTTGAATATTCTCCTTTTCTTTATTTTGTACTTAAAAAGCTCCAATTCGAGTAAAGGAATTCTCCTACAAATTTACTATCAACTCAAATACCATTTTATTTATTGAATATGTAAGATAATATACGAAAATATATTATCAAATGTAGGAGAAATTATTTTATGGATCATTTCCATCACATCATTTATGATATCTTTCTAATTATTTAACGATATTTCAGCAATCTTTTTTATGTCATTGACATATAATTTTGATAATTTTTTACCCTGAATTCCGATCCCAAATTTCAAATCTCAAACTCAAAACCTCGAATCCCGAACCCAAGTTTAAGATTCGATGTTTGAGGTTAGGGTTTGAGATTTAGAATTCTAGTTTGAGGTTCATGATTTAGAAATTAGGGTCAATGATGAAGATTATAGGTTTAGGGTAAAAAAATTACTAAAATTATGTGTTATTAACATGGAAAAATTTGTTAAAATGTCATTAAATAATTAGAACGGTACTATGGATAATGTGTTGAAAAGAGTCTAAAATAAATTCTCCAAATGTAGTGGTAAAACACATTACACTTTTAAAGAAAAATTTAATTGAATATTGAAAATAACATTATTTAAAAGAATAATCACGAACCCAAAAAATTATATAAAAATTATACTTTTATCTTTTTAAAATTTATAATTGAAATTCGGTCCTCTAATATATATATAGACAAATGTTACTTAATGAACTAATTAAGGAATCATGCATGAAGAGAAAAAGGCAAATAAAAGGAAAAAAAGTGAGGAAAAAAGGAAGAGCAAAATGGAGAGTTTCAATAAAGATAAGTATGAAGGTGGTGTGATGATAAATAGAATAACATGCAGTTCGAGGTTTTTTATTTTCATGATTTTGACCATCTTTTTCTTTTTCTCTTTTTTTATGCGGCTACCAGCTGCTTTGCTTTACTATTTCAATTCCATTTTGTTTTTCTTCTCTTAAAATCACTTTTTTTTTTTGCTTTATAATATTCTATCAACACTTTTTTGCTTGTTCATTATCCATGTTTATGACCCAAATTTATTTGTTATTTTATGATTAAAATGAATTTTAAAAAAAGCCCATCATTGCAATGTAAATTAATCTCTAAGTTATTTATCCTAATTTAAATGCAAAAGCAAATAATTAAGGGGAAAAAAAAAAGAGAAATAAATTATAAGAGACGTACGAAGGAGGGAGTGGAGTCCATTCTCTTGAAGAACGGTAAAGGAAGCAAGGAGCAAACTGTAAAGAAAGGGAGAAGTGAGTGGGCTGCTGCTGATTTTATTCGCCTTGGGAATCGTTTCCATGCATTGATTACGACCATCTTAATATTCCCCCTCTCGAAAGCTTCACAATTTTATCTCATTTTAAAAAAATTAGATCGATACTTGAATTAGTCGAAAAAATTATGTATATCATTTATTTGATTTAATTTTAATCTAATGCGGTTATAATATTTTTGCTTAAGTTGATTAATTTACTCAAAACTTGAATAGGTCTAATTCATGAAAAAATCATAAAATTAAAAATTCATAATCGGTTAAATTATCATTTTATTTTTTATTTTTTATCTATTCAAAATGATTACTTTATTTTCAATTATATATTATCAATTGAACTAAGCGAATCACTAATTTTTAATTCAATTAGTCGGTCTAATCTAATTCTAACAACACTAATTTTGTTTTGTAAATAACATTTTGTTAGGAGGAGTTTATAACTACTAGTTATTAAAAAGTTCGACTACAAAAAAATATCATAGCACTTCTTATACTGTATTTTAAATTGTATTTTGATCCTTCTAGTAAAATAAGGGACAAATTAATTCCTATGCATTAGATGAAGGAACAAAATAGTCCCTCTATTAAAATTGTGTGTTAAATACTTATTTTATCGCAAATGACTTTATTAACAATCCAGTAAGAGTTGTCAAAAGTTCTTGCCCGGCCCCTTTCATAATGACACAGTCTTGTTTAGGAATTGCTTTTGTTAAATCTCATATGGAGACCTTAATCACACAATTACACAATTGAACTATGCTTATCAAATTAGCTTTTAAGACTTAGTACAAGACATTTTTAAGGTTAGGAAATCATTCAATATTAAGTGTACCTTTATTAGTAACTCTACCATCTTTTTCGTCTCCAAAGGGCACTCTAACATCAAAGAGCTCACAAGTTCATCCTCTAAAATTGACATTTCTCCAGTTATATGCTTTGAGTAACCATTGTTATAATACCAAAGGTTTTGGTGGATGCCATCACTTCAGTGTGTGAAATGATAAAACATTTATGCTACTTTTTTTCACACGACTTTTTGTGGTTGTTGCTGAGTTGTGAGAACCTCTATAGGCACCTTGGTAGAACTACATGAGAATAAAATAATTTTTTTTCTATTAGATATTTCTTCAGTTGCAGGACAAAGTAACTATTAGTAGAATAATAGAAATAGATAACAAAATATTGTTTACGTAGTTCAAAAACTTCTTATATATGTGGAGTCTTGTCTATAAACAAATACGAAATGTGACTTAAGTTCAGCTCACTCACCAAGTTGCAACCTTACTCTTATACTTTGAATTAAATCACTCTCCCTTTAAGTCTTTCCTCCTAAAAACTTAGATGTAAATTAACGAATGAACATAATTTAGTTTACTTATAATTTTGCACTCAAAGAAATAGTTCCTAATTGAACAAATAAAGTGCTTTCTAACATAAACAACTCATCCATTATATATGCATAAAAGGTTTGTTCAATTACATTCAATATCAATCTTTAGTTCTACTAAAATAGCCACTTAAAAAAGTCTTAAATGAAGTATATATTCAATAGGGATCTTCTAGTCTTCAAGCTCCTTTAAGACCAAATTTTATTTAAGAGAACTTTGATTGTATTGAAAGTTTGAATCTAATCATTTCTTGGCTTGATTCTCGCACGTAAAGTCTTCACTAATGTGTTGCTAAAAAGTCTTAAAAAATCAACAATTAAAGTTCAAACATATTTGATCAAAACATATCAATTAAATAAGACAAGTTATAATGTTTTACCAGCTCTTTCTTAAGTTGCAACTGATGTTCAAGTATACAATGGTAACTTGCAGTAACAAAAGGTTTGCATGGTGTAAAAGAATCAACAACAAAACAAGGTCCTGCATCCTCTTCTTTCAACCTAATATCTCATCCAACATTTCACTTCTAGTTCCAAGCTTTTTAAGAATTGCTTTTGTAACATCTAGCTTAGTCTTGTGTTTAGATAGTGGAACATTTTTTTTTTATCAACAAGTTTAGCCATCTTTGAATTTTTCTATTTGAGACTTGCTACCTCACTAATGATTTGTTCATTCACATTACACAAAAGATCTCATTTGTCTAGCGTCACTTTGTATGTTTCAACCATTTGCATGTCCACATCATCATCGTCGTCACTGTCAGCTATTGTGTTTTCACCTATGGGAACAACACCTTTTAGTTTTGCAGAATAGTTCAGTTGTCTAGGTTGCCCCTATTAGAACATCTTCATTACTTCTATTTGAACTTCCCAAATACAAGATCTTCATCAAATCGGCTAAGTGTTTGCTCTTATACAAATCGAATGTTCTTCTGGTTATGTTGTGGTAAAAGATGTAACCACAATAGTCGAGACAACAACAATGACATTATGCACACAAAGATTATTAACGTAGTTTGAACTTAACCTATATTTGTAGACCCTTACTCAAAGAACCAATTACAAATAATGATTTAAGTCTAACTGCAACACTAAATTGCAGTCTCACCTTTGCACATCTAAGTGTAGTTACCTCTAGTTACAAATCTAGTCACACAATCTTAAACAAATATGATAAATTCACCCGATTTCTCTTTATGTTAAACTCTATAATGTATAGCAATCAAAAAGCCAAGTTAGTGCCAGAATATTGTGAATGTGGCACATCTTTTGCCCAATTTTAAATCTTAACAAATTCAATTTTATTTTTAAAGCATGGAGACTACAAGAGAGCCTTTTACATCTCAAATTCAAAAAATAAAAAAAATGAAAAAAATAATTATATTTATAAAATTATAATAGCAAATGCTCTAGCAAGTCAAAGCAGAAAAGCTTTGAGGAAAGGATAATTTACATCTTAGGTTATTAAACTTAACATCAATTTTCATATAGGACACAAATCGTTAATTTCATCGAATTTTATCATCATACTTTTTTTTATTAACAAATTAAGTAATTTATGTTAATTTCGTTAAATAACTTTAATGTCAAAGCAAGCTCGGAATGTATATCAGAATGAAGTTTACCGAGTCAAATTTTTCCATTAAAATTACTTAATGAAATTAACATACAGAAATTAATTTATTAATAATTAAAATTGATCGACTTAATTCGATAAAATTAAAAATACGTGACGTACATGATAATTGATGCTAAATTCTGTGACCTCAAATGTAAATTACCCGGGTAAGGAAAAATTCAACCCCTGGAAAATGGGTTACTTGGATGGTTGGTGTCCGGGGCATTAGAAGCATTATTAGTAGCATTGTTCATTCCCAAAGTGTTCTTTACTGCTTCAGCAGCTCCTTGTGCCATGTTCTTCATTTGCTCTCCTGTCTGCACTCATATATATATATATATATATATATAGGTAAAAGCTGTTAATTAATAGAAATACTTACCTATTGG
Source organism: Gossypium arboreum (assembly GCF_025698485.1). Lineage (NCBI taxonomy): Eukaryota > Viridiplantae > Streptophyta > Magnoliopsida > Malvales > Malvaceae > Gossypium > Gossypium arboreum. The sequence goes on along the minus strand of NC_069075.1, from coordinate 2,467,047 downwards.
GGGGACATCAACTATGTTTGAAAAAAAAATTAAAGGGTATTCTGTTTAGAATCGATGGATCCCTCAATAGATTTAATACTGCCTTTGGTCAAGATTTTATTTCCCGACTTTGTTGAAAGTCTAAACCGAAAATAGAGTTGAACAGAAACGTTTCATTGGATCAGGCCGTGTGGTAGTAGGGAGAAATACAAAGGAAGGCAGGCGGGGCTTTGGCCCTTGGTAAAAGGATTATATTGCAATTTTAGACCCTTAAAATCTATCAATTCAATTTAATCTTTTTATCATAAAAATTTTAGGGTCGTCACAATTTATATACTTATCTTGACCCCAATAAAAAATTCTTGACTTCACCCCTACATGGTAGCACATATTTGATGCCATTTAGGGCTTGGGTTCAAATCCTACCTTAGGAAATGAGCATCATTTCCTTGTGGCCATGTTCACAACTCAATCCAATGAGACACTCCCACTTTATGAATTTGTACTACTCTCGACAGAGTCAATTTGGGACAATATTAGATGTATTGAGAGATCTAACAACTCTTAACAGACGACACTTTGAAGACGATTTTTCAAAAGAATCAGAAATCCCTCAAGATTAAATAATTTAACATAAATTTAGTTTCAAAATGAAAAAAAAAAATTGGGTGATGCCTGTTGAAGTAAGTTGGAGGCCTGAGAAGTATAACTAGCATTCTGATCAGAAGACTGAGAGTTCATGGATGTTTGGCTCATCATCTCATCCTTCTTCATCTGTACAACAACAATATATGTATACTTAAACGTCAAATGTAAACACAAACCGCAAAAATTTTACTGATCATGTATAACATTTACACCCGAGTCTAAGTAACATAAGATCGGATAAGAAATATAGAGATATTGTTACCTGAGCTTGATCAGCCATTTCTTCAACCTTGTCTGTAATATTCTGAGGTGTACTTTGGCTTGACATGCTTTTTTTAATCAAAGTTTAATTATCAAATTTATTTAGTCTTAATCCATCTCTTAAGTGATAATAAAAAACAAATTTATAGCCAACTAATGTACCCTATTTTTATCACTGGTGATCTCAATTCAAGCTTTCATCAGCACTTGGCAAATTGTAATTAATTCAGGTTCAACCTTTGGACTTCATACAAAAACGGGTAGAAGAACAAATTGCTTGGTCAATATAATTATTATAAGTAATAAGGATAAATTATAATTCACTTCACTACGATTGTTACAATTGAGTTTAAATATATATCTCATAATTGATTTTAATCTCACCGTTAAAGTAACTATATTCACAAATCACAACTACTATTATTATTAATTTCACGGTCAAACTTACCGTCTATCCAAAATTACCTTTTTAACTTTATAACGTGCCCAAGTAATAATGGCATGGTGTTCTACATATGATGGTTTCTACTTAAAAATTTAGTACTAGCCAGTATAGGACGGATGAAGCGTACAATTTACAACGATAAAAACATAGCAACGAATCAGCTTTAACAATGTCAAAACATCCTAAGTTGGCTGGCTACCTGTAAAACCCAAGTAGCTTTGGTTTTGTATATATTGGCTATTATATATACATACATTTACAACAATTTTTAACAGGACATTGAGAATTTAGAGATTATCTTTTGGTGTGAAAATTATGTCATCTTCTGATTCAAACACGGTTCGTGCTTGTGACGAAAGCAATCGGCTTACAGCGGATGATTATGTTGGCAGCATGGTTGCTGCTGCATCGATGCAGTCGATTGTTGCGGCACTACCAAACGGTGGCGGTTTAGTCCGAGGGATCGGGAAAGTAGTGCAAGGCATTGGGGAAGGAGTGAGCAAGATTGTTCAACATACAGGTGACACTGTTAGTATTCTTGGATTGTTGGAAGAAGAGGAAAAAGGGAAGGAAATTGATCAAGAAATTGATCAAATATTAGCCTTTGTATTATTTTTTTGTATCATATTATAAAATTTGTTATATGATCAAAATGAAATAATTATGTTTTGTATATGATATCATATTGTAAAACTACAACCACCCAAATTTCAATACGTTTTTTTGCTTCACGCTATGCACCGGGATTTGATTGTCATCTTTAGGTTTATTTAGTTCAATCGGCACATGTAGCTTCACACTAAGGACATGAGCGAATCCCGGTGCATAGGGCAATGTAGAGGAGATGTCTTGAAACCCGGATGGTTCCGAAAAGTGAAGATAGAAGCCAAATGGGACTAATTTCTTATATCTCATTAATTAAGACTAAGTTATAACAGATCTACATCCTGGATTTAAAGTTTTAAAAGAAACCAAAACTTTTATTTTGAGGACAAGTTAATTAAGGCTAATTTCAACTATACCATATACCCCATCTACTTGTACATATGTAGTTTTTGTCTTTGTGTCTGCCATTGTTGTTTCTCAAACTAAGAACTGATGTTTGTTACATTCAACGAGATCCCTCAAGACACAGTTTTGTAGTAAGCCAATTGCAGACCTCATCCATCTCTTTAGGGACTGTGTAATGGCCAATCCTGAACAGTCAAATTCAGACCAAAAAAAACTTAAAAAGATGTTTTTCATGATGAGATATTTTTAAAAGGCCTAAATGATAGTTATTACCCTTCATAGTTTTTGAAAGTGAGATTCCAAAATCCTGCTATATTCAATGAATGAGCTGATTTTTCTCCAATTTTGTAGGGGACAACATCATCACCTGTAATCAAAGATTATAACGTAGTAATGATTATTTGGTTGAATAAACAAGCAAAACTTTTGTCATGTTGGAATGTTAACAGAGCTAGGTAAAAGTGAACGGATCCTGTATTAAGAGTTAAATTACATTTTGTCTTATTTAATAAAAAAAAATGAATAAATTAGTACTTCTACATTAAACTAAAGAGCAAATCAGTCATTTCAATTTAAAATTTCATTCATTTTTACTATTAATAGAAAGATCAATTTGCTCTTTGATCTAACATACAGTAATTAATTACTTATTTTTTTTATAAAACGGGTAAAATGCAATCTGATTTATAATACAAGATCCTTCATAGTACTTTTACCTTTCTATTGTGTGCTATTTTTGCAATATGTCATGCTTAAACATGGAAAAAGATAATTACAGGTTCCATGGCTAAGCAAAATCGGCAAGGATGCAGCTCGCCTTGCAGCTTCATGTGATACTTGTATCTTGTTCCTTAAGCCCCTGTAAGCCGACACCTGCTTAGAGTTCTCATATGGCACTTAAGTGATACAGGTTTAGACCCTGTCATGATTCGCAACATGTGTTTGGGAATAGGAATGGGGATAGATTGTTCAAGTATCCTCCAAATATTCACACTCGAGCCAGAGTAACATAAGATGTCGTACCTTGAACCGGGTAGCCATCCACTAAGCCCAACAACTGCTCTAAGGTTGATGGGGTATGGGATACCATTTCCATACCTTCCTAGAGCACAAGCAGTTGCAGAGTAGAGTGCCATTGCAGCACCCATACTAAAGCCTCCAATACCCACCTTAACTGTCAAAAAGGAAGCAAACACCAGTTTCAAAAACCAATCTATATATATATAGTGGGATGGCATGGAGAGTTTAAAATACCATCAGATGGCTCAGTTGACAAGAAGTTTGCAATATGTGCTGCTGAAGTATCTAAACCCTCCCAATCATCTGGACTTTCTTCTGAAAGCTCACCAGCATCAAACCCTGATATGCCAAGCAATTAAATGATTATATGAGTGCCAAAGCATTGACATCTTCACGAACCAGGTGATAAAAGTGTCTGGCATACATGTCTGACATGTACATGGTTAAATGACATTCAAGTATTCCCCTAATAAAATTCTGACCATACTCGTGTCAGATATGTACCCATGTTCAGCACTCGCACCAAGTTCGAGTAAGATAAGATAAAACCAGAATTTCTTACATGCAGTGCAAGGAAATCCCCCTAATAAGGCCACAGGACGAGTAGGAGCAGTTGGGCAAATCCATTTTACCTGAAAAAAGAAAATTATATATATACATATATGAGAATCATGCAAACTTGTATGTCATAGTTCAACAAATTCAACTGAGCTTTGAAGTAGGACAAAGCAATATGCAAATCAAAATCAAATTAAGTTCAAAAGTAAATTTTGAAAGCATCCTTACATTTGGAAGTGGAAGACTTTCCAAGAGCTGAGACCAACTGCAAAATAAATTAGGAACCAAAGTTTGAAGAAGTGTTGTTTTTATTGTAAAAAGTAAGAAAATAGAAACTATTTAACTGAAAAGACTATAATACTAAAGAAAAATATAATGAATATCCTTTGTGAAAAGATAAGTTTTCTTATCCCAATTTGGCAGAAAAAAAAAAACAGGTTAATTTGTGGTCCATTATCTATGAACATGGAATATACTCTTTTTTTGACATTTCTCAGTCTTCCAAATTAAGCTTAAGTGCTTAACATCACATGAGACAAAAACAGAATAATATATATATATATACATTGAATATTATTTCACAGCTTCACTGTTTTGCTCCATAGAACTTATTCCAATTGACAGTAAAAATAAAAAGAAAACAACTCTAACAGTGGGAAAAAACACAAAATGATGTTGACATGCTCAAACAACATTATTTGTTTTGAGATAAAATTAAATCCATAGAACAGTAAAAATTTATCTGAATTCAATGAATGAAGTTGAGTTAAACAGTGATCAAAACAGCTTCACTCTACTATATATATATAAAAACTTTCAGTGAAAATACCATAGACATCCCGGTATTAGGTGTCAGATTATATTTTTCTCTTTTACTAAAAAATAGATAAATTTGTATCTGTAAATTAGATCAATGAACAAACTAATCAATTTTATTAAAAATTTTATTTATTTCTACTATTAAAAACTAGAATGATTAATAAAATAAATAAACAGTGACATGTGTACTTTACGCTGAGATACTAACTTTTACTATTTAATCTAATGTATAAGGACTAATGTGCCTAGTAGAAGAAGCAAAATGCTATCTCCTCTATCTTACTTTCACCATAAACTTTCATACTAAAGTTTCAATGTATTGGTTGAGGCAATATAACAAAAGGCTAACATGCAATTACCTTGAGCCATTGTCACCAAGGCCATGAAGCCACACTATAGTAGCTTGGTGTTTACCTTTTGGTCTAACCACATATGTCCTTCCAAATTCAAATGTCCTTCTACCAGTTCTACTACCTAAAAACATTAACACCATTAATGGAGTTTTCAAGTTATTACAACACTCTAAAAACCATTGCTAAGAACAGTAAAAATGAATTCAAGAAAGCTGAAATGAGAGAAAGAAAGCAACTAACCAGAAGCCATGGTATAATGTGAATAGCTCATGATTTTGTTGTTGTTGTTTTTAACCAGGACTGAAAAGAAGTGATACAATGAAGAAACCCCAGAAGAGGTATTGCCTATTTATAAGCAAATATAGGAAGGAGTGTGTGTGTGATAATGGAATAAAACAGGTGAGTATTGTGTACAACTGGCTATACATTTTTGTAGCCTAAAATTTTGCCTAGAAAACTCAAAAAATAAAAAAAAATAAAAAAAAGAGGAGGGCATCATTGAAAAGGAAGGGTTTAAAAGAAAATTAAAAAAAAAAATCTTTTCAATATAGCATAGGGATCCAAGCAAGGGCAAGAGCACAAACATCCCATCCCTCCATAGAGATTTGTAACAATATAGAGAGAATCTATGCTTGTTGGGAAGTGGCTAAAAAAATAAATAAAAAGCAAATCCCCCCACAGCAACAACTCAAGAGAATATTACTGAAAACAAGAAAAAAGCATTAACTATATATTTGAAATATCTTCTTTTTCTTTTTCTGAAATCATTTGTTTATGAATTCTTTGATGGTTTGATTGATACCCCCATTAAGTAGAAAAAAGCATGCATAGAAGTTTCAACTTTCATATACATCCTTACAAATTTTTAGTATAATAGATATATCCTGAAAGGTATCGATGACACAAAGAATAATTACATACATACATATATACATATATATACATGTATAACATATGTATAAACTATATATTTTCTCCATTCCTGGATTTTATTATGTGGGAAAAGACAGCAGGAAAAAAAAGTATGTGGCCTTTTTTTTTGTCCCTCTATCCTCCTTTCTTGTTTGCCACTATAATATATTTGGTTTGCTGAATACTCATAGTCCCACCATAAAAGTTTTGTTTGTTTATATTTCCATGGGGAACACCGTAAGTATATTAAGTCCAAACCTTAAACTTCTTACTGTGAGATTATATTAGGTGTAATGGTAAGATAATTTATATTATAAAAAATGAGAATTCGAATGTTAGAGATAATATAATAGCTATAAACCTTAGACATGAACAATAAACAGAAGATGAAAAATACCAAAAAATTAAATAAATTACTATTGATTTTGCAGAGTTGCAGACCCACCATTTTAACTGCTTTCTCATGTTCCATTCAAGTTAGTGTTCCTAGCCCATGTTATCCCGTCAGTATCCACCTATAAATGCAGCTTTATATATATTTATATATAAAATATATATGCACTCCAGCTTTATATCATCTTCTTGTATCAATAGGGTAAAAGTATTATAAAGATTCTTGTGCTAGAAGGTAAATTGTATTTTTTTCTTTTACTCAAAAAAAAATTAATCCTTATATATTAGATTAAATAATAAATTAATCTTTTTTTTAAATTTCATGAATTTATACGGTTAAAAACTAAGACAGATAGAATAACCAGACATGTGCTACATAGTAAAGACTTATTTATTCAATTTTTTAATAAAAAAGATAAAACGCAATTCAACTCCATGATACTTTTACGAAAGATTAGATTCCAACTCTAAAATTTTTTTCTTAACCATAAACAAACCAAACTCTATATTTAACTAGTTGACTTAAGGGGGAGAAAATTGACATGGCAGTCCATAATTGGTTACTGTGTTAAATGGTGACATCTATTGTCATGTATAGGTCAACTTGTCAATATTTATATATTTTTCCTATTCTTTTTTGGAGAAAAAATTGAGGGAACTTTTTAATTGTCAACTCCTCCTTTACCCTACCACAACATTCATATGGGGCAAGAATCAATTAATCAATTAGTGTGTACATACATATATATATATATATGTATATATAGGAATGATACTTAAAAATTTAGAGTTTAGTTGATTGATTCTTAGGGTTTATATAGCTGAAAGACAACATATGCTGCTTTGCACTACCCTTTGAGTGTAGCTTAATTTATTAATAATACAGCAGCCAATTTGTGTTTAATAAAACTATATAGTTGAAAAGTTGGAATCTCTTGAACTAAATTACAAAAAAGAAAATAGAGAATAATTACAATCTTTTTTATTTTTCTTCTACTTCATCTGCAAAGCTGGCTCCCAAAATGCAGTGAAAATGAAAGCTATAAGGATTCCATAGGAGATTTTTTTTTTTAAAAGGGTTGTCAGTTTTCACATCATTGTTTTATCTCATTATACATAATAAATTTTATGGTTTATTCATTAATATAAAAAAGATATTGTGGCATAAGATATAATGGATTGAGAAGACGTTTTTTTGTTGAAAACCATGCAGGAAGAGCTACATATAGGGTTCACTTTATCTTTCGTGTTCAGCGAAAAAATAAAAACACATAAACTAATGAGTGAATGTGGGTTAAAGATGAACCTACATACTAGTTTATAGAGAAATATAGGCTTGGTCTTGATGCTTTTTCCTTTTTTTACTTTGATGCTGGAAAATAGAGTTGATTCTAAGCGATAAGAGTCAATCAATTAGGTTATCGAATGGTTGATTTGGTTAATTTAATTAAAAAATTATTAAAATTAATTAAAATATTAAAAATAAAAATTATAGTTCAATTGTTAATTTAACTAGATGTTCTAATTTCTAATCCAATCGGTTTAATATAATTTTTTAGACCAATACTATGACCTGTTTTTTATTTAACCAGTCCAATCCATCGTTTTGATTCTAATAAAACATCATTGATTCATTTATATTAACAAGAGAAAATTGATGAATTCAATTGTTTTCTTATAATTCCTAGAGAAAAGAAATTTAATAGTTTTAGTATTTTAAACAAGGAAAAAGAAAAAAAAATATTGCTTAGTCTTGCGTGAATAATATATAATAACAAAAGAAAATTGAAATGCATGAATAATATAATGGGGTGTTCGGTAAACAGAATTTTGGATTTTTTTAGTTGATTTGAGTACAAATAGAGGATTTGGTAGTCAAATGATAAATGGAGATTTGCAAGAACTTTTTGAGCTAAAACCTCCAAAACAAAAAACGCTTAGATGGGCAACTCTTTTCACGGCTGGTTGAGAATGAGATATGTGGAATGATATATCTGACCACACTTGCTCAAAAATTACTCTCTTTTATCATATGTATCTATTTCTTGAATATTTATGTACTCTTAATTTATTTTCAACTTATTAGTAGAAAATGATTTTTATACAACTTTATATTAATTGAAATATACTACTTGGCAAATTTATTGAACGTGACATAATTATCATTAATTTACATACTAAGAACATGACGTAATTATTACTAACAATATATTTTACAATTATATTGATACACTATTAATATTTATTAATTTCTACAAGGTTAATATTTACAAATAAGGAACTTAAAAAATTATTTATTTAAATGTTCAAAAATATTCACTAATTAATTTCTATAATTGATGTTTTAATTTCTTCGTAATAGTATTTTATTTCAATAATTTAACCTAATAAAGACTAAAGTATTATAAATAAATAAATATTTTACAATAAAATATGTCATATCCTTATTCGTTATTTTACATATATCAATTAAGTTTTACTAAATACTTAATAAAATCAATTTATCAAAACAATTAATAAAATCAGTTTATCAAATTAGCCACAGTAATCAACATTTATCTATCAATCAATTGTCAAATAAGACTAATATATATATAAATTTTAAAACTTATTCTTACATTAACTTTGGGTCCAGTTATATATTATTCGATATGTTTAATTAAAATTTTAAGTTCATATTTTGTGAACGAGGGCGGAAGCTTTGTCTTCCATATTGGAATCCACCCAACTCAAATCCATATCTGGTTAATGTCTTATATAAGTACCCGATACCAAAAGATAAAAAAGAAAGGAAGAAGAAGCTGGTTCCCTATGATGCATAGGAGGGTATTATAGCTAGGGTTTCTTTTTGTCATTACTAGGAACATTTTTCAGAATAGGAAACATAAATTAATGAGTGAATGTAGGTTAAAGATCACTGATTGAAGGGACAACTGACAAGTTATGTTTTGAATATTATATCCTTATACACCATATCACACATTTTACGATTTTCTCTGAATCTTTCTGCACACAGTTTTTCAAGTCTTTTCATGTGAAATTAATGTTTACAATTTTAGTTTTTTGAAGGAAATTACCAGTTATGTTCATTCATAGATACAAAGTTTTATTTATTTTTAAACCTATTTATTTAAAGAAAATGTTAACTTATTTCTAATAATACTTAAATTTTAAAAATTATTTTTTCTAAAATAAATATGTAATTTAAGTGACTAATATATCTATACTAATTAGTCACTTAAATTACAAAGAAACCAACTTATAAAATAAAAATATATAATTATATGGATATTATGATTTTCACCAATTTTAAATTAAAAAAAAACTCATATTTTTAACTACTAATAATTTTTAATATATTTTATTTTAATTTCCACCCACATGATGAATTAATATTGATTATTGACACTGATCCAGTTAAGTATAAATGGAATGGATACAATAAATAATAGGTTATTTTAAGTAAGTACTCAACTGTCAGATATTTTGATGGTATCAATACTTGAAAATGTATTGAGACAGCTTTTTTTTTTTCTTTAAAAGGAATATATTAATAGAATAATTTAAAAATAACAGGGTAATATATTTCCATTTTTGCAGCAACAAATAGAGAGTATATTAGGTTTGGGACACTATCAGTGTAGATTTGTGGATGATTCTAAGTCCTAAAATCTCAATACCAAATATTGCCTAAAAGGCTTTCTTGGAAATTTGGTATGTAAATTTGATGGACAATAACATGTCAATAAGAACAAAGAAAGGTCCCCATTCCTAACAGATTAGGACATTGAAGTGACCCAAAGACAGGTCTTATGATGCACAAATTGGGGATAAGTGTGTTTAATTTTAATGCAATTCTGGATAATCAACTCAATTAGCCTAAACCCAAACTTTACCAAACTTGATTTGACAATAAAAAAGAATCTCAACTTGTTCAATCACAAACTAAAAATATTCTAAACAGTATGTAGTAATAAAGCATATTTTACTTTCAAAGAGAGAACACGTGTTTAAATCTTAAGAGATACTATTATTGTAAATAACCACGAACCCCTGAATATAGACAATAAAACAGACATGAAAACTACGAAAAAAAAAAAAACCCAAAAATGGCCTGAACCATATCTGAATTTATACAAACCTGAAATGATGACAACCCGAAAATGATTGGAAAGTTTCAAAACCCAAAATCAACCTGACCCATCCAATTGATGAATCTAATTGAGGACTACGACAATTCCTAGCCACCTAATTAATATTTAAAAGGGGAAAAAAAGGAAGTGCAAGAATCCAAAAGCGATTAAACCTGTAAGATTCCTTCAAAATTCAACATCAAGATGTTTAATGAAACAATGGGGACGGTAGCCATCAATTATTTGGCAATCATTGAAGTTAAACCTAAGATGATTCATAGTTCAAAAAGATGACCACCCTGAAAAACCGAAAAAATAGAGATACCATCTCAAACAAGACCAAGGGCCAATCAAAAACCAAACATGATAGATTTTTTTTTTAACACTTGAAGGTGCAATGAACTCTATAACTGGACTTGGTTCCATCCTCTCCAATTTTATTCCAATAGGAAAAAATAAACCTGAAAGCTGCAATTAATGATGATGATCGTTGTCACCATGTCCGTCTGGAGTTCCTCCAGGGCCCACAACTTCGAGCTGCCAAACATCAACATATATAGTTAAGAAAAGCTACGATGCTTGAAAAACCATTGTACTATTGGGGTTGGAATGGTAAGAATGCTACTTGTGTTATTTTCTTTTAAATTGAATTGCAGGGCAATAACCTAAGGGAATGGGATGAAATGTCTGTCAACCTTGAGGTCTCCAGGTCTCACTTCAGTTATAGCACTTATGACCCTAACCTCAAACCAATTCATGTATATCTGAAAATCTGAATGTCATTGTAGTTTCAATTGCATCCTTCAGGGACGACAGAAAAATTATAAAATATCATATAGCTCAAACATTTGTAGTTAAATCTAATAGATGATTGTTTATTTCTTCCATAACACCCCAGATTATTAACAACTAATTCAAATCTTTAGAGTTATTGGTGAATCCATGTATGGGCTAACAGAAATATCTAAACTGGATATGGACCCACTGAGTCCAAAGAAATAGACATTTAGACATGAGCTCAAATAGATCTACTCACCACAAAATACTGTGAACAAACAGGGCATTCATGTGGCTTGCCCTTCTCCAGCCAAAACCAGACAACATCATGCTCGTCCTCTGCATTTGTTTTTTAAAACAGTCAAATGAATTTATATTAGTTCAAGCCGAATGACTCAATTTTGTATATTATAGAGAAAAAGCATACAAGAAGACACACAGTTCAGACCAAGATGAGCAGAAACAGAGATTTGATGAAAGAAACATACCTCCTTCACCTCCTGGGCATCCAACTATTCTCTTGTCATAGTAGGACTTGACAACAGCAGGAGCTTCCTAAAAGCAGATAAAATCAAATGTCAAAAAATGACATCACTCAAGATTTCATAAAAGGTCAATTATTTTAGATTTCCAGTAGAAAGGTCTTATCACCATAAAAAGGAAGCCCATACTCAAAATGATAAGTTTACAGAAGAAGATTATTAATTAGCCATGATTTAACATAAATGCATAAAACATTGCAGTACAACAATATAGTAGAGAAACATCGTGCTCAAAAAATTTTAACACATTCAGAAAATAAAACATTGAATGTAGAAACAATTTTCCTTTATCTGCATTATATGATATCTATAATATTCCGGCATTTCCAGATAAGTGGTGGAACCTCAATGGAGGAAGCGAAACTAAACCAAATCATCTTAATGTCACCTAAGAATAAAATATTTTGACAGCCAGATTTCGCATATAGATTCAACATCACCCTCCCCTAGTTCTAGTCTACTGGTAACTAGCAGCCCACCAGTAAGAGGACATGCTGACAAGAGAAAGAAAAACAGAACCCCTTGCTTGAGGGGAACTAAATCTAAAGACTCATACAAGTTATATCAAAGTTGCTAATATTCATTACTTGAAACCAAAAAAGAATAAAGAACCAAAAGTGCTAACAAATAGCTGGAAAGAAACACTAGGCAATTCCAACTGGTTAATAACATCAAAAGGCAATTTACTGATAAAATGGCCAAATAATGCACCTGGTAACATCGTTTTCTATACATTTAGTTACATTATGAGACATCAGAATAGCAATCTAAGGACAAAAATAGTTACAGGATATATAAACATCAGTTAAAACATAAATCATTTAACTGGACAAGAAATCCCAAGTAAATGAATCTATGCAGAAAATCACATACAAACAGAAAAAAGGAATGACTGCATTAAAAAATGGCAAAATTTAAGCAAAAATTAAAAAAAAAAATTGTGTCAAAAATCATCTATCATTGCTTCTACGTAAGATGATACACGCACAGTCAAATTCAAATTCTCCAATTTTTATACAATGCGAATGACATTTTGCAACCCATACTAACCTTCGTGCCAAAAGGACCAACAGGGTTGTTTACATCTTCAAGGATTTTCTTTCCCTAAATAAAACAAAACAAAACAAAAAACAAAAATCAGAATGAGAATAAGAAAGCAGTGGCCTAAAACTGAGAGAGCAGTATAGTAAATGTAGCCATAATGCTTATAACAATATAGCCAACAACTGAAGTTAATGTGTGTCTGTGTATTGGTTTAACTGACTTAGCCGACTTTTTATTCGATTATGTTCAGTTATCACCAAAACCAGTCAGTTAGTTAGTTAGTTACAGTCTTCAGAACATCAGTTAAGTCGGTTTTCGACTTTTTGAAACCAAACCTAATGACCGCTCACCCCTAAATATAGTCGACAACTGAAATTGTCTATCGTAGAAATGTAACATCACATAAAAGTTCTCACATTTTAAAGACCAAATAGCAACAGTAGAGGAGGAAAAAGCAAATCACCTGAAGCTCAACCTCAAGCTCCTCGCGCTCATGACCAGTGGCAATAGGCATGACATCCTCAACCCTCTTCTTTACGGCACTATCCGCTACACAACCAAAACCAGTCCAAAAATTAAGAACACCGGAAAAATCATTAATCAATATCGATTACGAATTCTCTTCTAATTTCCACCCACAACACCTAATAATCTAAATGATTCGTTGGCGAGGATCTACGGAAATTTAGGGTTACCTGACGAGGCGGAGAAGAGACGAGTGAGGAGATAGGAAAAAGGCGATGATGAAACGTTAGATTTGAATGGAAGCGGCACCGTCTTCGAAGCGGATCTGCATGGAGCTGTGGCTAGGGTTTTGAGCTGTGAAGTCAACAGCCTTCTCCACATATTTCTGAAGTCAAAGATTTTAGGGTTTTTAGTGTTTCCTTATCTCAGGTGATGCCTTCGCTTCTTTTGAAAAATACCCCAAAAATATTCGTTGTTCAGTTCAAAAGGAACGGCGAAATGAGGGAAATGAGGGTTTCAAAGAAATATGGAGAGGGCTGAAGCCGGCGATGGAAGGTTAACGGTTTGCTTCTTTGGGTCAATTTTGCACGCTCCAATTTTGTCACACGTGCGAACTTTTTTTTTTGGGGGTGGGGAGGTTGATTTTGGGGTCTCCGTGCGGTTCGAGCGGTGAGGTTCGGGTGGAGATCTTGTCATGTTTAGCGGAAAATGCCGGTCCAATAATAATTCAATAATTAAATAAAATTTTATAAAATTAATGAAAAATATGAAAATGTTAAAACGGATTTCCCTGATTTTTTGTTTTTTTATGATTTCGGATTAGAGTTATTCATGGCCACATCAGGTTAATTTCGGGTTAGGTCAAGTAAAAAATTTAGATTAATTTTTTAAGTTTGGGTTTTACTTGATCCGAAAAATAGACCTAAAATTTTATTTAAATTTTATCTGAAAAATAGACCTAAAATTTTATTTAAATTTTACCCAGATCAAAATGTTAAAACTCAAGCTTGACCCGCCAGTATTAAAATTTCTTATATCTTTTATATGTAAATAAATTTTAAAAATATAATACATCAAATATACTAAAAAATTAAAAATAGATGTTTCCCGACAAATAAAAAAATTACTCAAATAACACTAAGATCAGTGCAACTTAACAAACAAATACCTATAAAATAGTAACAAAAATAATAATACAACAAGAGTTATATAATATCCAAATAATTACAATAAAATAGTAGCAATATAATAGTGAAATGATAGTAAAATGAAAAACAAGTGGCAAAATAGTATATTGTTTTTATCTGAAGCCCAACCCATTTAAAAAACATGTCTTATTTTTATCTAAGCTCGAAAAACCATCTCTATTTTTAGGCAAAAAATTCTAATTCAAAGTGGTTCTCAATTCAAGTGGTTAATTAAACTTTTTTGTTCAAATAAGTATATTGTTTAGTTTTGGGTTCAATCGGTTTAATTAACTAATTTAATCTGATTGCAACAAACTATACATACAAATAGTTTCTATTTTAGATTTTTTTTTAAAAATAAAAGTATTATTAAGTTTAAATTACATTTCAAATTTAGAATATAAAGGTGAATAGGAGATGGGGCAAAATGTAGGCTTTCGGTTGGATACTTTGGTACCAAATGTAGGACCTTTGAGGCTTCATTGATTTTTGATGGGTGTATGAAATGAACAATGAATCTGGGTATTTGGAATTGGCAAAAATATTCTGCTAGATTGCTTCCTTCTTCAATTGTTGTTAAAATTGCAGGTATTTGTCCACCCCTATCTAATGGAGGACCGGATCAAACGCTTACAACTTCATTGCGGGTGGGAATTGGTTGCCAAAATATGACCTCTTCGGGCAAGTGGAGGGGGTTACTGTAGGACTCTGGGAACTAGCTCAGGACTATATGGGCTGAAATTTGGGCTATGCTGGATGGTACGTTGCTGGCATGGTAGTTGGGAATTCGAAGAATGATCGTTGGAGTGACAACAAGGAGGTGATTGAAATGTTTCTAGCTACTAATGCATTGCAGAGGATAACACTTCAGCTATGATCAGGCATGTCAAAGCATCCTAACAATAGATGATGAAGTATCTATTTTAGAATATCCACCGGGAAGCCAACAATATCGCCACAGACCTTATAACCGGGTTTGGTCTAGTTACAAATCCCATCCGAAAGCATCGAGGAGCTCATCACTAGAAATTGACTGGGTATTCATTATATTAGTTGTGACAATTTGGAGATTGAGAGTTGGTTCACCACACTAATTATTGATATTCAGTGAAAGGGTGGTGGAGGATGGTTCAATTGAAGAGTGGAGAGCCATAGGTGGTTGAGTATGGTGGTAGAGACTCAGAAAGAGAAAGTATCAATTAAGAGAGAAAAAGTATAATGAGTGTCTTGGATAGTTCTTGGGCCCCGAGGATTTTATAAAGGATGTTGTTGGTTCCTTTCTGAGATTACGCACATAGTTGAAGAATTGAAAATTAAAGAGTTTGCACATAGTTAGACTAGACTCCATGGCATATAGGTAATTTATGAGGAAGGATGCTATCACTTGAGCTTCTAGTTTGTCATGGTTTCGCCTAGTTAAGGACTTCAAGGCGCTTTCACTCTATGAATTTGCAATGGCTCTTAATAAAATTGGGAGAGAAAAAAATTTGAACCGAAGACAATGCCGGACTTGTGTGATGTGCCCTTCAACTAATGATTTCGTAGGGCTCTCTAACAATACCAAGGCACATCAACAAAAATAAAAGAAAATTAAAAAATTGGTCGAGTCAAGCTAGGACCTTAACTATTGAAATCTAAGCTCGTATCAAATTTTAAACGAATTTAATTTTTTAAGCCCATTTTTAAGACATGATATTTTTGTCCATAACTTTTTAAAAATCGGATAAGTCTTCGGGTTTAAACGAATAGTCCAACTTTTATATTACATATACATTGCGATTACTGAAAAAGGATGAAAAAGAATTTGGCTCACACCATTTAATTTAACGAAGAAAGTAGATACATAAATGTAAACATTGGTGGTGAACTCATTAATTTGTTACATTAAATAATCCTAAAGTAAACCCCTAAATGGATGAAACACATTAATTTGTAGCATAATCAATGCAAAACAAATTTAAAACATGAATTTTACAAATGATGCAATTTTCGAATACTAACCAACTTCACATCATCCACCACCGGTCCACAGAGAGAACCCGAGTTGTCATTTTTCATGGTGTAAAACGTGCTATAGAACATTATCCTGGTTCGTGTCGAGTCAGCTTTAAATCGTAGTCTCGCTTGCTTGAATCCTCCTTTGCCTTTCGAGTCATACGTGACCTTGACAGTGTTCTTGTTAGCGAATGCCTCGACCACCATGGAACCTTCGCATGCATTGTTAGCATCACCAATGGTGAAGGAAAGGACGTAGTCCCGACCGATTGTCGTCCTCACGACTTGTGAGAGGGAACTTTCTTTACCAGCTATGAGTTCAATTGCTCGCTTGCCTTCGGGGACGGTGAAGTGGTCGCTGTCGATGTACTTAACGGCTTTGAGGGAGTCGATAATCCAACCAGGTAATGGACTGTGATCATCTTCAATGTGGGGTGGAATTATGACACCTTCGGACACTGGTCCTGAAAAGATGTAAGGACCTTCTTCGAAATTTCCGTTCTTTAATAGATTCACTGCAAATGTTGGATCAAACATGTTAGCTATCCTCAAACTTTCCATAGGGGTTGAATCAGTTCGGCTTTTAAATTTTCAAATCATTTGAGTTTGGATCAATTTTTGGTTATTTTCAGTTCGGACCATTTCGAACCTAGTCATCTTGCTTTTAGGTCATTTAAGTTTACTTATTCAGATCATTTCTAATTTAGTTCATTCTAAGTTCCATTAGATAAATTCAAGCTATTAATTTTTTATAGTCAAATCGAGTTTCATGTTTGTCTTTACCTCGGGTGCGTTTTGGAGGGTACAAGGTCTTCAATGCGACGGAATCAATAAGAGGGCCACAAGCAGCATCTTCCTCCACACCAGGATTATGTATCGAGATCTCAATTACAGACTCAGAAGCCTGGAATGCCCACGCATACGAATCCCATCCATTGCTACTATACATCGTCTGAATCGGGAACAAACCAAAGTCGTTTTTCTCGTAGTTCGGAGAAACCGAAACATTCAACTTTTCCTCTTGTGCACATGTCCGAGCCGCGCTGAAGGTTAGAGAGTAAAACATGCCTTTAATCACCTTAATCTTCTGCTTAATCAATGCCTCATTGCCTAACCTAACTGCAAAGCCTCCTTCAGGTACTATTAGCAACATGTCACCTTGTTTTTGACCTGATTTGATGTACTCAACATAGCCTGAAATTTCCCAATTCGGTATTGCTTTGGGGCTCATCACTTTAGTTCCTTTCAATTCCGATGGCTTAGGCCCATACTCAAAATTTCCATTTGGCAACAAACCTAAAAATAAAAAATAAAAAAAAAATAGATTTTTAATTCATTTTAAGTGTGACCCTAATTTTTTATGAATCTCATGTGAGAAAGGAATGATGTTGAATGACAAATACAAATGTTATTCATTAATGTCCTATTGAAGTTTCATTTATTAATGTCAAGATGGTCCTATTGACAAATGTTCTAAGGACCATCAAAGAATCTATGTTGGACCATAGCTCTTATGTTGGAAATGGTTTTAATGATAGAAACCAATTTCCCATTTAGATTCTCCTTCAAAAGGAAATGTTTTAATTGATGCACATGCACATCAATGACCAAATGTATAGTTTTTCACTTTTTACTGGATCCTAGGTTAATTGGCAATGACACGAAAATAATTAACATATGATATGAAGTATCTACCAAATTAGTCGATGTTCTAATTGAATTTTAAAATATTAATATTGTAACAATTAAATTTTTTCATCAATTTAACACTATAATTATTATTTTGAATGTTAAATATTAACTCGAGTATTTTGAATATATCTTACGTTAGATTTAAATTAACATTTAATTTAAAATTAAATGCTATAATGAGTAAAAAGCTTAATTAAAATAATAATGATATTTTAAAACACTTAAAATCTATGCCTATGTATGGCTAAAACATGTAGGGGTCAGTTTGGTAAGATAGATGCCAAAGCTATGCATGTTATTTACTGTCAGGTTGTCGTGCAAAATGTGCCAAATCGATCTGGTTTCACGTGGATGAAGGGTGCAGCATATGTAGCATGCAATTTTATTAAAAATCTATTTATTTCTATTATAAATTTTTTATACATCACAATGAAATATACATGATGCATCACATGTTATTATTTAGTTATCTTGTCAATTACTATAGTTTTCTATAATAAAATAAATAAAATTTTTAATAAAAAATTAGTTTACTCCTTAATCAAACGCAGAACGAAATTTTAAGATCTAAGAACAATAGATCTGGCAACTTACGTTTTTGTTAGTATTGCTTTTTTTTTTTCACTATTTTAACCCATTTATATAAATTTCAATAAATTTATATTTATATATAATTATATGATATTTTATCGTACACAATTTTTTCCATTAATATACCAAGTACAAAATGTAGGGTGACTAATAGTCTCCAACTACCATGGGAAAGGAGAAAAAAGATGGAAACTGAGATGCATTTATTTAGGCTAAACAATACAAGATTTCTTCAACTTCAACTTCATCTTCCTCACCTTGTGTGTTCAGAGTTTAAATGAAAGTTATGTAATATTTCGAAGAGCCATGAAATGTGTTCCATTCTTACAAGAGATGAATTAATTCTCGATCATATGATTAAAAAACGAGATGAATAATCACCACCTCACAGCTAACGAGTATATATCAAATCATTTTACTACATACAACACATAAAATTTACACTCAATGAAAAAAAAGGCAATGCAAAGAAGCTTAAGCATGGATTACAGAGAAGTGAGCTTACCATCATTGAGAGAAGAGGCTAATTGAGAAGTGGCGCAAAATAAAAACAGCACCACTGCTATGAGTCTCTGCATTTTTCTTTTAAAAAGGCAAAAACAGGGAGAGGAAAGAAAGAAAAAGGGAAGGAAAAAGTAGAGAATTTGAATGGGAAAATCATGAGGGCTAGTGTGAGGCTTTTATTTGCTTAGTTCTAAAAGAAAGCCCTTACTATTTACCAAAACTACATGAATGCCATTATATTTTATATATAGTTTAATGATTAATTTAATATTTCTTTGATTATCTAATTAAAAAATTAGAAATTAGAGTTCCGTGTGTTGGTCTGATTGTTAGGGTCTTCATCATTTCAGGTGTGACTTGAATTCAAGTCGTGTTGTTGTTAGAGTTTTGTACTCCTTTTGTAATTCACAAAAAAAAATAAAAATTACAAAATTCTATTTTCACCCACGTTATGGGTAAGGGCAATATTGGCTCAATTCGGTTGGTTTTTTTTTTTTTAGATTTGTTGAACCATCCGTTATAATTGGATTAAGCTCGATTCGGTTCTTAATTTTTCATATTAAGTTTGGGCTTTAGATTTGTAGACTTATTTTGACCAAATGAGTTTTGTTTTATGGATTTTGAATATTATTTGACAAAATTTCAAGGTCTTTTTTATAAATACTCTAAATAATAATTTTTCAATAACTTTTAAATTGTTTTTCACTATTTTTGAGTATAAAATATTTATTCTTATATCATAAATATTAAAATTAATTATATATTAAATAGAAAATAGAATTAGGTTTGGTTTTGGGTAACTTTGGCTTATAACCATCCAGATACCTTAGCTCGAAGTCAGTTTTTATGTTCTTGCTCAACCCTAATTGTGGGTGTGACATAATCTAATAATAGATTAAAAGTCATCCAGTGTTAATTAACTAATTTGTGACAATTAATGAAAATAAAACATTTAAGATATTTAAAATAAATATTAATAATTTTATTTAACAAGAAAAAAATAAAATTGTAACTTTCTTTAAAAATCAATCTATATTTATATAAGGATTATTATTTGATACACTAATAGTGAATTTTTTTACTCTTGAAACAATTTAAAATTTTACCACAGTTTTATTTTTATTAAATACAACTTAAAGATACGTGCTAATTCTTTTAATCTTGCTTGTTAAAAATCTTGATACTAACGTATTCAGAGGTAAAGCTAAAAATCATTTTATAGACCAAATTTGAATTATAATTTTTGGAAGGGGCAAAATACAGTTCTAACATTATACTAATTTATAACTTTTAGAATGACTTTAATACAATTTTATTATTTTTGCGAGCAACGTCACTGCCTATCCCTTTTATTCCTGAATAAATTAAATAATTATCTTTTATATAGTCACTAATTTTAGAGGGATTAAAATAAAATTTTAGAAATTTAAGGGTTGAAATTAAAAAATTTATTTAAAAAAAACTTAAATTGAATACTTCATAATTAAAAGGATACTTCCTACCCCCCTTTATCTATGTCCCAAAGCATGAGCAGGGCTCTAATAACATGCTCTTTTCATCTTGTAGTGTAGTAAATGGATTTTAATATACATAAACATATAACAGTTTTTTTCTTTTGATGAATTACAAGAAGAAGTAAAATCTTAACTGTAACACGATTAATGTAACTTGATCTAGACCACATCTATAGCGGTGAACACCCTAATTATCAAATCAATACAAGAGATTCATCGATATTTTAATTTTAATTGTAAAATAAATATTAATTCCGGCTAAGTGATTTTAATTAAAAACCTTAAATGGCTGAATTTGGTAATACGTTTGGATTATTTATATATAAGTTTGTCTTAAAAGTTGGGGACTCAATTGCTTGGAACAATGCTTGTGGTTCTTAAATAAATGAAACGTAATTTAGAGGTGAAAAAATGATTTCAGATTTGGTGTTCTTCTGGTGAAGGTTTAGGACAAGCTATTTCAAAGCCACGTGGGATATCTATCCTCAAATTGTTGCATTGTCGGTTAAGGATTAATTTTGTGTAAGAATAAAAACTATTTCAATTTCACGAGGTTAAGTAATTTATACTCTTGATTATATATATATTTTAAAAATAATATTTAGTTTCTAAATTTAGTAATTTTTTTCTTATTAGTTTTTAATTTTAATAATTCTTTTAATTTTTATTTCGTGATGACATGGCATTATGAGATTGTGTTACATTATTATCAAAATTTTTATAAAAATATTATAATTTTTAGATGAAGTCGTAGCATATTATCAAAGTACTATGTCATCACATGGATCAAAACTAGAAAAAAATTGTCAAGTTAAGAGACTAGGGTATGTTTGATGAATCGTTGAAAATCTTAAATTAATTATTGTACATTAAATCAAAGATTAAATTGGTTGTTTCTGTTAAAATTTTATTTATTTTACTACTAAAATTGGCATAGCTAGGGGCAAAGTCAAAATATTTTTTTGGAGGAGCCAAAATTAAGTTATAAATTTTAATAAGAGTTAAAATATAATTTCACCATTATATTACCTCCACACGCGTTCTGAGTATGGCTAACAAAATAACCAAATAATAACACATGACATGCCACATGTACCTCATGCTGACGTGTAAGAACCAATTATTAACAGTAAAAATAAATAAATTTTTTAATAAAAGTACAATTTATTTTTTGATCCAATGTGTAAAAATTAATTAATCTATTTTCTAAATAAAAACGATAAAATATAATTCCAATAGAGTTACTTTTATTACTCTTTTGTCTAATAAATAATTTTAAACAAATATCAAATAATAAAGAAAAATAATAATGACCAAAATCCTTTTGGGAAAGGCACATGGGATAGGGAAGATGGACCAAATTGAATTACTTGAAATTGGTTGTCTTGTTAAGCCAACTTTTATAATCCATTATTTTTTAATTAGGTTTGCTCGTGGGGGGATTAACAACAAAACATCATAATCAAATCATATTACAACACATTGATAGACAAAAAAAAATAAAATAAAGGTTTGGGGCAAGATTTTAGATCTTATCCGAGGCAAACCATGTGCATATGCAAGTGAGGATTTTGATTTGAGTTTGGCATTGATTTTAGGACTTTCAATTGTTTTTCTTTTCTTTTTTCTATTCTTTGTTTGTCGGCAATAATTCTAAAGTTTATTATTGTTGACATGTGCAATAACATTATGGGGATGGGGACTTTGAGATTGGATGAAAGTTTCAAGAAGTTGCATTTAAAACAATTAACAATTTACATGCGAAATCATTTAGATGTTCATTAGTTTGGGTCCACTTGGATCAAATCGAAAAAAATTGTAAATTTAAATTTTAGAATATTTAGAGATTAATGGGTAGTTTTAGTTCAAAAATCGTAAGTATTCACACAATTTGTATTTGTGAATTTTGGGTTTTTGAGTACTTAAGTTTAAGATTTACTATGTGAGTTTTAATCTAAATTATTTTGATTTTTAGCCCGTTTGTTCTGATATTAGTTTGATTATACTTTGTAGTTACTCAAACATATATTTGTAATTATAATTGTATTGTATTAATAAACTCTCAAAAGATGTATTTCTTACATAAAATTAATTGAGATGAATTTTCATTAGAATTGTTTATTAAATTGTGATTGATTAATTTATTTGAATGTATCGAGTGTGGATATTATTGTAATTCTCTATAATTAATGGATTTCTCCCTCTCACATCAATACAATTTGCCTAGGCAAGTTTCTAGAGCAGTGGCCACTACACTTGGCATTGCTTAAGTTTTATAATTTTACTTATCTATTAGCATGTTTAATTAAAATATATTGATTATTTCCTTGTATTTTTTGAGGATTTTGTGAAGACAATCTCATGGTTATAAGTGGAGAAGAGATTGGATTAAACAAACTACTTTTCAAGGATCTTAATGTGATCTACTTATCTAATATATTAACATATGCAATTCAAGAAGATATGAGCTAATTTTATGAATATTTTCTCTCAATGCTTTGTATCCTTATATTAAGTGTATTTGATTTGATGAGATTTAGAGTATATCAAGATAGAATAAAGGTTACTTTGTGAAGCTGGATTCATTGTCTAAATATGAAAGCCATGTTCAACCTCGAAAGAGGTAATTGTTGAGACAGATATGTGACCAGTGCTTCTCGCAATGCTCGCTATTCTTGACACTATACAAGGCACGTAACTTGTCTTATTTAGAATTAAAAATCCTTTGTACCAAAACAATTGGGTCGGGTCATGATGATAATTTAGACGTTTATTGACCCATATTCAAAGATCAATCTTGCGGAGCAACAATTCTTTGAAGATTGAATCAATCAAGAACAAGCAAATCAAATCTCTTATTTTGTGGAGATTAGCTTGATTGATTTGAAAACTTATTTTGGAGATCTTTGAATCATTTTGGATTTTATAAAAATAATTGAATCAAATCCCTTAAACTTTTATGTATTGGAAGCTCATGTAAGTTACATGTAGAGTAGAGTTGAGCACTTAATTTATTCATTAAGAATTTATGATTGTGAGTGGATTTGGTAAGTAAACAAGTGAGTCGCTTAGTTTACAAACTAAATTTTTAAGAGAAATTTAAATACAAAAATAAAGTTGTTATATTGATATCTGATAAGACTTAAACAATTTATTGTACGAAATTAAAAGATGATAGATCATCTCTCTGTACAGCACTCCGCTAACCTAAAATAATCATTGCGTCGATTTTTGTTTTCTGCCACAATGCTGACTCTCAATGAACTATTCTTGCAAGTTTTGACTGAGTTTTTTACACAACTTTAAGGTTTTCATAAGCCCTTTCCAGGATTTGTAAGAAAAACAATTACTTGAAAAAAAAAATGTTGATCTCTCATCATCTACTAAAAGAATAAAAAAGAAAAAGGCCCTGTTTTTCCATACTAAATTATATAATGTTCTATTGATTGAAGTTTGTTGTTAAATAAGAAAAAAAGTTTGAAGCGATTGATAGGCAGAATATTTCTGGGTAAAATGTTGGTCCAAGATCCCAATTTGATAGCTTAATTTGTTTGTTTATACAATTAATGAATATAAAATAAAGATATGTCCAAATCATTCTTTTATATTATTCACAGTGTCTTGTCTGTTCCATGCAATTTACTAACTTAATTATTGGATCAAATTTTGGTGACAAGTGATTGACAGAAGGGGTCTCTGACAAAATTTTAGGATTTCAAGTTTCAGCTATATATTAAATTACATTTTGGCAGAGATTTGCAGTTTCCTATTAAATAGATCTCAAGAATAAAAAAAAAGAAGAAGAAGAAGAAGAAGAAAAATATGTAGAAGTACAAAAGAATGGTGTTAATTGCATATCGGTAAAGATCGAAAATTTAGATAGTTCAATAGATTAAATTGATTTAATAATTTTAAAATTTTAAATTATTTATTTAATTTTGTTGATTTAGTAGTTGAATCGATCGAACCTATTGAATTTGAATTAGTAATTTGACTGGATCAACCACTAATTCAATTATTAGAATATTGTATGCGATAATCTAAAATTGTATCACGCCATTAAATTTTTACATTTTCAAGTTTAAAACTAAAATGAATTTAATTATTAAATTCAAGTACTAAAGTGAATAAAAAATATAAATAGCAAAATAGATATAGTTACCGAATTTGAGGTAAAAATTATAATATTATCTCTTATAAATATGATATTGTCAGTATTAGTAGTACTGTATGCAACTAATGGATTAAAAAAATAGACATTAATTTCATTATAGGTTATTATTATATCTGTGTTTTTTGATATAATACCTAGAACTATTTATAGCCCCTTCCCAATCCTTAAATAGGAGGACAATGCGTTTTAACGCACTCAAACCTACATCTTCTTGTACTGACATCAATATCGATAACAATTGAGTTAAGATTCAAACAAAATTAATGAATGAATTTTGCGTCATAAGCCATTAAATTTCACCTGGTTGAATTTTTTCCTTTAGTATTTTACCATTATATATGTCTTTATGTAAAGATATATACCACCCCTATTTTTAATTTAATCAAATTAAAATTAAATATCATATCAATAAATCACTAAATCTGTAACATCCCCTATCCGTATTCCGAGCCTAGAATAGGGTACGAGGCATTACCGAACTTAATATGATCAATCATATAAAAATCAGCCATAAAATTTCTTCTAAATTAAAAACTTTCATACATATGTTTAACGTCCCCTATATGGGCCTACGGGGCCCAAAACATACATTCAATGTGGTTCGGGACCAAACCGTAAACATATGAAACTTTTGCAACACTTAGAAAATTTTCACACTTTGGAGAGTCACACGCCCGTGTTTTCAACCCGTGTATCAGCCATATCTCTGTAATCTATGTAGAAGCCCAAATTGCCCGGGCCCAATTATATGAAAACCCAACCAAACCTCTAAACCCACTAAAACCCTTAACCCATGACCCATTTACATCTACCCAAACCCAATTCAAAAGCCCATTAAGCCCCCAAAAAAAACCTAACCCAAAAAAAAAACAAAAAAAAAAAAAAAAGAAAAACCTACCTAAAAAAACCTAACCCAAAAAAAAAAAAAGAAGAAAAAGAAAAACCTAACAAAAAAGATAAAAAACCTAGCCACCTAACCACTTTCCCACTTGCCCCATTTTTCCTCCCATTGTCTACCACCACCACCTACAAAATAGAAAAAAAAAAGAAAATCATGTAAAGATGGCTATAAAAGCCATTCAAAATCATGTAAAAAAAAAAGAGGAGGATTTTACAAAGATTGAAGAAAAAAAACACAAAATCCTTCAAATTTTGAACACAAAAGAAACATCAATAAAAAGGTTGCATCTTTTCTTTTTTCCTCTTCTTTCGATTTTTTTTTTTTTTTGTTGTTTTTTTTTTCTTTATATATACATATATTGTTAAAAAATTTACCTTTTCCGCCACCATAGGCGGTGGCGTGATGGCCGATGACGGACAGACGGACGACGATTGATCGTGACCGCCCCCCTTGGCGGATTTCCTTTCCTATCCCTCTCTCTTCTTTCCCCTTCTTTTTTAGGTATTTTATATATATTATGTATATATTTTTAATGCTATTAGTTATATATTTCTTATGTATATATTCTTAAATATTATTATATATACATATATATATTTTAAATACCATATTGTGTATATATTATTATTACAAATTATTACTATTGCTAGTATTATTATAACTATTATTATATTAGTGTATATTTTATGTACATATGTATATATATATATTTTGTACATATCATTATTTTATATTATTGTTGTAAATTTTTATGTATATATTTTTTTATGTACGTTTCCTAATATTTTCTTTTATTGTAGATATTATTATTATTATTATTACATACTTTTATTATATGCATATATATATATATATGTATTTTTATGTACATATTATTATTTTATATTATTATTACCAAATATATCATTTTTCCTATTTTATTATTAGTACATGATTTGTTTTTATTTTGTAAATATCATTATTATTGTTATTCTAATATTCTAGTATTCCATGTTAATATTTTTCATTAATGATATCATTTTTTTTCGTCCTTTATCTATTTTTAATTTCTCACTTTAGGAATATTTTTCTCATGTTTTAATTAATTTAAAAATAAGGCAATGTACCGATTTAATATTAAGCCATCGATTTCATCGCTATGTTGGGTGAAATTAAATGACTTGTGTTAAAAAACAGGACACCCTTTCTAAAAGAAATCGAAAACTAAAATTCTCATTTTCAATCGGATCACGATTAAATATTATATTGAACTCGTATTTTTGAAAATCAAGTCAACAAATGTTTATGAGATACCAATTTTGGGCGTCGCGAGGTGCTAATACCTTCCTCGCAGAATCGACTCGAACCCCAATTTTTCTCTGGACTTTCACGTAGACCTAAATTTGGCCTTCTTTTTATTTTAAAATAATTTTATTAGGTGTCCGATCACACCTATAAAAAGGATCGATGGCGACTCCTTTGTTAATAAAATCGAAAGTTGGTTTTCAAATGTTTAATAAATCGCCACAATTAGCGACCAAGCGAAACTAATTTTTTTTTTACGTCGCTACAATCTAAATATATTTTCATAACAACTTATCTTGATTTCATACTATTTCATATTTAAGCTTAAATAACCAAAGTATTTGAAATATCATTTTATACAAATAGTACACATAAGGTATATAATTCCATAATTATGAATAAACACATTTATCAAACATTTTCCATATTCATATATCAATGACTCAAATCTTCATATATCAATAACCGTCATTTTCATGAATTCCGAGTTCAATTTCATAATTATTTGTCTCGTGTTCAATTTATTCCATGTCGGAACTTTATTCATTAAAACATCTGAATTATCAATACATATGGATAGAACATTCAAGATGAACAATTATATAATCACAAATGAATTCATTTATCAACCAAGTTCTATACTCATATCTTATCAACTCGTACTTCCTTATATCACATAATTCCATGTAACACTTACCAAACTTTGTCAAATTAGTGAACATTTTACGGAATTGAGTACTTCGTTTTCTCGATGCCATAGTTCAACTATGGTCTTACACATCTTCACATAATGATGCCATAGCCCAGCTATGGTCTTACACATATTCATATATCGATGCCATAGCCCAACTATGGTCTTACACGTGATCACATATCGATGCCATAGCCCAGTTATGGTCTTATACGAATCACATATCTCACTGATGCCATATCCTAAATATGGTCTTATAGAGTAGCGTATATCACACCGATGTCATATCCCAGATATGGTCTTATACGGAAATCACTTGTCACTTGTAGCCGAAGATACCACTATTCACTGATTAGGTAGCCGGAGCTACCACTTTTCACTGATCAGGTAGTCGGAGCTACCACTTTTCACTGATCAGGTAGCCGAAGCTACCACTTTTCACTTGTCATTTGTCCTTGATCAGATAAGTGTAGCCGAAGCTATCACTTATCACTTGTTGCCATGGTCCAACCATGGTCTTTTCCTTCAATTCATCTTGTCATTGAACTGAAATGCTCAATTTGATCATTTATTCAATTTTCATGCTTTTACATTATTCACGATTTTGTCATCAATACATATGAAATAACACATCATGAAATTCATAAAATTAACAAATCATCACTAAAATTTAGCCATATAAACTCACAAGTTTAATTTTTTTGTATTATAACGATAATCATAATTTCATAATAAATATTCTAAATAAAACATATCATTTCTAATCCAACACTTATCGATTATAATCGGGCATGTGATTAATTTATACACTAGTCATTCATAAATTTTTCCTCCTTCTCCTCTCCATCCACATCCTTGGTATAAACAACACACTTGTAAATAACCTTATCCATAGTTTTCACTAATTACTTATGTGAATATTCAAGCTATCCACCCGTATCATAGTCACTAAATTATTTATATCTGGAGCTACGGAACTCAAAATTAAGATCCACTAATTTTCCCTGAAACTAGACTCGCATATCTTCTTACCATAAAAATTTCATAATTTTTGGTTGAGCCAATTAATACAGTTTATTCATTGAAGTCTCCCCTATTCTGTTATCTGACAGTTCCGACCCTTCTTCACTAAAAATTAAGTATTCCCTCGTACATAATTCAAATGATGTTCCCGTTTTATTCAATAGACTCATTCAGTATTCTAAACATATAAATCTAAGCCCTAATTATTTTTATCTAATTTTTGAGGATTTTACAAAGTCAGAATAGGGAACCCGAAATCATTCTGACCTTGTCTCACAAAATTTATCATAACTCATGATTTACAATTCCATTGCTTACATCATTTCTTTTATAATAAACTAGACTCAATAAGATTTAATTTTATATTTTATTCATCCTCTAATTCCATTTCTATAATTTTTGGTGATTTTTCAAAGTTAGACTACTGCTGCTGTCCAAAACAGTTTTAGTGCAAAATGTTGATTTCTATTTTGCCCAAAATTTCACAATTCATACAATTCAGTCCTTACTCAATTAACCCCTCAATTAAGATAATTTTCTCAATTAATACTTTTCCTAGACATTATAAGTTATTTCATAACTATTAAAATTCATAATTTCCACATAAAACTCTAACTTCAAACTCTTTTACAATTAGGTCCCAAACATTCACTTTCTATTCAATTCTTTCAAAAAAATCAGCATATAAACAATTTAAAGCTCTAATTCTATGCCAAATCATCATATACTTTCATCACATATTCATAGAAACTTTCAATTTCTTTCATAGAATCAAAAACTAATGAATTCAACAAGTGGATCTAGTTGTAAAAGTCACAAAATAAAAAAAATTCAAGAAATAATCAAGAATTGAACTTACTTGCAGTAAAAAATATGAAAAATAAGCTTAAAGGAACTCTTCCATGGTGTTCTTTCTGATGAGAATGCAGAAAAATAAAGAGAAATCTAGATAATTCCACTTTAGTCCTAGCTTTATTAAGTAAATTTTACAATTTTCCAATTTTGCCCTTAATTCTCCTTATTTTCTTGCTGATTTCATGCCCTTACCGTCCAGCCCAAAGAGATCTTGGGTCTATTTTCCTTTTAAACCCTCTTTCTTTTATCATTTAAGCTATTTAATCATTCCCCATAATTTTGCATTTGATACAATTTAGTCCTTTTTATTCAATTAACTATCAGAACTTTAAAATTTCTTGACGAAACTTTAATAATAACTTATTAACACTCCACAAAAATTTATAAAAATATTTATGGCTCGATTTAAAATTCTCGAGGTCTCGATACCTCGTTTTCGATTCTAATTATTTTAATACTTATTTTTAGTATACTATTCACTATTTCAAAATTTTTCCTAACTTCACATTTAACTTATACTCACTAAATTAATAATATTTCCTGCTTATTTTTCGGATTTAATGATCTCGAATCACTGTTCCGACACCACTGAAAATTAGGCTGTTACAAAATCTCATTATCATTTTTTTTTTATTCCAAATGAATCCTAAACCTCATAATCAAGAATACCTAATTCTTTTACTTTTTAAATTTCCCTTTTTCTTTCACAATATATTTACTAATATTAGTAGAGTCAAATAGTAAGAAATTCGATATTTCTTAAACAAAATTTTAAGTTGTGAATGAAAAAAAAGAGAAGCTTTTATCTCCATTTACGGGTCTAACACCATATATATTGTAGAAGGTAAAATTAGGAAGAAGAAGAAAGAACATTAGGTGGAGGTGTCCTAAGATTTGCTTTAATTGGATTGTTAGCATTTTTCCCCTAGTGCAATGATTTCCCCTAGTTATAAATTTTCGAATTGATTGAATAAAAAATTATCATATGGTTATTTAATATTCTTTGTAAGATATTTATAATATTTTTGCAAGTAAAGCAAATTATATAACAAAAATCAGATTACTTGAGGTTTAACAAACATTAAATTATATTATATAGTTAGATTATAATGCGAGAAGACAATTTATGTTTATAGGTAATCTAATTTTTTTGTAATCTATGGGATTAGATTGATCAAATAATTCATATCAGTTGTAGACATGATAAAGTCCCATGTGTGTTTCATGTGAGAAGGTTCTACACCTATATATGGTGAAGTAGACTGGAAGCGTTCCATGTGTCAACCATGCATGTAATTGTGAGGATCATGCTAGTTGAAATGTCATTGACGAGTGAAGTTATTTTAGACCTGGTTGGTGAGGTATATATAACAATTGTCACCCCAAATCGAGGGAAAAGTTATAAAGTGACCTTTCCTAAGACGAAGTAATAGAGTTTCGGATTTATGCTTTTTTAAGAGAGGGTAGGAGTCTTGACAACTTGTACTTGAGCAATACATGTGATAGGGAAGAGTTGCATGCTACATACATGTTTTATAACCGTAATGACCTTGATTTTGGCGAAAAAAATTGTCATTTGAGTTTTTACCCATTAAACGAGAATGTTACGTGTTTGTTTTAATAGGATGGATGAATCGGAGGATCAAAATTGTTGAGACATGTAGCACCCCAAACCCGACCCAGACGTTAAGGCCGGATCTGGCATGCCACATCAAAAACGTTAAAAAAAATTCCATTCTAAGTCCAGAAAATCGTACTTGATGTTCAAAAGATTAATTCATTAAGGGTTAAAGTGAATGGAAGCTGTGCACCAGGTAGGAAACCGAAAAAGAGGTGGTGAGTCCATCGGACTGCTTAAGTACCAAGCTCCCTTCGGATCCAATCCTAGACATGCATACTACCATTGCCACACCTTAACGTCATGGATATTTCTAGGAAAACCGATTTGATTAAGTCATTTTTAGGAAAAATGATTAATTTTGGAAAATATTTTTATTGCGGAAGCTTTGCTTGTTGTCGTGTTATTTTGAAATCAATTGTTGTTTTTGAAAACGCGCCCTAAAGCTATCCAATTTCAACAGTTAAAATAAGTATTACCTATCTTAGTAATACATATTAAAACCATCAAAAATAACTAAGTGGCCTTATTACATTTAAAAGCCCAAAAACTTCAAACGTAAATAAAAGGATGTCCAGTTCACCAGAAGAAAATCAAACTTTGAGCGGTGGCCACTCCAATTCCCTCACGACTCCAAGCCCACTATGGTTGGGGATTTCTGCGTGGATGAAAATAAAAGGGGTGAGTTTGGGAAACTCATGTGTAAGGAAAACCCATTCAAAGCCCAAGTCACTCAAGCCTATTGGCCTAAGCCCATTCAGTAACAGATGGTCTTGGGCGAGCCCTTTCAGATTACAATAAGCGGGCCTTAGCCCTTATTCAGATAATGATATGGCCCATAGGCCCATTTCAAAATACATGCAACATCGGTAAACATATGCAAGCCCATTTGGGAGACTACTCAACCCACCAACCACTACACTCCACCCGTACCAGCCATACACTCCATGTGGGAATAGCTCAACCCACCCATTTAACACTCCACGATTGCGACCTTGCTGCTCGATTAACGATAAATTGAGGCAAAGCCTCCGATCGTGGACAAGCCACTTTCATACTTCCTCCGTCAATATCCGGTCCCATGCATCGAGATAATAACAACATGGCATGCGATAAATAACAACGATCAAACATGCATTTAGGTCAATTTAACCCTAGGGGTATTTGGTAATTTATCTCCTAGGGGTAAAGCGTAAATTTTCTACTTTTAAAGGTATTTCAGTAATTTATCTATTTTAGGGTTTTTCATGCATATTCCTACCTTTCACGTACTAATGAATCACTACCGAGGGTTCTTACGAATTGGGCAGATTGGCCCATCATTCCAATTTTGGCCCATTAAGCCCAAAAATATCGAGGCACGAAATCATGCACTTTGCGGTCAAATTTTGTAACTTACCAAAAACATTAATCGATTTACCTCACGAGCATTCGCTTTTCGCAAATCTATAAAATACGGTTTTCGGCATTTCGGCTTTTCGACTTTTGCCGATCCAGACTAAGAAAGAGGGTGTTAGTTACACACCTGTTTGCGACGATATGCTGACGAGATCCACACACGAACCTCCTACAATTGGATTACTAACACGTTAATCTAACTATTCAAATACGAACTACGTATTAATCCCTTACAATATTCAGTCAACCACACCTACAGATCATAGTAAGCTTATAAGAAATCAATAAGCAACTCATTAACAAATTTTTGTTAATGTTTACCACATAATCATAATTTCACTGCAAGCTATCTTCCTGAGTAACAGTCACTAAATCATTTATAACTGGAGCTACGAAACTCCAAATTAAGTTCCGTTAATTTTCCCTGAAAATAGACTCATATATCTTCTATCCATAAAATTTTCAGAATTTTTGGTTTATCCAATCAATACAAGATTTTTCTCAAAGTTTCCCATGTTTCACTGTTTGACTAATCTGACCACTCTTCATTACGAATCAAATTTCTCATTGTACAGAATTCAAAATATGTTCTTGTTTATTTCATTAGAAACTAGACTCAATAAGCTTTAATTACATAATTTATTCAGCTTCTAATTCATCTCCCACAATTTATGGTGATTTTCCAAAGTCACATAACTGCTGCTGTTCCAAGCAGATTTATTACCAAATCACTCTTTCACACATACCTTGCATGCATGTTATTTGAACATGTATATCACCAATCAATCATCACATATTTATGATTTTACTTAAGTATAATCTCCATTTCATCATTTTAAAGCACAACATGTTAGCTGATTTTTCCCTTTAACATCTAAGGCACATGCATGCTCATTTGTTTGGCTCAACTTCACTTATCTTCCATTTTTCATCAAAAGAACATGAAACAACAACCATTTCCTTCATTTTAATTCATGACTAAATGCTCACAACACAACTAAAAATCAAAATATACTTCAAGAGTTAAGGTAGAATCAAGAAGAACTCATGAACCTCAAAATAGAAGCAAGGTACCAAGAACTTACCTTCAATTTTCCTCCTCCTAATGACCGAATACTCAAGAGCTTTCTCCTCTCCTTTCTCTTCTCTAACTTTCAGCTATGATGAACAAAGATGGACAAAACTTTGTTCTTTTCACCCCTTTTTCTTTTAATAAAACTTCATATTTCATCCATTTAATTCTTTAATACAAAAGACATGAAATTCTTATCATGAAACATTTACCTAACCCATTATCATGGAACATTTACCTAACCCATTATCATGGAACATTTACCTAACCTATTATCATGGAACATTTACCTAACCTATTATCATGAAACATTTACCTAACCTATTATCAATTTGTATCAATTTGTACCATAAATTATGGATATCAAGTGTACATTTTGTCTACAACAACATGATGGCTAGCCACTTCATGTAAAATGGGAGGTTTGTCATGCAAATCCTCCTATTTTTGCACTCCTATTTATTTGGTCACTTCAATTTAGCCTATAGCATTTTCAAACATTTTCACATAGGTCCTATTTTATAATTTCACTCACAAATGACAAAATTAAAGCATGAAATTTTGCCAACATTCACAAATTCCGAAAATTGGGCGTTACAACTCTACCCTCCTTAAAGAAATTTCGTCCTCGAAATTTACCTAATCAAACAGATGAGGGTATATTTGTTGCAACGTCTCTTCTGGCTCCCAAACTCAGAAGTTTCCCCTTCCTTAACTTGTTGAAAACGAGCGACCAAAGACTCATCGTTCAACTATTTTTCCTTAATCTGATCCACCCAGGTTGGCCTCACTTGCAACTCACCAGCAGACTTCCATCATCATCTGAGACTCAGACGAGCAAACATTGCTCTCGGATCGAATCTGACTCTACGACTTAGAGCATCGGCTACCACATTAGCCTTACCTAGGTGATACTCGATCGAATAGTCATAATCCTTAAGTAACTCAATCCATCTCCTTTGCCTAAGGTTCAGCTCCTTCTGAGTCAACAAATACTTAAGACTCTTATGGTTAGTGTATATAATACAGCTTTCTCCGTACAAGTAATGTCTCCAAATCTTAAGTGCAAATATCATTGCTGCCAACTCTAAATCATGAGTCAAATAGTTTCCCTCGTGAGGCTTAAGCTATCGTGATGCATATGCAACCACCTTACCCTCTTGCATTAACACGCAGCCCAAACCCACGTGTGATGCATCACTGTACACACTAAAATCCTTCCCAGACTCATTTGAATTAACACAGTGCTTGATCGAACTTTATTAAACTTCTCAAAAGCTTCCTGCTGCTTCTTAGTCTATACAAATGGTACTCCTTTCCTTATGAGTTTTATCAGAGGTGCTGCCATCACAGAAAAACCTTTCCGCAAACCTTCTGTAGTATCCTGCCAGTCCTAGGAAACTCTATATTTCTGACACTGACCTAGGCGGCTTCCATTCCAAAATCGCTTCAATTTTCCGAGGGTCCACTTTAATCCCCTCAGCAGAGACCACATGTCCTAAGAAAGTTACCTCCCTCAACCAAAATTCACACTTGCTGAACTTCACAAAGAGTTCCTTCTCCCTTAATACTTACAGCACTATACGGAGATGCTCATCATGTTTCGTTTTAGTTTCAGAATATACCAGGATATCGTCAATAAAGACGACTACGAATTGATCTAAAAATGGTTGGAACACATGATTCATCAGATCCATAAACGCTGTAAGAGCGTTCGTTAGTCCAAATGGCATAACCAGAAACTCGTAATGACCACACCGAGTCCTGAATGTCGTCTTTTGGATATCTGCCTCCTTGACCCTTAATAGCGATGATATCCGGATCGAAGGTCGATCTTGGAAAATCTGAAGCTCCTCTAAGCTGGTCGAATAGATCGTCAATCCTTGGCGGTGGATACTTATTCTTAATCGTCGGTTTGTTCAATGGCGATAATCAATGCACATCGCATCGTACCATCCTTCTTTTTCACGAATAGCACCGGTGCTCCCCATGAAGACACGCTTGGCCTAATAAAGCCCCTATCCAACAACTCTTGAATTTGAGCATTTAACTCTACTAACTCCTTGTTGCCATCCTATACGGTGTGATAGATACAAGCACCATTCCGTGCAACAAGTCTATTCCAAACTCAACTTCTCGATTCGGAGGCAATCACGAAAGCTCCTCGGAAAAACATCTTGGAACTCCTTTACGGTCCTAACCTTATCCTTATCGGTTCCTCCTCTTCTGACTGACTTACAAATGCCAAATAGACCTCACAACCTTTCCGAATCCACTTTTCGGCTCTTAATGCCGATACCACATTGGACAAATAATCCCTTCGCTCACCTATCACCATAACCTCCTTATCCTTTATGGTCCTCAACACCATTCATTTAGCAGCACAATCCGGAGTCGCCTTATGCTTAACAAGCCAGTCCATTCCCAAAATGAGATCAAACTCTCCGAATGGTAACTCCATCAGATCTCCAGGGAAAATCTTACCTTGAGTTTCTAAGGGTACATCCCTATACAATTTGTCTACCCTAACCGAGTGACCCAAGGGACTTAGTACAGATACCTCACTCACAATCTCCTCAGAGCAGTCCAAGTCGTCCATAATCCGTTCTGTGGCCTCCAACCAATATTCTGCCACATTCAGGGCTATACCAGACACGCCCTTAAAGATCTCCGTTCCGTTAGTCTCGAAGTCATTCAGAAATAGATCCCTGAATTTCGTTGCCCGAACTTGCTCCGGCAACCCCTTTCCAGAACACAAAGCATTGACTGTGACAGGGGATCATCCTCGGCACCGCGGTCATGAGACTCTACCTTTGTTGCCGGTGGTACTGGTGCATCTGCCGCCGGCATATGTCCCGAAGACGAAGATACCACTCTAGCCCTTCCTCGGCCACGTCCACGGCCTCTTCCACGGGTAGCTCTTGTACTCATATCGTATTATCTTGATTACGAATTTTTATGCATCAATTAATATTCCAGTGTTTATTACAGATGTTTTATGAATCAGACAGTAATTCAAAGTTTGTTTTCGCAGAATCGAAGTCTAGCTACAGTTTCAGTCTCTTACCAGATTTTCCTATGGTTTCAGTATCACCCTATCTAGAGTATCCTAGCAGGATTTCAGTACAGACAGATAATTCAGAAAAATATTCAGAAGTGTTCAGAGTAATACTTACAGACTTGAGCTGGAGATTCGGAATGCCACCTTCTAAATATCTAAATTTTGAAAATCGAGTTTTTCGCATTCTTTATAAAATTTTCGTTTTCGAAAATCTTTATTTTTGTAAATCCATTCCACAGCCGAGTTGTTGCAACCTAGGCTCTGATACCACTAAATGTAGCACTCCAAACCCGACCCAGACGTTAAGGCCGGATCTGGCATGCCACATCAAAAACGTTAAAAAAAATTCCATTCTAAGTCCAGAAAATCGTACTTGATGTTCAAAAGATTAATTCATTAAGGGTTAAAGTGAATGGAAGGCGTGCACCGGTAGGAAACCGAAAAGAGGTGGTGAGTCCATCGGATTGCTAAGTACCAAGCTCCTTCGGATCCAATCCTGACATGCATACTACCATTGCCACACCTTAACGTCATGGATATTTCTAGGAAAACCGATTTGATTAAGTCATTTTAGGAAAAATGATTAATTTTGGAAAATATTTTATTAGGAAGCTTTGCTTGTTGTCGTGTTATTTTGAAATCAATTGTTGTTTTTGAAAAGCGCGCCTAAAGCTATCCAATTTCAACAGTTAAAATAAGTATTACCTATCTTAGTAATACATATTAAAACCATCAAAAATAACTAAGTGGCCTTATTACATTTAAAAGCCCAAAACTTCAAACGTAAATAAAAGGATGTCCAGTTCACCGAAGAAAATCAAACTTTGAGCGGGTGGCCACTCAGAATTCCCTCACGACTCCAAGCCCACTATGGTTGGGGATTTCTGCGTGGATGAAAATAAAGGGGTGAGTTTGGGGAAACTCGGTGTGTAAGGAAAACCCATTCAAAGCCCAAGTCAGCTCAAGCCTATTGGCCTAAGCCCATTCAGTAATGATTGGTCTTGGGCGAGCCCTTTCAGATTACAATAAACCGGGCCTTAGCCCTTATTCAGATAATAAATATGGCCCATAGGCCCATTTCAAAATACATGCAACATCAAGTAAACATATGCAAGCCCATTTGGGAGACTACTCAACCCACCAACCACTACACTCCACCCGTACCAGCCATACACTCCATGTGGGGAATAGCTCAACCCACCCAAATTTAACACTCCATTTGCTGACCTTTTTGCTCGATTATCGATAAATTGAGGCAAAGCCTCCAAGATCGTGGACAAGCCACTTTCAGTACTTCCTCCGTCAATATCCGGTCCCATGCATCGATAATAACAACATGGCATGCAGATAAATAACAACGATCAAACATGCATTTAGGTCAATTTAACCCTAGGGGTATTTGGTAATTTATCTCCTAGGGGTAAGCGTAAATTTTCTACTTTTAAAGGTATTTCAGTAATTTATCTATTTTAGGGTTTTTCATGCATATTCCTACCTTTCACGTACTAACAGAATCACTACCGAGGGTTCTTACCGAATTGGGCCCGTTGGCCCATCATTCCAATTTTGGCCCATTAAGCCCAAAAATATCGAGGGCACAGAAATCATGCACTTTGCAGTCCAAATTTTGTAACTTACCAAAAACATTAATCGATTTACCTCACGAGCATTCGCACACTGCAAATCTATAAAATACGGTTTTGGCATTTCGCTTTTCGACTTTTGCCGATCCAGACTAAGAAAGAGGGTGTTAGTTACACACCTGTTTGCGACGATATGCTGACGAGATCCACACACGAACCTCCTACAATTGGATTACTAACACGTTAATCTAACTATTCAAATACGAACTACGTATTAATCCCTTACAATATTCAGTCAACCACACCTACAGATCATAGTAAGCTTATAAGAAATCAATAAGCAACTCATTAACAAATTTTGTTAATGTTTACCACATAATCATAATTTCACTGCAAGCTATCTTCCTGAGTAACAGTCACTAAATCATTTATAACTGGAGCTACGAAACTCCAAATTAAGTTCCGTTAATTTTCCTGAAAATAGACTCATATATCTTCTATCCATAAAATTTTCAGAATTTTGGTTTATCCAATCAATACAAGATTTTTCTCAAAGTTTCCCATGTTTCACTGTTTGACTAATCTGACCACTCTTCATTACGAATCAAATTTCTCATTGTACAGAATTCAAAATATGTTCTTGTTTATTTCATTAGAAACTAGACTCAATAAGCTTTAATTACATAATTTATTCAGCTTCTAATTCATCTCCCACAATTTATGGTGATTTTCCAAAGTCACATAACTGCTGCTGTTCCAAGCAGATTTATTACCAAATCACTCTTTCACACATACCTTGCATGCATGTTATTTGAACATGTATATCACCAATCAATCATCACATATTTATGATTTTACTTAAGTATAATCTCCATTTCATCATTTTAAAGCACAACATGTTAGCTGATTTTTCCTTTAACATCTAAGGCACATGCATGCTCATTTGTTTGGCTCAACTTCACTTATCTTCCATTTTCATCAAAAGAACATGAAACAACAACCATTTCCTTCATTTTAATTCATGACTAAATGCTCACAACACAACTAAAAATCAAAATATACTTCAAGAGTTAAGGTAGAATCAAGAAGAACTCATGAACCTCAAAATAGAAGCAAGGTACCAAGAACTTACCTTCAATTTTCCTCCTCCTAATGACCGAATACTCAAGAGCTTTCTCCTCTCCTTTCTCTTCTCTAACTTTCAGCTATGATGAACAAAGATGGACAAAACTTTGTTCTTTTCACCCCTTTTTCTTTTAATAAAACTTCATATTTCATCCATTTAATTCTTTAATACAAAAGACATGAAATTCTTATCATGAAACATTTACCTAACCCATTATCATGGAACATTTACCTAACCCATTATCATGGAACATTTACCTAACCTATTATCATGGAACATTTACCTAACCTATTATCATGAAACATTTACCTAACCTATTATCAATTTGTATCAATTTGTACCATAAATTATGGATATCAAGTGTACATTTTGTCTACAACAACATGATGGCTAGCCACTTCATGTAAAATGGGAGGTTTGTCATGCAAATCCTCCTATTTTTGCACTCCTATTTATTTGGTCACTTCAATTTAGCCTATAGCATTTTCAAACATTTTCACATAGGTCCTATTTTATAATTTCACTCACAAATGACAAAATTAAAGCATGAAATTTTGCCAACATTCACAGAATTCCCGAAAATTGGGGCGTTACAAGACACGTACCCACATTTAATTGCTTTGAAGAATTATGCTATCTTGGAATTGTGCATCGCATGCTTGGGCCTTGTATAGGTAAGGCTCTCTAAATTTTGTTAAGTCTTTATGCTGCCACATTAAGAACTTCAGAATTTTTGAGGAAAAAGTCTTCAGAAGCTTTGTGTCATCTTGAGTTTTTTCCACGTTGGAATATCTACCTTTTGTTTCTGTTTAGTAAGTTTCTAAGGGGTAGTTGTCTATTGTTGTTGCGGTTAAAAAGTGCATTTCAAAAGCACAGTAAAAAAAATACGGTGAAAAAGTGTTGTTTATTAATTTTCAGCGTTCTCCATTGTTGCAAAAGAAAATTGTGGTTGAAGGTTAAAATATTGTTTTAGATATGAAGTGAAAAGTTAAAATTAGTTAAATTATATGATATTTAAATAATTTAATATAATGGTACATGAAGTATAATTTTAAACACCTTTTAAATAATTAATATATATTATTTGTGAAATGAATGATACATAAAATCATTTAAAATTTAAATATAATATTAAATTATATTTTAATATTTTAATATAATGATACATAAAATATAAATTAATCTATTTTTATATATCTTTTAAATAATTAATGTAAACAAGAGTATTTTGATACTTTTCACTCTCAAACACAAATGCCAAAAGTTAAAAATACCTAAATATCAATTTTTGTGTTTGGGTGAAAAAAAACACTTTTGCAGAGTAGTTTTGACGCCAAAAGTCATGGGGCCTAAGCCTTTACCTTCTTGCTTTGTGTTTTAGGCATTGTTAGTAATAGTTTGTCTTGGTAAATTGTGATAAGATCGG
The DNA here is from genome assembly GCF_025698485.1 of Gossypium arboreum. NCBI lineage: Eukaryota > Viridiplantae > Streptophyta > Magnoliopsida > Malvales > Malvaceae > Gossypium > Gossypium arboreum. Next base: position 2,425,992 of record NC_069075.1, on the reverse strand, counting down.
TATTTGAGTGAGTATTTTTTCATAAGTTTCCTCTTGTTATGTTGTAGGACACATGTTCAAATCCCACTAATTGCAAATGTTGAGATTTCTTTGATGGGTGATTAAGTTCACATGCAGAATTCACCTCTTTAAACACCCAACGGAGCTCTCTCACTATTAAACTTGTCGCTTCTTCAAACACTCGAGCTCTCAGTAGAGTTGAGAGACAAAATCCCCATTAGGGATAATACCAACCAGGGATTAATGATCATTTTTCTAATTTGTCCCTTTAAAGCTTTGATTTAATAAAGGTAAAATTACACTTTGACCTTTTTTAAAAATGATAAAATTTTGATTTAATCTTTTAAAAATTACATTTTTACTATTGTAAAAATTATAATTTAATTTTTCCCCTAAAAAAATTTTCTGACTTCGCCCTTGATACCAACCTGTTGAGGGATGGTTTATCAACTTTCAACAAATGGCATTTCAAAAACTTCTCTTGAAAGAGTTAATTCCACCTATAGTAAATATGTACTTAAAGAAAAATATGTACTTAAAAGAAAAGACAAATAATTGAAGGCCATAGCTTAAACTAGTGGACTTGTAAAGAAAACGTAAATCTTCCAAAATCCCAAGTTGAAAACACTTAAAACAAGCTTAGTATATCTTTCTCAACACCCTGCCTCAAATGCCATTATCAAATAGATACAATGTTTGAGGTTTGCATGGCTTATGATAGGGGACCCTAATTGTTTGTTTTTTTTTTTTAAAACTTTTATATAGTGACAAAATTTTATTATTATAGGACCTTTCGTTCTCCAATCTTTTTTTGAAAAATAATTCTACTATCTCAACAGTAATATTGTCAATCGAAAATTTCTCTAGCCTCAATATTTTTCGTGTTTACAAGTATAATATTAGCCTCTAAGGTTCTTTTGTAGCTAATACTACAAGTAAAATGCTTTTTAGTGGTGAAATATTTTGGTGGATTTTAATTTCTTCGGTAAAATTAATTTTTTTTAGCAACTAGACATAATTTATGTTGAAAAATGACCATTTGCCAATTGTTATTGTTTTTGTTGTTTTTTTTTTCGTGAGGTTAAACTAATCAAGTAATTGGTTTGTTGATTTACCTGGTTCGTACAATTCAATTAAATTAATCATTAAAAATTCATAAAAATAAAAATAAAAAAATACTGCAACTAATTTTTAGTTTCGATTCCTCCCGGTTCACAAGTCAATTAATCTATTGTCTCTTTGAACTCATACCCCAATTGACTGGTCCAGTCAGGTTTGATCAACCAAGGTTTTCTTTTTTCTGTGAAAAAAAAAACAATGAAATAGATTTGCAGTTTACATGGAAATAGATTTGCGTGTTGAAGGTAGAAAAACACACACTACATGCATGTTTTTGTAGTTTACATAGAAATATATTTGGAAGAGCTAAGTGGAATTTTTCAGATTCTACCATGGAGGAAAAAAGGGGAAAAATAAAAGGAAAACATCTAAGAAGCGTATATGATGTTTATGTTTTTCAACTCTCTCTCTCAATCTCATTCTTCCTCAACAATATCCTTTGGATAAACCTGCAAAATACAAATATAAAAGACATTGTTATACAAAATTCATTGGCAAGATAATCATGCATGAAAAAATTATGTTATTACGGGTATGGTTAGGTTTTTCTAAGTTGATTCATGTATGTAAAGGATTCTTCAAGGTCATATCCCTATGTGTAAAATACGAATGTTAGATATAAATAATTTAAGAAAAATAAAGACTTAAAGAAATATAGTCAAAAAATTATCATGCACGAAGAAGCTATGTTACTCAATCGCAAGTACGAGTATTGGATATAGACATGCATGTCACAAGCGTATGGTTAGAGTTTTTTTGAGTTTTTTAATGTATTTGGGATATTTTTGAAAGTCATATCATTGTGCTTATATGTCACACATGAATGCCGAACACAGGTACGAAAAAACTGGAGCATCCTACCTGGCCCTTCCGCTCCTCACTGAAGCTAACAGTTCGGAGCTTTAACTCTCCTCTGCTTGTTGTCAACTCATCTAATAACTCAGCATCAAACCTTTCAACTGCATCAGCCTCATTCTCAAGACGAGATATATCCATTTCCTAACAAAAAAAAAAAAAAAATCAACATTTTTAGATGTTTTTGTTAGTTTTTTATGGCTCCACGAAAATGACCAATAGCAAATACCCTTGAAGAGAAGCTGAGGGATGTTCTTGGGAAGGCACCGGTAAGCTCCTCATATTCGGCCGCATCGAGTTCACGGAGATAATTTGGGAGAATGAGCTTTGGGAGAATGTATTGCCTTATGATGATGAGAAGGAAGAAGGGCAATGGAAACAAGATTCCAGCTATAGGAATCCATGTTACACCAAAGCATATGAGGAGATATATGAACTGGAAGAGTGTAAACATTGCCATAAATCGGTACGGTACTGACTCCACGAATGAAGCATGAACATGTTCCAACACCCTGCAAATTTGGATCATTGATGAAGCAGAGGAATTAGCAAATTGCCTAGGAATGTGTTTATTGTGAACAATCAAGGTACATGAAGCAAAGAGAATGCTGCATACTTGTATCGCCGGGTAGGTGTGATGAAGAGAAGTAACATCCTTTCCCAGAACTGATTACCGGGAAGACTATCAATGGCCATGTACGAGAAATATCCCCAAAGAACCGATGTAGGTATCAACTTGATTGCAGGCATAGCGCATACTGATGCAGCAACTAGGAGTGACTGCAAAAGATTGCTCACTCTCTGTTCGTTAACTCGAACCGGCAAGTAGGCATCAATATGCTTTTCGGGATCAAATGTTTCCTTTTTTATTTCTCCTTCATTTTCACCTTTCATAACAACCTTCTTCAAGTCTTCTAACTCTTTAACAACTGCAGTCTGTAATTGGAATAGTTAAAGGTCAGATGCAGGCATTGTATAAGACTTATCGTTATGTATTCGGAGAATACGGACCGGCAATTCGGGGTTGATGCAAAACTACGAGTTGTGGACTAAAATGTCATTTGCAATGTTTCAAGATAAAGGATCACTTACTTCTGGACTCTTGTCCATTTCGATGAAGACCGCTTGCATCTTGCCATATATTTCGGAGTCACTAGCTTTCAGCTTTATGCTTTCTTTCGCACTCTCCACCATTTTTCGTCGGATGACCTGCATTTCATACACGAAAAATTAAGCTTGTAACCAGGTCAATTATATTTAATAGGAAACTTTGCTTTAGAATGTATGTACCCACCTGCCCTTTGAGAACTGCAAGGCTCTTAGTATGCATAGGAGACTGTGGTAGGACTCCATTCGAAGGAGGGAGGCCGATTAGTCCACAAAGTAAAGTCTGCAAGCATGTTACCAGTGGTAAAACGTAAGCATACGATAAGATTGTTTATAATTCGGGTGGTGGTACCGTTCAAGCATGAGGTTTACCATGAATCCGAGCAGCAAAATGTCATAATGATATGCAGATGGATTCTTGAGATTGAATTCCTTTTGTTGTGCCATTTGCGAAGCAACGCTGTGGTCGAAAAAGTAAAGTCCTGCAATCATCACAGCTGGAATAAATGCAGCAAAGATGTACAATGGAGGGACCCTTCCCATATCCTGCAATTTGATTATTTATAACACTGTCAACCTTGAACCTTGTAGCCTTTTCTTGCAAGACATATACGATAAACGAGTATGGTTACCTTAATTACGGTCCAATGTTGTGTTGACGCAGATTCCCATGGCAGAGGACTAAAAAGCCTTCTTGGAACCCCAGAAGGAACTTTGCTTGGTACACTAAATGACATTGCTGTCCACACTACAACCATTAAAGGTACCCCATAATCTGCAATGAAGCTTCTAAACCACCCTGTACAACATTCAGCGGCCATTTATGAGAGCTTATTTTGTATACTAAATCTGAAAATAGTCAAATGCTATGAATCTGTTTGCTTGACAAACCTGTGCCATACCACCATGACCTCGCCCTTCGACTTTTCAAGGCAGTATAGAGAAGGCCAAGCGAGAATATGATTCCCAACAATCCATTTGTGTAAAGCCATTGAAATTGATACTTCTCTAACTTCGCGTCTTGATGTTCGGGAACTTGAAATTCACTCACAACTCCCTGCAATCGAATCATCAGTAGGTGTATAGAACTCAATATAGTAGATGATTTATTTTCTTTTGATCAGATTTTACCTTGATAGCCTCTTGAATAAACAGAACACTGATCAACATGCCGAAAAGCTCGCCTGCAATCCTTGTGAACCTATTAATTACCGTGCAAGCATTGAATACTGCAAGCAGAAACAACAAGAGAGCAGTCCAAACACAAACCCTGCAAAACATATATCAACTTAGAAGATTAAATACTTCCTAAAACTTCCGCAAAACTGATAACAACAGAGACTCGTTTTACCATCCGACCCAAGCCAAGTATAGTTCCTGCCCCAAGTCATCTCTTCCTTTTGCAAAGTTATACAAATATGTATACATGATAACAGTTGGCTCTGCAACTCCAAGAATCAAAAGTGGTTGGCCACCGAATATCGAGTGTAGAATACCGCAAAGGGCAGTCGATGCCAACGTTTCAACCGTGCTTAGGCTCCCATCTAAACCCAAATCCATGTTAAACATAACCTTTTAACTTCACCATTGAATACTGTTTCATGAATGGAACAGTGACAAACCTGTATCTCGGCTCAGTTGCTCTCCAAAGGCGATAACGGGGAGAGCAGAAGCAAAGAAGATATAGGTAGTTGGGGCTAATATCCTACAAAAAAGGAGAACAACTATTTGAATATATACCAAAATTTACTTTCATGTTACGCATTTTATCAAATGCATAGAGATGTATTATACCCCAGTCCTGAACGAAGACCAGTAATCCAATCTTGTTTATAGCAACCTGCTCTTCCTTTAACATCATTTGCAATACCCTTAAAAGGGGCTTTCAAGTTTTCCATTTCTAGTGGAAAAGATTTGGAAACTGAAATAGAAAATATGAACCAGTTGGATTGTTATTATATTGAAGTCATATTCTTTTATGAAATTCTAACAATTTAACACATACAAACTTTGACTTGGAAGAAGAAAAAAACAGGGCAAGATTTTTCAAAAGAAAACTTTGATTTTACTTTCATCACTATTTTCCTGTCAATCAAACATAGCATTAGTGCCTAACATGTTTGGTTTCACATTCATAACCCACCCACCCCTCACATGGTAAACTACATTATAAACATAAAAACATATACATATACATATACATATACATATATGCATTACATGCATGTATATATATAAAACAAATGATTCAAAACATGCAGATTGGATTATAGACAAAGATTTAGAAAAAAAAAAAAACAGGGTTTTTTTACCAGAAACTAAACAACAATAATAATATATTGAGAGACAATGGCAAAAAAAAAAAAATTGAAAAAAAAAAACAAAGGCAACCCAAGAACAAGAGTTTCCCTACATGTCTATATAAAACAGCCGTCAGTCTCTGGATGTTAGACTGGGGTTCTAAGTTCAAACTGTTAGTGACAAACTCATGTATTTGTATGATGCATTTTTTTTATTTTTATTTTTTGTCAATTTTAGGGCTGAGAAGAGAAAGCAATATAGCCAATGAGATTGGCCAAAAATTGTAGGGAAATTCCTTATGTTGCCTCATTTTGGTGGTGCCTATTCACCTAAACCCAACCTCCGTACATTTTTTTTCTTCAATAGGTTTAAATTATTATTTTTATTTAAAAATCGAACCGAATAGACCATTCAATCAATTTTTATTTGATGTATAATATTCCTTAAAATTAGAGATTCTCTGAACCAATCAAAAATCGATATAAAACTTGATTTTCTAACAAGACACGTCAAGAGTAAGTAAGGGTCTTGATTTAAAAATGGTAAAATTGTGAAATATATTCATTTTAAATTTGTGAGGTTACAAGATATCATAATCATAAAATTATATTTTGGTTTCTCTAAAAATTTATGTTTCAATTTTGACTAATTTATTTGTTTTTCGACCTTTGTCTAATTTTTTTTAAGATATAAAACTTGACCTCTTAATAGAGGTGGCGTGAAGGATAAATAGGGTCTTGATTTTAAAAATGATAAAATTGTAGAATAAATTCCTTTTAAATTCGTGAAGTTATACACTAATAAAATAATAAAATAATATTATGATCTCTCTAAAATTCATATTTTATTTTTAACTCCTTTAAAAGAAATTCTAATTTTGTCTATATCGTTTTAATTTTTCAAGTGAGATAAACAATTGATTACTGAAACATACTTTATTCTCATGAGTGAAAATTAATCTCTAACCACATATAACACAAAAACCAAGAACATATTTAATTAATATTGGATTTTGGAGTGGTAATTAATCCAATTAATCGTCATGGTAATACAAAACACTAGAATCTATGCTATTAATATTTTAATTTTCATAAATATATATATATATATATATATATTTGTTTTGTACGTAAAAATTTGAAGACATAAATAATAATTAATTGATTTAAATATTATGATAATAGTTTGATGTCAACGAAATATAGTAGTTGAGTTTTGGGTTCGGACGTATATGCCCCTATATGTTGTTTGTTTTAATTAAAATTATCTTTCAAATACAGAAAATTTATCATCATTTTATTATATATATATATATATATATATATAAATTGGATGATATCATTCTATCTTTCAAATGTTGAAATTGATGTCATTTTATTTTATATATTAATGCTTTGATTGAGTTATTGATCAAGATGATTTATTTTATAAAGAAAAAATATTAATTTAAGGATGTTTATCTCTTTATAATATTTCGATAATTTTGAAAAATATACATACATAATGAGAATTATGATATTTGAACTCAAATCATCTTAAATTTACTTTTTCAATTAAGGTTGCATTTGATTTTTAATATCAAAATTGGCTCTCAATGTTTACATTTATTGTCAATTTCACCCCTTTTTTTTAGCTAAATTTGATCTTCGATCTTTCAAAAAAGAGTTAAATTATTTTTCAACAGAAATGTTGACTAAAACATTAATTTTCTTAACAATGTTGGTATGGCAATCTGCATGTACTTTGATGCTGTCATGGCACTATTTATTTTATATATCATGTTAACAAAATAAATAAAAATAAAATTTTGTTATGTAAATCTAATATATTTAATAAATATATCTTTTAACGATTTAATTTATATTACTTTAAATGGTAGGTTCTAAAGAATGAAAGATTTTTCTAAAAATAATAGATATTATATAACATACATATAAATATAAATAACCTCATGTATTATTACTTGAATTATAAAATTATATAAATTTTTCATCAACTTATCCATCAATTAACTCATAATATTAATTTAATAGTCGGATTTAGGGTGACACGAAATAGTATAAATATATTTTAGATAAGCTATTTTAAAATTGAAATTTTTTAATAACTCTACGTAATTAATTACGTAAAAATTTTCTGACATGGATTAATATTATAATAGTAAAATATTTAAAATTGTAATTAAATACTTAAATAATTTTTCAAGGTTCACATTAATAACGTAAAAGATGGTAAAGAGACTAACCACTTGTCACAAAAATAACTATGCCACGTGGAAAATTGTACTTAAATATTAATGTAGGTTTGTAATATAATATTACATGACAAATAAATTAGTTAGTAAAAGAAAAAAGAGTTAGAAGCGTGTTGAAATTAGTCTCTAATACTACATGCATATGATTTAATGTAAAATAATATTTCTTATTTAAATTATTAAATATAATTAAAATAATATTATTTAAAATAATAAAAATTAATATAATTAAATAATAATTAATATACTTAAAATTTTATTCAAGTAAAAACTTTATTTTAAAATTAATATACTTAGATAGATATATAATGTATAATATTCATTTGAAAATGACTCTAAAAGGCCAAATCTAAAATGCCAAATTAACATTTATTAGGAACTTTGTCCCATCTTTTATTTTGAACTTGAAATTTTTTTATAATTCCTTTTTAAAAATTGAAACTTAAGTATATGGTTTGGTTAATTGGTTTGTTATGGTGACGTATGTGCTTACCTTATATCAATTAATATAAAATATAAGTGAAAATATTTTCAACCATTAAAATATCTTTCTATTTCGTTATTAATTATATATATTTTTAATATTAATATTAATTATATTTTTCTTTCGATATAATATCTAGAACTACCTATAGTCTATCTCCAATCTTTAAATAGAAAAATAATGTGTTTCAGCATAATTAAATAAATATTTGTCGCATTTTAAGTGAAAATTTCAATTTTGTTGTAATAATTATTAATTGAATAAATTTATTTGATAAAAAAATCGAATTTGCAATGAATTGTACAAAGTTTTTAGGTAAATAAGTTTTGATGATATAAATATTTTATGGGTTAATATTTGATGTATCGATTATATAATTTTGTATATTATTAAATATATTATTGAGAATTAAGTTAAGTGAATTTAGCTTTTAGCTTTGCTTGTTCATGTATCATCATGTAATTCATTAATACTTGTAGAATTATATATATTTAGTGCATTAAGAGAATTTATGTAGGATAAAGGAAATAAATTATATTTAGGTATTATGATTTTTTCACATTTTAGCGTTTCGTTTTTTTTATTGAATTTGTATTTTTTGTCTAATCATCCCAAAATGGATTAAAAAGCTAACGTTTGTTAACTTAGTTGATGTGGCATACACGTGATTTCCATGTAGATGACACATCAAAATTTAATTAATTTTTAAATAATTTTAATAATTTTTATTTTTAAAAATAGTTTATATGTTTTAAAATTTAAAAAATTAATTAAATATTAATTTATTATCCACGTGTATGCAATGTCAACTAAATTAAAAAACATTAACTTCTCTATTCATTTTGCAGTGATTTGATAATAAAAAAACGTAAGTTTAAAGATTAAAAAATATAAAAAATTTAAATAGAAAATTAAAATAATTTTTTTATAAAGTTGAGGGAAAAAAAAATTATATCTTAGATGCTTTTGGTTAAGACAAGTAAGCTTGGGTCTAAGGGTTGAAGGGGTATTTAGTGAATTTAATTCTTTTTAGGCATAATGTCAATTTTAATCTTTAACGTTTGTGTCTTTTGTCATTTTGGTACTTATTCTTTTTTAAGCTAAATTTAATTTTTAATCTTTTAAAAAGAGTCAAGTTTGCCTTTTGAAAAAGAGTTGAAATTTTTTTTTAATATAAATACGAACTAAAATGTTAAAATTTTAAACACGGTTTCCAAAATCAAAAGAGCGATTGGGTTGAAAAAATAAAAGATTTCTAACCGTCTTCTTATCCTATAACGAACATAAATCAATTAGATGGCAAAAGATAGGATAGAGAATCCGTTGATGAATCCGCCTGTCTCCGAGGTATCTATTCTTTTCTTAGTATAATACCTTGTTTTGATTGTATCACACTATGTATCATTTGATAACCGAATAGATCCCCTATCTTACCTTGTTTTGACTGTATCACACTATGTATCATTTAATAACCGAATAGATCCCCTATCTTTGGTTCAAATCGAATTTGAAATGAAGGAATTTCAAGTACATTTAGAACTAAATAGATCCCGCCAACACGATTTCCTATACTCACTTATTTTTCGAGAGTATATTTATGCACTTGCTCATGAGCATGGTTTAAATAAATCGATGATTTTTTTTTTAAAATCAGGGTTATGGTAATAAATTCAGTTCACTAATTGTGAAACGTTTAATTCTTCGAATGGATCAACAGAATCATTTGATTAGTTCTGCTAATGATTCCAAACAAAATCCCATGACAATCCATGTGTACTTCATGCTATTTTTTAATTTTAATTTGATTTAATTTTTTATTTATAATTTTTATAATTATTTGTTGACATCACATATAAGATAAATTGTGCTATGTTAACATAATGTGCACATGGACTATCATGCGGGTTACCACGCCAACAACATTAAAATTTAAAGTTTTAGTTAGCATTTCTATTAAAAAAGGGATTCAACTATTTTTGAATGAATAATAACCAAATTTAACTTGAAAAAAAAAGAATAAAGAGAAAATTAATAAAAAATACAAACGTTAAGAATTAAATTAATCATTATATAAGAAAAGAAATAAAGGAAAAAATTATATGTTGGTGTTATTTTTCAATTTATTTAAAATAATATAAATAATTTTAAATTTATATAGTATTTTACATTTGAATAATTCAATTTATATATTGGTTCCCATTGTACATTCTGAGATATTCATTTGTGGCTTCCATGGCTTTATGGAACAGATTACCAACTAAAGATAGGATCTCAAATTGAGGGGTAACTATTGATGACAGATTTATTTTTTGTATACTGAAAGAAACAATTTGTTGTGTACAAATTGGGGGAATTAGATATATTGTATAGGTAGGTTCTGTTTTTCATATGTCATACATAGTATTTGTGACGGAATTTCCCTCTTCTTTTTCCTTTTTCCGAAATTAGAATATTCATTGTTGGTAGTAATCTTAATCTTCTTGTCGCGGGTGTTCTTCAAAAAGATAGACGGCTGGCCATTAAATGTGTTTTATTCTTATGGACGAAGATTAAACTTCCCACTTAATGGTTTAAGGATGAGGTGAGCAACCACTACAGTACACATCATGGTTGAATTTAAGAGAACTTATAGACATATTGCATTCTTAAGAGAAGAATGTATATTTAAACATAGAAGACAACATTGTTAAGAGAGACAACCACAAACCTTAAACATGAACCGTAAAACAGATATGCAAAGTACCAAAACTGCAAAGTACCAAAACTAACTAATGATATTAAATCATCTAATTATATTATAAAATTAATTATATAATATATTATCGATTCATGTTCTAATTTTATAATGAAAGAGCTTGGTAAAATCTTGAGAGATATGTTATACGAGGAAATAGCTTTTAAAGGCAGCGTCCAACACGTCTCAAACTGTTGAATTTATATTCCTAAACTATTAATTTAGTACAATATTTGGTAATAATAATTAATTTAAAAAAAAATAATTTAATGAGCATAATTAGTTTTACATATAATTTGATTTGGGCGATAAAAGGTTTACATCGTTTTGAATAGTAATTAATTTCAAATGATAATTTTGAAACTCTGCATGGCTTAATCGAAGACACGAAAATTAATTGTGTTATTAAGGCCTTGATTTTTGAAGTGCTCATTATATATACCAAACACCAATTATTTCCATGGATTATGTCGAAACCACTTTCGAGTTTAAGAAAAAACGACAAGGATCGACTTTTTAAAACAAAGTGTGGAGTTGCCACCAATCCTTTTTGTTTAGGTGGGATTGGATCACCTAATAAAATATTTTATTCCATTTAAATTAATTTTAGCCTACGTAAATTTGGAAAAACGGGTTCGGGAGCTGGTTACGTATGAGGAAGGATTAGCACCCTCACTACGCCCAAAATTGGTACCAAATTGATTAAATACTGTCATTCTGTCTAAGTTTTAAAGCTATTTTTGAAATATGGTTCCTTTTGAAGCATTTGAATAACTCAAGTTGGTCGTCAAAATTCTCTTGTTTCAGAGAAATACAGCATCACATCCAGCACGATGGGACACGATCCTTTATATCCTCGAAAACACGATAAATTTTGACTTCCAAAAGTTTATATGTTGCAAATTACAATGTCCAATTATTTAGTCCAACGAAAAACCAAAACCCAGCACGGTAGGGCACGATTCCTCGAATTTCCAAATATTGAACATTGCCTTGTTTTAGAATTTAGAAAACACGAGTGGAATTCTAAAGGAATATTCGATTATTTTGGACAAAGGGGAAATCGAAACCCAACACGATAGGACATGATTCCCCGAATTTCTAAACATCAAACATTGCCTTCATTTTAAGGAATTTTCAAATGAATAATTGTGAAACCTGCTTAAAACGCATTAATTTGACTTGAAATAAAATGGAATAATTAATATTAAAACAAAAAATTACAAATTACAAAGTAACATTTGTAAACAAAAAGCGAAATTATAAACATGGGACAATATGCACAAATAAAGTACTATTCTTGGTGAATGAAGATAATATAAACTTGAGGAACCAATTAATAAACAAACAATAAAATATAACAAATCTAAGAAGAATATAACCCAATTTTCAAGCATGAATGAACAACAATTAATATAACAATAAAAAAACAAATAGATAATATGCAACAATAATATATGGCATAATATAAAACAATCAATATATAATGTGCAAAACAAACTAGAAACTAGGAACCAATATGATACAAACAAAATTTTTTAAAAGAAATAATGAATTGATGAACATACAACACATGCCAAGGATTTTATAAAACTAAGAATATATAACTGATTATTAAAATATGTGTTATGTAATAAGAAATTTGAAATAAATACTATATAAAATAATTTTAAATGAAATAAATTGATTTGGATTAATGATACATCTAGACAATATGAATAAAATACACAACTTTAAATAGGATCCTTAAAGGAAACCAATCACATAAATAAATTTAAAAGAAAATGTATATATACATATACATAATAGATTTAAAAGAAGATATTTACATAAAATAATGTGAAATCAATAACGTGTACTTAGAGTAAAAATAATTTAATATAAGTTATGTATGTGTATGTATGATAGCATTAAATTAAATATCATATAAAAATGTAGAAATATACAAAGGAGGGATTTTAATATAAATAAATTGTAAAATGAAACAATTTTAAAATATATATATATATATATATGAAAGTATAAAATAACAAACTAGAATAATGCAAAATCAGTAAAATAATTCAAGGTAATATGTTAAAACAACCTCTTAAAAATAATAATAAATTAGTTTTAAAAACAAAAAATAAAAGAATTACAAAGAATAAAATGTAAACTAAAATTAAAAATATTCACTTGAAATAAAAATAAAATAAAATAAAATAAAGAGACAATTTGAAAATAAATAAAGTAATAAAACAAAATTAAGGATAAAAAATAATGCACGTAAACAACAGGGGATTAAAAGCGCAATTATCCCAAGTTTCTGAACGCAACATGTAATAACCCAAATTTGACCGGGCCTTGAAACCCAAAACCAAAATTAAATAATAATAAATAAATGTTTATTTGTTAAACAGTCCCTTTACAGCCTAAAAGTTAAAACCTACACTCGGTAGCCCAAATACCCTTTAAACTATCCCTTAACCCGTTACACCCTTGATCCATTACAATTACAACCTTAGCCCAAATATACCCGAAGCCCAGACCTAAACTGGACCCGAATAACAGAGGCCCCAAAAAACCCAAAATATTCAGCTAGGGTTTTCAACCCTAGCTCTTTCCCCTCGCGCCGCAACAGTTTCTGGAAGCTTCGGGAAGCGTCGGTGCAACTCCCCAGATCGAGGCCATCAATGCATACTGACGCGCCATCAATGCGCCCGTCCCTCTCGTGACCGTCCAGCACCGCGATCTCAGGCCTCCCCTCTAGCCTTGGTACCACCGTTAACGCCGAGATCATTGGGATACCTGCAAGAAAAGGAAACACAGCAGATACGAAGAGCAAGAAAAGGAAACTAAAAGAATCTCAGTAGATCGCGGTCAAAGACACAAAACATAGAAAGAAATCGAAGATTTCTTTCCCATTTTTTTTGTAATAAACAACGGCTATAAAAAGCCTTTGTAACCCTTGTAAGAGGGGGATACGGAAATAAAAAAAAGGATACAAACAGTTTCAAAGGTGATTCTTGTTTTTATATTTTTGCCTATCATTTCTCTATTTTCAGTGTAGAAGCATATGAATATTTATATATATATGTACACAAAAATAACTTAAAAATAAAAGAAAAGGGTTACCTGACGGATGGCACGAAAAAGGAGAGGTTTTTGAACCCTGCTACCGTATCACGGTGGTCCTAGGGGCGTGGCGATGGTAGCGTGGGCGAAGTGTGACCAACGGAGGCCAAAGCCCAGAGCTCCCTTCCTCTCTCTTTCTTTCAGAGAGATTTTTTTTAGTTTTTTTTTAAAACGAGTTTCAAATGAACTAAAGGCTGAGGAATTGGCTTTTATAGCCTAGACAAAACGGCATCGTTTTGTGACCCCAAGGATCCGCGCGTTGACCCGATTGCCCGGGTAGGATCCGCGCTTTTTTGCAAAATGGGTTAATTTCCCAATCGGTCCTTCTACCCCTTTAGTGTTTACGATTAAACTCTTTTTTATTTATGATTCGGCCCTATTATTTATTTTAGTTTTAATTTGGTCCTGACAGTAGTTAAATTTTATTCTGGAAAACGTCGCCGTTTTGGGAATAGGGCAATTTGCCCAGTGAGTCCCTCTAATTTTGCGCACGTTTTAAATAGGTCCTTAATTTAGTTTTATTCCTTTCAAAATTTGCCCCATAATTTTGTTAAACTTTAAATTTAGTCCTATATTTATTATATTATTCTATATATATATGTTTTATTATTTGTTTTATTTTAATTTTACTTTTATATTATATATTATAAAATTATTTTATTTTAAGTATTATTTTTAGTTATATATTATTAGTACTTATTATGTATTATTTTTCTTAAATATTATTTTACATCTCTTTTATATATTATTATATTTTCACATATATTATATTTATTAATTATTTATATATATATATATTGTTTTATGTGTTACTTTATATTATATCTATTATTTTTCTTATATGTTTATATTACATTTTATTATATAATCTTTATTATGTTTCATTTTATATTACTTTTTTTATATAAATGTTATGTATATCATGTATCGTAAATTATATTATTTATGTTTATATTATATATATATATATATTATTTTAAAAATATAAATTATTATTATTAAATCATTTTTTACTCACATTATACACACATTTCATTTTTTTTATTTACTATATATGAATTATTTCATTTTAAACTAATATTGTTATATTATGAAATCTCTTACATACTCTCAAACTAATATATTATTATATAATTATTATTATTTTTATTATGTTATTATATTATATATTAGATACTATTTTTAAAATGGAAATGAAATATCTCGTTTTTTAATTGTATGCAATCAATCATTTTTATTAGTTCTTCTATATGTTTTGTATTGTATATATCATGCATGTGTTAAATTTTTTTATAATTATATGCATATTGACATTACATTTATTCTATTTGTATATCATGCGTTATTTGATTATGTTTGTTTTTATATCATGCATCATTTAAATATTATCTCATATGGTTATATTTGTTTATTCATGCTATATATCTTTGTTTGCATTTTTTGCTTTATATGTATTATTCTTTATATCGTAGTATTCATTTTTATTATTTACCTAGTATAATAATATATTATTATGATTTATAATGCAATACAATTCTCCACGCATCATCTTTAAAAAGACAAGTCTCCAAAATTTTCAAAAAAATATAAAGGCAATTCTTGGTGTTTGGAAATTTCGAAAAAGTAGTGCCCTAACTTATTGGGTTGCAACCTTTCTCGTTAAGTTCGAATAGTCAAGTACCCTTCTAAAGTTTTTAAAGGATTTCAAAATATAAGTGACTGTCTTGGAATTGCAAAGTGATATGTCCTAACTTACTGGATGTAGCATTTTGCTGTTTTGAGATAGAGATTTCTAAAGGCTAACCTATAGTCGATACTTTGATACAAGTAAACCCAAATTTTCAAATACTTTAAAGAGGATTACATCTTAAAATTTTTAAATTTCTGACATTAAAGACATTTGATAATCAATTAGGTAGCAATTTTTGGGCGTTACAAGGGTGCTAATCCTTCCTCGTACGTAACCGACTCCCGAACCCATTCTTTTATTTCGTGGACCAAAACTAATGATTTTAAAACAAAATGTTTTAAAGGTGATCCAATCACACCTAAAAAGATTGGTGGCGACTCCCGTTTTCGTTTTTTTAAAATCGATTCCCATTTTCCAAAACTCGATTTGAAAATGGTTTCGACAGCTTGGCGACTCCACTGGGGACTAATAAGAGAGTCAAGCTATGTAATTGATTATCTCTTGTCTTAATGTCGGGAATTAAAAATTTCAAAATTTAATCTTCTTTGCATTACATGTGTTTGTGTTCTTGCATGTGTTGCTATATTCTAATACGCATTGCATTTGCATGATCGTTGTGGTCACACCCTTAAGTGGGAGTGAGAAGCTACGCCTTCGTGAGGTTTTCGCCTCCGTGCAGGATAGTGGATCACTTCCGGGATACATCCGTACCTATGGTTTCGTGAAATTTTCATCTCCGTGTAGCCATAGGGAAATGTATTCCCCTGAACTGAACTCGATTCAAATGAACCTATAATGGGTGAGGATCGAGGAATCTGCTGGTTCGGGTACCTCAAACTTTAGAACCAACCTCATATAGAAAAAACCGTAAGAGCCCAACTTAGTTAGAGTTAAACTTTAGATATTACCCTTAATAATTATTGTTGAGATTTATTGATATCATGTGATACTGACTATTTCTTTTCTTTTGTTTGCATGACATTTTGCATTTACAAAGGTATCGATTCACGGTCAGTTTCTAAGTTAGAGAGTTTTATTATGGAAAACGGACTTCCTGATAGAGTGGAGGGCAATGCCAACGTCCATAGATGGTCTGAGCAAACTCAGTTAGAAAAGGGAGATAGTATAGCTGCGGGATATATGTCGGAGCTGTCAGGATATACTCGCATCAGTGTCACGCAGAATAATCTCCAAGAGCTTAAAGAGATTTGGGATCAATGGGGCAACGAGACTAAACAGTTATTCTACGGTAATTACGGAGATTTACCTTACTTGCTCGATGTTCAAATAGATGAGCACTTGTTCCGAGCCCTCGCTCAGGTTTGGAATCCAGAGTACAGTTGCTTTACTTTTGGGGAGGTAGACTTGGTGCCTACCGTAGAGGAATACACTGCCTTGTTACGTTGTCCCAAGTTCCAGGTTGATAGAATCTATTCTCGAGCTGTTAATCTCCCTACCTTTTGGAAGAAATTGATGACTATTACAGGGATGAGTGAGCAATGGATTACTGCTAGAATTAAAGAGAAGGGCGAGTGCAAGTGCATTTCATGGGATACTTTGAAGGATCTGATTTTGACACACCCTGATGAAACAAAAAGGGTAGATGTTTTTGCCTTAAATTTGTACAGATTGATGGTGTTCCCTAGGGCTTTGGGATATGTGGATGAGGCAACCACGGATCTTTTCCATAGACTCAGTAAGAGGGTCACCTCTGTCCCTGCAATATTGGCAGAGACATTCAGATCCTTAGGCGCATGTAGGAAAGCTGGCACAGGCAGGTTTGTTGGTTGTGCACAATTGCTTCTAGCTTGGTTCTATAGTCATTTTCGGTTGATAGATAAGGTCGTTTGTCGGGTTTTCTTCGAGGATTACTCACCGCAGAAGGACATAGTTGCTTCAATTAGGAGAGTTGATATTCCAGAAGAGAATTGGATTGCACTACTTCAAAATCTTCAGTCGAAAGATGTTGAGTGGAGAGCTCCGTGGATGATTCCTAGTGAGGTTCTTTACCGTTGGGGCAATTTCAATTGGGTCCCTTTATTGGGAATTTGGGGTGCCATTGGTTATGCTCCCTTGTTTGTGTTAAGGCAATTCGGTTTGAGGCAGTTCGTGCCAGCAACTCATGGGCTAACTCAAAGTGAGTTTGCATATAGAGGAGCCGATTACAAGAAAAGGGTCGGTGAGATCTCTAGCGCTTGGAACAAGACGTGCCGATTGAAAGGAGTAGCTATTGGCCCTGCTACGACTCCAGAATATGTTGAATGGAGAGGTAGAAGGATCAATGATAACATTCCTGAGCCAAATATGGAAGGAGCTCGACCGATGGAGGAATATCTGCAAGTGATGCCCTCGGAGTTAGAAATTATGAAGCAAGAATTTGAGAGGAAAAATCTGGAGCTCGAGAAAAGGATAGCAAAGCTTGAAGAAGAAAAGATGTACTTGAGTTTAGATATTGATGTCCAGAAGATGGAGGTCGAAAAAGAAAGAAAGGAAAAGAGGAAGATTGAGGAGGATAGAGGTGACTTGAAGGAACACTACAAAAAGGCACAGGTATCCTTGAGAAGAGCGAAAGTAGGAGGATCTTCAGATCAGTTGCAGAAAGAGGTCCAAGAAGGCAAGGCTAGAGCTGAGCACTGGGAGAAGAGGTTTCAGGAGATGCAATCACGGAATTTGGCATTAGAAGAAGAGAATAAAGGGTTGAAGTCTAAAGTAACTGAGCTTGGAAGATCCCTTCGTTGGCATTGCAACCATGATTCTACGGTCGAGTTAAAGGAGCTAAAGAGTAAAGTTGAAGATTTAGAAGCAACATTGCAGGAAGGTAAACTTTAGATCGAGCAACTCGAGGCGTAAGGAGACTATCTAAAGAGAGAGCTTCATCAGTCTAAAGGGCAGATTAGAGAAAGAGATCATGTCATGGAAGAAGCCATAGCTCAGATTCGAGAGGTTGCTGAATATGTGCAAGACTTGGCTGTACGAGCCGACGTATTGAGTATGATGTGTGGGTCGTTGTCAGACATAGGAAGAGAGTTAGCCCTTTTATTAGATAGAGTTAAAACTTTGGGCATTAGGGCGAAAGCATACTTGTAATCCATTTATATATAAAGATATTCTTTTTCTAAATAAAGTTTTCTAAATGAGATTGAATCGAGATTGATGCCTTTGCTGCATTCATACATTTGCATAACATCATATCATATGCATTTAAGGTTATAGAAAAACTCTAATTAGTTAAAGTTTCTTTATAAAGGTAGAAAAGAAAACTGGAAATTACACATCCTTACTGCACTCGCACTAAAACTAAGAACATGGATCAAAGGTTTGAACAGTTACAAAAGGATATGCAAGACCAGTTGCAAGAGCAGTTGGCTAAGATGCAGAATGAGATGAGGGAACAAATGATGGAAGCTCAGAGGAATATAATGGCCGAAATAGCTCAGTTACTGAGGGCCACTGATAAAGGAAAGGCTCCTATGGCCATCACTGAAGAGGAAAATGAGGGTCCTCCTCCAGGTTTTACACCACCGCATGTATCATTGCAAACTGAGGCACCTCCTAGAAGGCCATCTACTACTGTGAGGCCTCAGCATGGGCCAATTAATGCTGGTGTCCATGTGAATTTCCCGATTGGTTCAGGACTTAATATGGGTGACAATCTTACTAATCCTCTTGTTCCCGATCTAGATATGGTGGAAAAGGAGGATTTGAAGGTCGAAGCTGCAAGACAATTGGATGAACACTGCAGATGGTTAGAAGAAAAGTTCAAGGCCTTGGAAGGCACTGGCAACAATCATGGGGTTGATGCCGAGGATTTAAGTCTGGTCCCAAACCTAGTATTACCTCACAAATTCAAAATGCCAGAATTTGAAAAGTACAATGGCACTACTTGCCCAGAGGCCCACATCACAATGTTTTGTAGAAGGATGACGGGGTATGTAAACAATGATCAGCTGTTGATCTATTGTTTTCAAGATAGTTTGATAGGAGCGGCAGCCAGATGGTGCAATCAGTTGAGCCGGGCTAGAATAAGTTAATGGAGGGATCTAGTACAAGCCTTCATGCAACAGTATAATCATGTAACAGATATGACCCCTGATAGGATTACCCTGCAAAACATGGAGAAAAAGCCTAATGAGAATTTTAGGCAATATGCACAGAGGTGGAGAGAGGTAGCAATGTAGGTTCAACCACTACTGTTGGAGAAGGAGACCACTATGTTATTTATTAATACTCTAAAAGCCCCATTTATTACTCATATGATTGGAAGCACTACTAAAAGTTTTGCGGACATAGTTATGGCAGGAGAGATGATAGGGAATGCCATAAGAGGAGGAAGAATTGAGGGGGAAGTAGTCAAAAGATCAGCCCCAAGAAGAAAAGACAATGAGGTAAACAATACAAGTGGTTTTAATTCAAAAGCAGTCACAGTTAGCCAGCCTAAAGTAGCCACAGTTAGGCAACAAGACTCTCAAAAGCAGGAATCCAACACTAGGCATGAGAGGATGCAATTTACACCTATACCTGTGACGTATAGGGAGCTCTATCAGAATCTATATGATGCGTATGCTGTAGCCCCTTTCCACTTAAAACCATTACAACCTCCGTATCCTAAATGGTATGATGCAAATGCCAGATGTGAGTATCATGCTGGAATATCGGGGCACTCAATCAAGAATTGTACTGGATTCAAGAAAGCCGTAGAGAGGTTGATCAAGAATGGGGTTTTGAAATTTGAGAGTACCCAAAATACTGAGAATCCTTTGTCGAACCATGACAATCAGGGAGTAAATGCCATTGGTGAAGCCGCTGAAAAAAGGGAAAAGGAAAATGTTGATGAGATAAGAATGCCTATGAGGGTAATTTGGGAGGAGATGATGAAGAGAGGTATGTTGACCTCTAAAAATAGAAAAGAAAGAACGTTGGATTACGGTGAGTTCCATGAAGATTGCGAGGAATTCAAGACCTTGGTGCAATGCTTCATAGACAACAAAGAGCTACAGGTTTATGAAGGTAGCTCTAGTGAAAAGCAAGTTTGTGTGCTGGAAAATGAACAGCAAAGAACCGGTAGACCAAGGATCATTATCTCCCTACCAGGGAATAATGAAATGGGGACACCAGCAGCGCCCAAGGTTATTATCCATACACCTACTCCTTTCCCTTACAAGGATAGCAAAAAAGTACCATTGAGTTATGATTGTAGCGTGACGGTGCCGGGAGAAGGAAGCATAGCCAACGCATCTAAGGATGTATGAGATGAAGGTTCCCATATGCGGAGTGGGAAGCGTTATGATATGGGGGACGTCAGAGTGGAGCCCACAAAACCTAAGAATGTTAAAATTGAGAAAAAGAGTGAAGTATCTGTTAATGAGCCAGTAAGGGAAGAGGAAACTAAGGAATTTTTAAAGTTCCTTAAGCATAGTGAGTACAGTGTAGTCGAGCAGTTGCGTAAGCAACCAGCACGCATATCGGTTTTAGCCTTACTACTAAGCTCTGAAGTGCATCGAGAAGCGTTGTTGAAAGGTACTCAACGAGACATATGTTACTCATGATATATCTGTCAATAAGTTGGATAGGTTGATAAATAACATCAATGCTGATAATTTCATCTACTTCAATGATGATGAAATTCCACCTGGGTGCATAGGGTCAACTAAGGCTTTGCACATCACCACTCGTTGTAAAGGATACACGCTTCCAAGTGTACTCGTTGATAATGGGTCCGCTTTGAACGTCCTTCCATTATCCATATTGAACAGATTACCCATTGACAGTTCACACATGAAGACGTGTCATAATGTGGTAATAGCCTTTGACAGAACTGAAAGGAAAGTAATGGGACGAATTGACATCCCTCTAGAGATTGCACCAAATACGTATGAAGTTGACTTCCTGGTAATGGATATCAAGCCCTCCTATAATTGTTTGTTGGAGAGGCCATGGATACACTCGGCAGGAGCGGTGCCTTCTTCACTGCACCAAAAATTGAAGTTGGTGATGGATGGACGCTTGATAACCATCAATGCAGAGGAGGACATCATAGCAACCGTCACTAGTAAGCCTCCTTATGTGGAGACAGATGAGGAGGCTATTGAGTGTTCTTTTCGTTCCTTGGAAATTGTTAATGCTACCTTCATTTCGGAGGGAAGCGAGGTGCCGGTTCCCAGAATGTCTAGAGCAACAAGGATGGCCCTGCAAATAATGATGGGGAAAGGAGCATTGCTAGGAAAAGGACTAGGAAAACAGTTGCAAGGAGGGATTCAAGTCCTAAAATTGACGGAGAAGAAGAATCGCTTTGGTTTGGGTTTTAAGCCAGACCATAAATAAAAGAGACAGGAGATGGAAAAGCGTCAAGCAAGAAGGAAGGCGCGTTTGAACGGATAAGAAGTAGAGTGGGAACTGATGACATTCCCACCTATATCCAAAACCTTTAAGTCAGGAGGGTTGCTAATAGAAGAGAGTCATCAAAATAATGTTGTACATAGTAAGTGGTTTGGATAAGAAAACCTTGAGGGTATTCACCCTTACGAACCGGGGAGCTCTCTGAACAATTGGACTGCGGAGGATCTTCCTGTAGTCTTTAGAAATTTTTCAGAGTAATTCTCGAAACATGTTTATTACTCTAGGGCCTAGGAGTAGTAAGATTACATTTGCGAAAATAGGCTTATGTTCATCTATTATTATTCAAATAAAACATAACTTTTACCAATTTAAAAGAGTATTGTCTCATTTTTATCAACCAATATTCCTTTAAATTCTAACAATTCTTATTCTTTTATTCATAGCACATAAACGATCATTCTCAAATTCATTCATTCTTTGTATATTCTTTCATACCCCTCACAGGTCTCTAGATATCCATGATATGAGTGCTAATACTACCGCTCCTGATTTCTCTTGTGAGCAAGACATGTGTTTAGAGGAGTTTCAGGATTTTGAAGATGTTCAAGATTGTGATGTATCTCTTGATCTATTAAGAATGGTAAAACAAGAGGAGAAACAAATCATGACACATGAAAAAGAGGCAATAGAGAATATAGCCTTAGAGGAAGGCAAGGAGGTAAAAATTGGAACACTGATCGCTAATGACACAAGATGTAGCTTGATTGAGTTGCTTCAGGAATTCAAGGATATTTTTGCATGATCTTATCAGGATATGCCCGGATTGAATATCGACATTGTAGTACATCGTCTTCCGATAAGACAAGAATGTAGACCGGTCCAACAGAAGTTGCGAAGAATGCTGCCAGACATTGTCCTGAAAATAAAAGATGAGGTCAAGAAGCAGTTTGATGCAGGATTTCTGCAAGAAGTGAAGTACTCTGAATGGGTAGCTAATATTGTACCAGTCCCTAAGAAAGACGGGAAAGTACGAATTTGCGTTGATTACAGAGATTTAAACAAAGCAAGCCCAAAGGAGAACTTTCTTCTGCCACACATCGACACTTTAGTAGACAACACAGCGGGATATTCCTTGTTCTCCTTCATGGACGGCTTCTCAGGATACAATCAGATAAAGATGCATCCAGAGGATATGGATAAAACTACTTTTATAACATTGTGGGGCACCTTTTGTTATAAAGTGATGCCGTTTGGGTTGAAGAATGCAGGGGCAACATACCAACGAGCCATGGTAAACTTGTTTCACGACATGATGTATAAGGATATTGAGGTATACATTGACGATATGATTGCAAAGTCGCGAACAGAAAAAGAACACATTGAGGTCTTGAGAGGATTGTTCTTAAGGTTGAGGAAATTTCAGTTGAAGCTCAATCCAGCAAAGTGCACTTTTGGAGCTAGATCAGGGAAGTTATTAGGCTTCGTAGTCAGTGAAAAGGGAATTGAAGTTAACTCAGACAAGGTCAGAGCCATACGGGAGTTGCCTCCACCACGTACTTAAAAAGAAGTTCTAGGATTCCTAGGAAAGTTGAATTACATTGCTTGGTTCATTTCACAATTGACTGAGAAATGTGATCCTATCTTTCGTCTCCTCAGAAAGCACAATCAAGGTGCTTGGGATGAAGAATGCCAGAATGCTTTCGAGAAAGTCAAGCAGTATTTGTTGAATGCTCCAGTGTTATCTCCGCCTAGTCCAGATAAACCGTTAATACTATACTTGTCAGTGTTCAGCAATTCTATGGGATGTGTGCTGGGTCAGCATGACGAGTCAGGGAAAAAGGAAAAGGCAATTTATTATCTCAGTAAGAAATTCACTGACTGTGAAATGAGATATTTGCCAATCGAAAAATTGTGTTGTGCGTTGATTTGGACCACAGGGAGATTAAGACAGTACATGCTATACCATACTACTTGGCTCATATCAAAATTAGATCCATTAAAATACATGATGGAATCAACGGCTCTAAATGGTAGAATGGCGAGATGACAAATTTTGCTTTCAGAGTTCCATATAGTCTATGTAAGTCAAAAGGCTATCAAAGGAAGTGCGGTGGCAGACTTCTTGGCCAGTAGAGCTTTGGAGGATTACGAGCCATTGAATTTTGATTTTCCAAATGAGGAGCTAATGTGTATAGTAGCAACTGAAGATTCGCCATGGAAGCTAAATTTTGATGGGGCTTCTAATGCAGTCGGAAATGGAATTGGGGCAGTCTTGGTATCCCCGAATGGCGACCATTACCCGTTCACGTGCAAGTTGGATTTTAACTATACAAATAATATGGCTGAATACGAAGCATGCATATGGGGCTCCAAGCGGCCATAGAAAGAGGCATAAAAACCCTAGAAGTATATGGAGATTCTGCGTTAGTAATCTATCAGCTAAGAGGTGAATGGGAGACAAGAGACCCTAAGTTGATCAATTATCGAATGGTAGTTTTGGGGTTACTAAGAGAGTTCGATGACATCACCTTCAACTATCTCCCACGAGATGAGAACCAGATGGCAGATGCTTTAGCGACCTTGGCTTCGATGATTAAGGCAAACAAAGAGGAAGAGATGAGACCAATTCAAATGAGTGTCTATGAATTTCCAGCTAGCTGTTGTAACCTTGAAAAGGAAGAAAAGGGTGACAATCCTTGGTACCAGGATATATATTGATATGTAAGAGATCGTAAATATCAAGCACAGATATCTAAAAATGACAAATGAACCCTGAGAAGGTTAGCTTGTGACTATGTTTTGGATAGAGATGTTCTGTACAAGAGAAGGAAAGACCAAGTACTTTTGAGATGTGTTGATGCTTTGGAAGCCAAGCTAATTCTAGAAGAGTTCCATGAGGGTGTATGTGGTACGCATGCAAATGGGTTCACGATGGCAAGACAAATCATGAGGTTTGGCTATTACTGGACCACTATGGAAGGAGACTGTATCAATTATGCCAAAAAATGCCATAAGTGTCAGATTTATGGGGACAAAATTCATACACCTCCCTCACCTTTACATGTCATGACGTCTCCATGGCCATTTTTCATGTGGGGCGTGGACGTCATCGGACCAATACCACCGAAAGCTTCGAATGGACATCGGTTTATTTTCGTAGTAATTGACTACTTTACAAAATGGGTAGAAGCTGCTTCTTAAGAAAATGTTACCAAGTCAGTTGTAAGTCGATTCTTGAAGAAGAAAATCATTTGTCAGTATGGAATACCTGAGAGGATCATATCCGACAACGCATTGAATTTGAACAACAAAATGATAGCAGAGGTTTGCGACCAGTTCAAAATCAAGCATCACAACTCTTCACCCTATCGTCCAAAGATGAATGGGGCAGTGGAGGCTGCCAATAAGACTATTAAGAAAATAGTGGGAAAGATGACTGAGACTTATAGGGATTGGCATGAAAAGCTACCGTTTGTACTCTTGGCTTATCGAACGTCTGTTAGAACTTCTACTGGAGCAACTCCGTTCTCGTTAGTTTACGGGATGGAAGCAGTTTTACCTATTGAAGTGGAAATACCTTCTCTCCGAATTTTAACAAAGATAAGGTTAGATGAAGCCGAATGGGTTTAGTCTCGATATGACCAGCTAAACTTGATTGAGGAAAAGAGGCTGAAGGCTATCCAACATGGTCAGATGTACCAGAAGGGTATGATGCGAGCTTATGATAAAAAGGTTCGTCCAAGGGAATTCCGTGAGGGAAACCTTGTGCTAAAAAAAATCCTTCCCATTCAGAAGAACTTTAGAGGAAAATGGATGCCAAATTAGGAGGGGCCATACGTCGTGAAGAAGGTTTTTTCTGGTGGTGCATTGATTTTAACAGAAATGGATGGAAAAAGCCTACCCAATCTGGTGAATTCAGACTCAGTCAAAAAGTACTTTGTCTAAAAGCGAAAAGAATCCAAGGTGAAAACCTGCAAAGGACGCCTTGAAAAAAAAAATGGAGAGGCCAAGGTGAAAACCCACAAAGGGCACCTTGTGACCAAAGGGATTTTGAGTTGAAAACCCGAAAGGGCAGTTCAAATTTTGAAGGGCATACAGCAACCTTGCTATATTTGACTTGACAAAGAGTGAGGCACAGTGTACATTGGGGCATCAACAAAGTACTTTAGATCTTTTAAATACATGTCGAACTCAAGAAAGACTTTAGGGAACTAATGTATAGATGCTCAAACGGCGATATTTAAAGCATCTGATGTTTATCCTGTTCGCTATCTTTAGATTCTATTTCTTCTTAAAGATATGCTATCATCCTTATTTTCTTTGTACTGTTAACAATTCGAATCCAATTATTCTCAAAGATTTACTCATCTCCCGATATTTTTAAAGTATGTTGCATTAAAATATTGATAGATGAACTAAAATATTTTCACAAACGAAGTTTTACACATTACTTTGGAATTTCTAGATAATACAAGAAACTAAAACAGGACAATTGTTCGAGAAATTCACGTAAGTAAGGGATGAAGGAGCTCGAGGGATTTCTTTCTTCCAGTCCAAAAAGAAATGGATGGTTTAATTCTTACAGACATCCTCAATAGATCATAGCATTGGAGGAAGGCCTACAAGCTGAGTAAGAATAAAATTTTGAGAAAGACAAATGAAGGAATGAATGATGACACCTGAGATAGGGGTCATATTCACAGCACTTTGTATCATAACATGTTCGATTCATTTCAATCATAGCATACTTAAGCATAGGCACATACTCATCTTACAGGTCATGTCCTCTAGGGAACAATAAAGATCAAAGATTTCAACATGGCATCCCTGTGCTTATGGGAAACAAATTGAAGACAACAGATCTAGACTTCAGACATTTATGCTGAAGCAGATCCAAGATGATTTGGTATTCTTGTGTTTACAAGAAACAAATCGAGAACATAGCATATTTGACTCTCAGATGTTCTCAAATATAGCAGATCTAACTTTCAGATGTTTATACTGAAGCAGATCCAAGATGATTTGATATTCTTGTGTTTACAAGGAACAAATCGAGGACATTGCAGATATGACTCTCAAATGTTCTCCAACAGACTCAAGATGGTTTGGTATCCTTGTGCTTACAAGGAACAAATCAAGGACATTGCAGATATGACTCTTAAATGTTCTCCAACAGACTCAAGATGGTTTGGCATCCTTGTGCTCACAAGGAACAAATCGAAGACATTGCAGATATAACTCTCAAATGTTCTCAAATAGACTCAAGATGGTTTGGTATCCTTGTGCTTACAAGGAACAAATCAAGGACATTGCAGATATGACTCTCAAATGTTCTCCAACAGACTCAAGATGGTTTGGCATCCTTGTGCTTACAAGGAACAAATCGAAGACATTGTAGATATGATTCTCAAATGTTCTCAAATAGACTCAAGATGGTTTGGTATCCTTGTGCTTATAAGGAACAAATCGAGGACATTGCAGATATGACTCTCAAATATTCTCAAACAGACTCAAGATGATTTGGCATCCTTGTGCTTACAAGGAACAAATCGAGGACATTGCAGATATGACTCTCAAATGTTCTCAAACAGACTCAAGATAATTTGGCATCCTTGTGCTTACAAGGAACAAATCGAGGACGTAGTAGAGATGACTCTCGAATGTTCTCAAAACAGACTCAAACTGATTTGGCATCCCCACAAATTGAAGAAGCAGATTCGACATCTCTATGATCGGCGGGGAGCAGATCAAAGATATCAACATAGTAGTCATAAAATTGAATTCCATTATTTGATAAAGCCGATCAAATTGGGTCTTTCTATGAGTCTTTGCTGGATTCCTGTTACACAGCAATAAGCAAAGAGGGGCAGCTGTAATAACCCAAATTTGACCGGGCCTTGAAACCCAAAACCAAAATTAAATAATAATAAATAAATGTTTATTTGTTAAACAGTCCCTTTACAGCCCAAAAGTTAAAACCTACACTCGGTAGCCCAAATACCCTTTAAACTATCCCTTAACCCGTTACACCCTTGACCCATTACAATTACAACCTTAGCCCAAATATACCTGAAGCCCAGACCTAAACTGGACCCGAATAACAGAGGCCCAAAAAAACCCAAAATATTCAGCTAGGGTTCTCAACCCTAGCTCTTTCCCCTCGCGCCGCAACAGTTTCTGGAAGCTTCGGGGAGCGTCGGTGCAACTCCCAAGATCGAGGCCATCAATGCATACTGACGCGCCATCAATTCGTCCGTCCCTCTCGTGACCGTCCAGCACCGCGATCTCAGGCCTCCCCTCTAGCCTTGGTACCACCGTTAACGCCGAGATCATTGGGATACCTGCAAGAAAAGGAAACTCAGCAGATACGAAGAGTAAGAAAAGGAAACTAAAGGAATCTCAGCAGATCGCGGTCAAAGACACAAAACATAGAAAGAAATCGAAGATTTCTTTCCCATTTTTTTTTGTAATAAACAACGGCTATAAAAAGCCTTTGTAACCCTTGTAAGAGGGGGATACAGAAATAAAAAAAAAGGATACAAACAGTTTCAAAGGGTTACCTGACGGATGGCACGAAAAAGGAGAGGTTTTTCGAACCCTTGCTACCGTATACGGTGGTCCTAGGGCGGCGCGTGGGCGCGTGGGCGAAGTGTGACCAACGGAGGCCAAAGCCCAGAGCTCCCTTCCTCTCTCTTTCTTTCAGAGAGATTTTTTTTAGTTTTTTTTTTAAAATAGGTTTCAAACGAACTAAAGGTTGAGGAATTGGCTTTTATAGCCTAGACAAAACGGCATCGTTTTGTGACCTCAAGGATCCGCGCGTTGACCCGATTGCCCGGGTAGGATCCGCGCTTTTTTGCAAAATGGGTTAATTTCCCAATCGGTCCTTCTACCCCTTTAGTGTTTACGATTAAACTCTTTTTTATTTATGATTCGACCCTATTGTTTATTTTAGTTTTAATTTGGTCATGACAGTAGTTAAATTTTATTCTGGGAAACGTCGTCGTTTTGGGAATAGGGCAATTTGCCCAGTGAGTCCCTCTAATTTTGCGCGCGTTTTAAATAGGTCCTTAATTTAGTTTTATTCCTTTCAAAATTTACCCCATAATTTTGTTAAACTTTAAATTTAGTCCTATATTTATTATATTATTCTATATATATATATATATATTATTTGTTTTATTTTAATTTTACTTTTATATTATATATTATAAAATTATTTTATTTTAAGTATTATTGTAACGCCCAATTTTCGGGAATCCTGTGAATGTTGGCATAGGTTTAATTATGTTAGTGGGCCTCTAGATGGCCCAAGCTTAAGATAGAACCGGTAATTTTAGTTAATTTTTGTTCCATAAGAAAAGGGGTGAAATTATGAAATAGGACCTATGTGAAAATGTTTGAAAATGCTATAGGCTAAATTGAAGTGGCCAAATAAATAGGAGTGCAAAATAGGAGGATTTGCATGACAAACCTCCCATTTTACATGAAGTGGCTAACCATCATGTTGTTGTAGACAAAATGTACACTTGATATCCATAATTTATGGTACAAATTGATACAAATTGATAATAGGTTAGGTAAATGTTTCATGATAATAGGTTAGGTAAATGTTCCATGATAATAGGTTAGGTAAATGTTCCATGATAATGGGTTAGGTAAATGTTTCATGATAATGGGTTAGGTAAATGTTTCATGATAAGAATTTCATGTCTTTTGTATTAAAGAATTAAATGGATGAAATATGAAGTTTTATTAAAAGAAAAAGGGGTGAAAAGAACAAAGTTTTGTCCATCTTTGTTCATCATAGCTGAAAGTTAGAGAAGAGAAAAGAGAGGAGAAAGCTCTTGAGTATTTGGTCATTAGGAAGAGGAAAATTGAAGGTAAGTTCTTGGTACCTTGCTTCTATTTTTAGGTTCATGAATTCTTCTTGATTCTACCTTAACTCTTGAAGTATATTTTGATTTTTAGTTGTGTTGTGAGCATTTAGTCATGAATTAAAATGAAGGAAATGGTTGTTGTTTAATGTTCTTTTGATGAAAAATGGAAGATAGGTGAAGTTGAGCCAAACAAATGAGCATACATGTGCCTTAGATGCTAAAGGGAAAAATCGGCTAACATGTTGTGCTTTAAAATGATGAAATGGAGATTATGCTTAAGTAAAAATCATAGATATGTGATGATTGATTGGTGATATACATGTTTAAATAACATGCATGCAAGATAGGTGTATGAAAGAGTGAATTGGTAATAAATCTGCTTGGAACAGCAGCAGTAACGTGACTTTGGAAAATCACCATAAATTGTGGGAGATGAATTAGAAGCTGAATAAATTATGAATTAAAGCTTAATGAGTCTAGTTTCAAATGAAATAAACTAGAACATATTTTGAATTCTGTACAATGAGAAATTTGATTCGTAATGAAGAGTGGTCAGATTAGTCAAACAGTGAAACATGGGAAACTTTGAGAAAAATATGGTATTTATTGGCTAAACCAAAAATTCTGAAAATTTTATGGATAGAAGATATATGAGTCTATTTTCAGGAAAAATTAACGGCACTTGATTTGGAGTTTCGTAGCTCCAGTTATAAATGATTTAGTGACTGTTGCTCAGGAAGACAGCTTGCAGTGAAATTATGATTATGTGGTAAGCATTGACAAAAATTTGTTAATGAGTTGCTTATTAATTTCTTATAAGCTTACTATGATCTGTAGGTGTGGTTGACCTAATATTGTAAGGGGTTAATACGTAGTTTGTATTTGAATAGTTAGATTAACGTGTTAGTAATCCAATTGTAGGCGGTTCGTGTGTGGATCTCACAAGATATCGTCGCAAAATGTGTGTAACTAACACCCTCTTTCTTAGTCTAGATCGGCAAAAGCCGAAAAGTCGAAATGCCAAAACCGGTATTTTGTAGATTTCTGATGTGTGCGAATGCTCGTGAGGTAAATCGATTAATGTTTTTGGTAAGCTGCAATGTTTGGACCGCAAAGTGCATGATTTACGTGCCCTCGATATTTTTGGGCTTAATGGGCCAAAATTGGAATGATGGGCCAATCGGCCCAATTCGGTAAGAACCCTTGGTACGTGATTTCGTTAGTACGTGAAAAGTAGGAATATGCATGAAAAACCCTAAAATAGATAAATTCTGAAATACCTTTAAAGTGGAAAATTTACGCTTTTACCCCTAGGAGATAAATTACGAAATACCCTAGGGTTAAATTGACTTAAATGCATGTTTGATGTTGTTATTTACTGCATGCCATGTTGTTATTATCGATGCATGGGATTGGGATATTGACGGAGGAAGTACTGAAAGTGGCTTGTCCACGTCTTGGAGGCTTTGCCTCAATTTATCGTTAATCGAGCAAAGCAAGGTCGCAACTATGGAGTGTTGGGTGGGTGGGTTGAGCTATTCCCACATGGAGTGTATGGCTGGTACGGGTGGAGTGTAGTGGTTGGTGGGTTGAGTAGTCTCCCAAATGGGCTTGCATATGTTATTGATGTTGCATGTATTTTGAAATGGGCCTATGGGCTATATCGTTATCTGAATAAGGGCTAAGGTCCGCTTTATTGTAATCTGAAAAGGGCTCTGGCCCAGTACCACTGTTACCCAAATGGGCTTGCATATGTTATTGATGTTGCATGTATTTTGAAATGGGCCTATGGGCCATACTGTTATCTGAATAAGGGGTTAAGGCCCAGTTTATTGTAATCTGAAAAGGGCTCGCCCAAGACCATCATACTGAATGGGCTTAGGCCCAAAGTGGCTTGAGCTGACTTGGACTTTGAATGGGTTTTCCTTACACACTGAGTTTCCCCAAACTCACCCCTTTTATTTTCATCCACGCAGGAAATCCCCAACCATAGTGGGCTTGGAGCTATGAGGGAATTCGGAATGGCCACCCGTTCTGAAAGTTTGATTTTCTTCTGGTGAACTGGACATCCTTTTATTTACGTTTGAAGTTTTTGGGCTTTTAAATGTAATAAGGCCACTTAATTATATTTGATGGTTTTAATATGTATTACTAAGATAGGTAATACTTATTTTAACTGTTGAAATTGGATAGCTTTAAGGCGCGTTTTCAAAAAAAAACAACAATTGATTTCAAAATAACACGACAACAAGCAAAGCTTCTGCAATGAAAGTATTTTCCAAAATTAATCAATTTTCCTAAAAATGACTTAATCAAATCGGTTTCCTAGAAATATCCATGACGTTAAGGTGTGGCAATGGCGGTATGCATGTCTAGGATTGGATCCGAAGGAGCTTGGTATTAAGCAATCCGATGGACTCACCACCTCTTTTCCGGTTTCCTACCGGTGCATGACTTCCATTCACTTTAACCCTTAATGAATTAATCTTTTGAACATCAAGTACGATTTTCTGGACTTAGAATGGAAAATTTTATTTTTTCTTTTACGTTTTTGATGTGGCATGCCGGATTCGGCCTTAACGTCTGGGCCGGGTTTGGGGTGCTACAATTATTTTTAGTTATATATTATTAGTACTTATTATGTATTATTTTTCTTAAATATTATTTTACATCTCTTTTATATATTATTATATTTTCACATATATTATATTTATTAATTATATATATATATATATTGTTTTATGTGTTACTTTATATTATATCTATTATTTTTCTTATATGTTTATATTACATTTTATTATATAATCTTTATTATGTTTCATTTTATATTACTTTTTTTATATAAATGTTATGTATATCATGTATCATAAATTATATTATTTATGTTTATATTATATATATATATATATATTATTTTAAAATGTAAATTATTATTATTAAATCATTTTTTACTCACATTATACACACATTTCATTTTTATTTATTTACTATATATGAATTATTTCATTTTAAACTAATATTGTTATATTATGAAATCTCTTACATTCTCTCAAACTAATATATTATTATATAATTATTATTCTTTTATTATGTTATTATATTATATATTAGATACTATTTTAAAATGGAAATGAAATATCTCGCTTTTTAATTGTATGCAATCAATCATTTTTATTAATTCTTCTATATGTTTTGTATTGTATATATCATGCATGTGTTAAATTTTTTTATAATTATATGCATATTGACATTACATTTATTCTATTTGTATATCATGCGTTATTTGATTATGTTTGTTTTATATCATGCATCATTTAAATATTATCTCATATGGTTATATATTTTGTTTATTCATGCTATATATCTTTGTTTGCATTTTTTGCTTTATATGTATTATTCTTTATATCGTAGTATTCATTTTTATTATTTACCTAGTATAATAATATATTATTATGATTTATAATGCAATACAATTCTCCACGCATCATCTTTAAAAGACAAGTCTCCAAAATTTTCAAAAAATATAAAGGCAATACTTGGTGTTTGAAAATTTCAAATAGTAGTGCCCTAACTTATTGGGTTGCAACCTTTCTCGTTAAGTTCGAATAGTCAAGTACCCTTCTAAAGTTTTTAAAGGATTTCAAAATATAAGTGACTGTCTTGGAATTGCAAAGTGATATGTCCTAACTTACTGGATGTAGCATTTTGCTGTTTTGAGATAGAGATTTCTAAAGGCTAACCTATAGTCGATACTTTGATACAAGTAAACCCAAATTTTCAAATACTTTAAAGAGGATTACATCTTAAAATTTTTAAATTTCCGACATTAAAGACATTTGATAATCAATTAGGTACCAATTTTTGGGCGTTACGAGGGTGTTAATCCTTTCGTACGTAACCAACTCCCGAACCCATTCTTTTATTTTGTGGACCAAAACTAATGATTTTAAAACAAAATATTTTAAAGGTGATCCAATCACACCTAAAAAGATTGGTGGCGACTCCCGTTTTCGTTTTTTTTAAATCGATTCCCATTTTCCAAAACTCGATTTGAAAATGGTTTCAACACAACATTTATATGCGGGCTAAATTGAAATAATGAGCAAATTTTGGGGAATAATTAAAAAACAAAGAAATCTGGAACAAGCTTAATCAGACGCAAGTGCGAAAGGAAGGGACCAAACGCACAAATTTCCCTTTACCACAGCAAACACGCGGATCCTAGGGTACCGGATCGGGTCATCGGGAATGGCTCCTAAACGGCGCCATTTTGAAGCCATTGAAGTCGGCCTAAAATGACGTCGTCTGATGATCTTCATAAAAACAAAAACAAACCCTAAAAACTAAACTCTTAGCCACCTAAAAAATCAAAACCAAAAAAAAAACCTAAGCTTCCTACTTCTCTCATTCAGTCGAACTAAAAGCCTCGGCCATTTCGCCTCCATTCTCGGTGGACAACAGCATAGGAAGGCTTATCCTGGCCTCATTCGACTGCAAATCTGAGGGTTTCATTATGCTCGACCTCAATCCCCATCTAGCTTCGATTACCATGAAACAAACCAGGATTCGAAGCCTCCTAAGCAAGATAAGTATTTTTGCTTTCATTTATTTTGTTTTTTTACATACAAAAACAAAAGATCAAAGAAAAATGGAAGCGAAAACGAAAGAAACAAAAAGAAGAGATTTTCAATCACCTCTTGAAAACTAATTTTTTATTCAAACTTTTTGGTACCGATTTGTATGCGTAAAAATCCCCCTTTACAACTGTTTATTTTTAGGCTTTTATAGCCGAGAGAAAAAAAGAATACAAATATATTTGTTTTCTTTGCTGTGCTGCTGTTGTCTTCTTGTGTTTGTGCAGGTACAACGTTTGCTGGCACGTACAGAGGTTGACGTGGAGGTGGTGTGTGGAGGCCGTACAGAAGCTGCTGGTGGCTGCGGCGCTAAGCAGAGGCTAGGGTTTCTTTCTTGGTTTTTGGTTTTTGGGCTAGGGTTAGTCTTGGGCCAGGGTAGTTGGGTTTAGAATTGGTTTTTAGGTATTGGGCCATTGTAATTGTTTTGGGTTTGAATTTAGGTCCTTTTAATGTGTAAATGGACTGTTAATAATATTTGGACTTTTACTTATTTTTGTTTTTATTTTGTATTTTGGTTCTTTTTCGGGCTCGGGCAAAAATGGCCCATTACAGCTGCCCATCTTTGCTCATTGTCGTGTAACGGGAATAGAGCAAAGACTATAAAAGGGCCAATTTTGCCTAGACCTGCTGAGTCTTGACTTCTTTTGATGCTTTTTTCCTTCAAGTAGCTTCATTCCAATCCACTGCATCTTTAGGGGTATAGGAGTTGTTGCCTTCATCCACTCCACTACAACTTCAGGGAGATAATAATTGTAACTTCAACCTGTCCTACTGCAACTTCAGGGGGATAAGGTTTATAGCTTTAACTCTGTTCTACTACAATTTCAGAGAGATAAGATTTGCCATCTTCGATCTGCTCCACTGTAACTTCAGAGAGATAGGACTCATAACTTCAACCTGCCCCACTGCCACTTCAGGGGGATAAGGTTTATAGCTTTAACTCTGCTCTACTGCAATTTTAGAGAGATAATGTTTGCTATCTTCGATACAAATAGACTTTTATATCAATACTGGATCAATAATTTGCTAAATTGGTTGAAAACAGAATGTCAATTTGGTATCGATTTTAGAATGAGTATCGATATTTTGAAAACTATCGATACTTAGCCATAAAGTATTGATACTTTTTGGCCTAGAGTAATACTCACTTGTTTTAAAGTAGTTTTAACTTTATTGAAAATGTTTAACTCAAATGAAACCATTTTAATTTGATTTTATCATTTTGTCAATTTTGTTTAATTTTAACTTTTATTCAAAAACATTTTAATTTGTTGTATCAAAACATATTATCAAAGGACGCTTGCCTCTAATGGGATATTCTCGATCAAAAATGCGTACCAACTAATAATGGAAAATTCATGGAATAATCGAGGTACCAGGTGGAAAGAAATTTGGAAGTATCTCAGTCCTCAGCACATCCGATTCTTCCTGTGGTTAGCATGTAAACAACTGCTACTCACCAATCTAGAACGAGCACGAAAAGGACTTGACTGCAATACCTCTTGGCCAGTATGTTAGCAGAGCACAGAAGACATCCTTCACGTTCTCAGAGACTACCTGACAACTAAAGAAATTTGGTTAAACATAGTTCCCCCAAATTGGCAAACACAATTCTTCTCTGAAAATATTTTTTATTGGGTAGGGGACAACTTAAGGCATAATGAATGGATAATATGGGCTAAAACATTCTGGCCAACCCTTTTTGGTCTAGTTGCATGGCTTATATGGAAAAATAGGAACTTATTTGTCTTTCAAGATATAACATGAAGCTCAGCTGAAACCATCAAGATCTTTGTTTGTTGGGCAAGACAGTATACAAACTCACATGCGAGAGATCCATCTCAGACTTCAAATGAAGGAATTGAACAAGAACTAGATGCAACTGTTGAGTAAAAGTATTTGATTTAGGCTTTGTTTTCCTTTTAATTTAGTTTGTTTTTTCCACCAAAAATATATATTATCAAATAAAACTAGGTATAACATGGTCTTTTTTTACTTGTAAGATAAGTGAAATTTATCATAATTTTTATGCAATAAGATAGGAATTTTTTTAATAAGAAACTAGAATAATAAAGAAGGATATGAAAGTCCTTAAAATATGAGATTTTATCTCTTTCCCTTTGTGATTATCATTTGACTTTGATGAAAAGATATTTTAAGAGTTTATTGAAAAAGAGATTACGATACACACCTATACAGAGATAAAATTGATTCCTCCATAGGAGGGAGCTAAGTTGCTATTTTGTGAGCATTATTCTATATATGTGATAGACTTTTCTTTGTGCTTTTTGTGATAACTTATTGTACATATGTTTATGGGTGTTTATTAACCTCGTACAAAGAAGATTTGGGTAAATAGTGAGTGCATACAAATTGTATTATCTTTGCGGATGCAATGATGAGCTTAGTAGTTTTGTTTGGTTAGCAAAGTTTGTACTGTTGAAGTTTGTCTCGTAAATTTACTCTTTGAGCAAAGCCTTACGTAGGTTGTTGAATCTAATTATATAGAGAAATATTCGGTCTGTATATTTTATTATTTTATTATTTTATTCTCTCATCGCAACTGCAAACAAACTTTACGTTGCAATGTCAATTGCATATGTTGATTAAAACAAGCTATGTACCATACTTGATCAACTTTCATATATACCAAACACCAATTTTATTGGTTGCTATCTTCTTAGATTATACCTAACATTTTAGTTGATTCATAGCCAAGCGTCTTGGCAGTTATGAATGTTAGTTTTAACATTATGTTTGGTTGGGCTTATTCATTGAATGGCAAATCATTCTTTTGTTTGGTTGAATGTAATACTCATTCAATAGAATCATCATTATTTCCTTTTTATTTGTCTTACCGTAATAGCTATTCGTTGGTATCACAAAAAAATGACTATTCCATGCAACATTGAATAATAATAATAATAATTCAGATTAGTTCTTTAAAACCTGGCTTAAAAATATAAAAATAAAATATTTGAAACATTTTAATATAATTTAATATAAAAACAATTATATTAAAAATATTATTAAATTATATATTTTTATTTTATTAAATTATATTAAATTATAATTATATTAAAATATGATTAAATTATTTATTATTATATTATTTTAATAATAATCCTATTAAAATTTAATAACAATAACATTAATCATCTACCTAAAAATTTCCGCTAAGGGTACTCTAGTCATTTCAGATTTTTCCTTATGCTATACATTGTCCCATTCAATTAAATATAAGAATACCATTACAATTCTATTCCATTCTATTAAACCAAACAGTTGAATTACTGATTATAGTTTTATTTCATTACATTACAACTCTATTCCATTACATAATAAAATGTAGATTTTGATAATACAAAACAAAAACAATATGATAGAATTTTTTATAAAAAAGTGTGAAAATAATAAGTAGATAAGACTTATCACTTAATAGAGAATATTTTTAATTAATTCTATCTTATTTTAATATTATATTACTCTAAAAATTTATGTTTAAAATTTGATTTTTGTTTAGATAGAATGTAAATTTTATTTTTTATAATTTAAAATTTATATTTATCAAACAATTTAATTATATTTCATAATTAATTTTAAGTAATATATTAAATAATTTTATAATTTAATTTCAGTACTTAAATTTTAGTACTTAATTTTTTAATTTATCAAACAACACATCAGTGTAAATTTTTAATTATTTTTATTTCTTTTAACATTACATTATTTTTAAATATTTTGCCTTTAAATTTTCAAAAGCAATCTAATTAAATTCCTATTTAATTTTAAGTAAAATGTCAAACACTTTTGTTTTTGAAAGTACCAAACATATTTATAACTTAAATTAAATACTTACTTTTAAAAATACTTATTAGTCTATTTATTAAATGATTAAATTACTTTTTGGGCCCAAACTTGATAACTTCTCTCACAGTAGAGTTTAATTTTTTTGAGTTCCAGTTAGTTCTTGAACTTAAAATTATTCTTACATTGGGACTTATGCTTTTCTTTTGTTCAAATTAATCCTTAATATTTCATTGAAAACATTAAAATTTAGGCCCTAATGAGAGAACAATTTTTAAGTTCAAATACCAATATGGGAACAATTACTTAATTTATGCCTCAATATGGGAGGAATTACCAAGTTTAATGACTAGCTTAGACACAAAAAAAAAGTTTAAACCCACATACAAGAGTTGTTGACAAATTTAGACCCTAAATAGTAATTTAATATTTTTATCAAAAAAATATATTGTAATTTTACTAGAAGTAAATATTAAAAAAGGTGCATTTTCCACCAAAAGAAAAAAATGGTGCATATTGTAATTAATACTTCTATTATTAACCCGAATTGAATCCCAATGGACCTTAATTAAAGGGAGGGTTTTATAAGATCTCCACATGGTTCTACGGTACAGATTTGTTAAAAATTCTGAAAAAATTAAAATTAAAATGTAAATAAAATATTTATATATTTTAAGAAAAAGTAAACTGATAATTTTATTTTATTTGAGGGAAATAAACTAAACAAATACACAACCTAACATCTCCATTAAAAACGATAAAGTAACTTAATAGAAACTATTAAAACAAAACAGAAAATCAAAAGCATTTCCCAAGACTGAAATAAAACTAAAACCATCTTTTTCCTCGATTAATTTGCAATTAAATTCTATCACCAGCAAACAAACTAAAATATCTGTCTTCGATTCTTTAAATAGAAGATAATAATCACTTTAATTGATCAGACATACTATCTTTCAATAACAGAACTAGTAAACATGAGAATCCATGTTTTGTAAAACAGACTTTTAAAACCATAACAGATCATATCGGATTTATCATGAAGTCGCGTGCACAGTTATAAAACAGAACAATCGATTTAACATATTAAGATATTGCATATTCTCCATCAATAAAATAATGTAGAGGCGTACCAGCAATCTTAACAAAATATAGATCGTACTCAGAGAATTCGCACACATCAGACAATAGTACATTACGTTCTGACAGATCCTATTCACTTAGGTTCAAACATAACAGACATACGTGCAAATAACAAGTTGTTCATCATCAGATATCAAGTTGTATTGCCTAATTCAGATCGTACGAGCCCTACAGTTGGTCTGCGTTCATTTCGAACGACGCTTATGGCCTAAGGGAAAAAGTCCAAATGTTAGTTCATACGTCCATGTGGTTTCACACAGCCTGGATAGCTAGCCCGTGTGCCTCCACACGGTCCCACACATGCCTACGTGCTTGCCCGTATGTTCCACAAGGCCTGAAACACGCCCGTGTGGTCCCAATCCGCAATCAGTAAGTTACACGGCCTAGACACATGTCCGTGTCCTTGGCCTATGTGAACCCTGCTTAACATGTAACCACACACGGCCTAGGCACATGCCCGTGTGCCTCTAATTTTTATAATAATTTATATTAATTGTAAATGGTGAAAATTAAAGTTAATAAAATATTTATATTAATATATCATTTTATAATGATTAAAATTTTAAATTTTATATAAAATAAATTATTAAAGTGTAAAACCATATAAAATAATATTAAATATGTTAATTGTTGTCATTATAACATCCTCAAAATTCGTCAAACGTATTGTCAACTTCCTTCGTTAATGGCCGTACTCAGTTATCCCCAAGCTAGAAAAATTGGAAAATGAGCTAAACTATAGAAATTAGGTATTTTCTTAGCTAGTGGCAACCTTAATTAGTTATAGTAATCACCTGGTGGAAAAAGAAAATTTAATCAATAATTTAATGGAAAAACTTTTTTTCAATTTTCTATTTTCTAAAACTTAATTGTTTTTGAAAACTTTTATATATTTAATTTGGTCATTATTTTTATTTTTATTTTTCAAAATTTCACTTAATCATATTGAAGTTACATTCTTTTTGTACATTTTTGTTATTTTTGCCTTTTTCATTTAAAATATTTATCTTCTCATCGATACTATATGTATAAAACGGTTGATTGAGTTGGTATCATAAGTCAACTCGGTATCAATTCAGTTATAAAATTACTAAAATACTTTTATTTTAAAGGATAGTTAACATTATTGTTGGGGATTGATCCGTATAAACAACGAAATAGAAAAGGTAGAGAAGATCGAATACAAATATTTTACGTGAAAAACTCCTCTTAAGAGGATAAAAACCACGGAAAAAGAAAACTTCACTAAAACGGAAAATAATCTGAACGAGTACAAGATAGAGATAAGCCAAAAACAAATAAGCCCTAAACCCCGGAAACAAAGCTCTCTGACTAAAACACGACATTCCCTTAAAGATCTCTCAAAACTCTCTTAATCTTTTTTAATCTTAATGTGATGAAGATATCAATTCTAGGGTTACTAAGGCCTTTTTATAGGATGAAATTCGTGTGAATATATGACTAAAATATCCCTATAATAATCAGAGTTCGATGAAAAAAGATAACAGAGTTTAACTAGGAGAAGGACTCGGTATTTGTGGGAACACATTGTCACATCGCAACGTCTCGAATTGCCTCTTCACGACGTCGTCCATTGTCATGATGTCAGGAATCTCCTCGTCGTGACGTCGCATCGTCGAAAACTGCCTCGTCACGATGTTGTCGCTTGTTGGAGGTGTTGCGATAACGGTAAATGCCTTAAAGGGTTAGAAAATGCGAGGCGCACTCTACAATTATTATAAGGGTATTTTTATCTTTTCATACTTTTATTTAGTCATCAAATAAAATAAATGAAAAATTATTCGAGAATCAAACATAAGAACAAAAAATTTATATAAAAATCCCTTGTCACTCTACCAATAATCATTGGTTGACATGTTTTATAAATATATATTCAATATAAATTATTTTTGTTCATCTACATTTTAGGCGTAATAAAATCTAGTAGTTAATTAATGTGACTAGTAAAATAGTCAATATATTTAGTAGAGCACAACTCTTAAGTACAAATTTGAGCCTAAGAACACTTTGGATACATAAAAAGAAGCTAGAAGGTTTATAGCTATAACAAGATCATTAAATTATTAATAAATTGACGTTTTAGTCATTTAACTTAAAAAAGTTCTAAAATGATCACTAAGTTATACAAAAGTTTTTATTTAAGTCACTGGGCTATTAAAAGTATTGTTGTATGGTTTCTTTGTTCACATCACCTATACCAATTGAAAGTTCTTTTTTCTTTTCTCTTTTACAAGCTAGTTTTTTTTCTCATGAAACACGAATTTGTAAGTTAAAATCGAAATCACTTTATTATTCGATTTTTTATACTGAACATCAAATCAACTTGGATCTAAATACCATTCTTTTACTCGCCAATGGATACTAATCTATTGCATTGATCATTAAATCGTCACTTGGACCTCACTAATTAGACTTAAAAAAAATAACATAACAATCTAATGAATTAAATAAAACTTTCAAGTAGTTCAGTAACAATTTTGTAACCTTTTAAAGTTAAAATAATTAAAACACAAACTTATTAATAGTTTACCTAGTATTTATGTTAGTCTTGCTTTTGTTTACTTGTTTTAATTTTATTTAGATTCACATCCCTAATTTTGGGTTTCACCTTTAGCTTTATATATGTATATATTTGCTATAATTTTTATATTTATACTTATTTTTATTTAAGAGATTAACTTTTATATTTATACTTATTTTTATTTAAGAGATTAACCAAAAAATTATGTGGAGGTAAAATAAATTTATTATCAATTTTTAAAAATTAAAATACAAAGCCGATTGAATCTTAGTTCAATTAACATGAGCATTGTTACCGATGTAGGAAGATATGGGTTCGAGTACACTAAAATGCATTATTCTCCTATTTATGGGTTGAAAAGGAGTTATAAATAGTTTTAAAAATTGTGTAAAAAAGAACTTGACATTAGTAGTGTGGTAACGGAATAAAACTTTAAGCACCTATTTTTGATTAAAAAAAAAAAAACTTTGGTATTGGTATAAGTTAGAAATTTCGGTAAAAAGGTAAAATTTCCTAAACAAATGGGGGTAGCGAAGGGGGCAAGGGTCATGGCCCTTTGATTAAATGGATTAATAACAATTTTAGTCCCTAAAAATTATTAAATTTTTTAGTTTTGACCTGAATAATTTATAATTTTATTTTTAGCCTTCCATATCAAATTCTTGGATTCGGCCTGTAGAAGCCCAAATTGCCCGGGCCCAATTATATGAAAACCCAACCAAACCTCTAAACCCACTAAAACCCTTAACCCATGACTCATTTACATCTACCCAAACCCAATTCAAAAGCCCATTAAGCCCCCCCAAAAAAAACCTAACCCAAAAAAAAACAAAGAAAAAAAAAGAAAAAGAAAAACCTACCCCAAAAAAACCTAACCCAAAAAAAAAAAAAGAAGAAAAAAGAAAAACGTCTACCACCACCACCTACAAAATAGAAAAAAAAAAAAGAAAATCATGTAAAAGATGGCTATAAAAAGCCATTCAAAAATCATGTAAAAAAAAAAGAAGGGAGGATTTTACAAAGATTGAAGAAGAAAAAAAACACAAAAATCCCTTCAAATTTTGAACACAAAAGAAACATCAATAAAAAGGTTGCATTTTTTTCTTTTTTCCTCTTCTTTCGAATCTTTTTTCTTTCTTTTTTTTGTGTTTTTTTTTCTTTCTTTATATATACATATATTGTTAAAAAAATTATTTACCTTTTCCGGCCACCGTGGGCGGTGGCCGACGGTGGTCGGTGACGGGCGGCGGCCGACGATCGACCGGTGACCGGCCCCCCCTTGGCCGGATTTCTTTCCCCCCTCCCTTCTCTCTTCCCTCTCTCTTCTTTTTCATTTATTTTTCGTATTTACCTTGGATTTCATATTATTTTGCTACTTAATTTAGCTTTAAATATTAATCATGTTATATATGTAATATTGTTATCACTATTATTTTTATATATTGTTATTATTATATTATATTTAGCTATTTATATATATATTTTCTTTATGTTTCGTTTCTTACTATTATATGCATATATATCTATTATTATATTTATTATTAATATTGTTAGCATTAGTACTTTTACTTAATGTGTATGTAGATATACATGTACATATTATTAGCTTTTTATCATATGTGTATATTGTATATATTATATTTATATTATATATATATTCTTAATGTTATTAGTTGTATACTTCTTGTATATTTCCATGTATATATTTTATATTGTCTCATGTACATACTCAAATACTATTATATATAT
Source organism: Gossypium arboreum (assembly GCF_025698485.1). Taxonomy (NCBI): domain Eukaryota; kingdom Viridiplantae; phylum Streptophyta; class Magnoliopsida; order Malvales; family Malvaceae; genus Gossypium; species Gossypium arboreum. Next base: position 2,382,246 of record NC_069075.1, on the reverse strand, counting down.
ACGTATTTTTAATACCATATCATGTATATATTATTATATTTATTTTATCCCTATTATATTTATTATTAATATTAGTACACATATTTTATTATAGGAGTATATATATTCTTTTCTTTATATAGTATTATTTTCATATATCGTTATATTTATTATTATACTTATCATTTTTCTCTATTGTTACTTACTATTTTGTTTTTAATTATTATGTATTATTTGGTATATATGCGTCTTTTATTATTACTCTTATTATCATTATTAGTACATGTCCATTATATATGTAGATATTTTAATACATATAAGTACATATTCATGTAGTGTCGTTAGCATATATATATATAAAATATATTTTTCATTATTAATATTTCTAATATATGTTGTATATTTTCATTTTGGTATGTCATGTATATATATATATATGTATATGTATGTTTTATGTATATATTGTTATTTTCTATTGTCATTATGAATATATTATTTTTCTTATTATATTGGTAGTACATCATTTCTATTTTTTTGTAAATATTAATATTGTTGTTTTAATATTCTCGGTTTTAACATTTCATTATTAATTGCATCGTTGTTTTGTATTATTTACTTAATTCTTATTTTAAATAATGTTTTACTCATAATTTTTAATTTCAATAAATAAGGCAACATGCCGATTTAATATTAAGTCATCGATTCATCGCTATGTTGGGTGAATATCAATCGACTCGTGTTAAAACGGTACGTCCTTCTCAAAAGAAAACGAAACTTGAAATTTCTCGTGTTTTGATCGAATCGCGATTCAATGTTACTTTGAACTTGCAATTTTGAAAATTAAGACAATACTTGTTTAATAAGATACCAATTTTGGGCGCGCGAGGTGCTAATACCTTCCTCGCAGAATCGACTCCGAACCCAACTTTACTTTGGCTTTTGACGTAGACCTAAATTCGGCCTTCATTTTTGTGCAAGAATAAGTTTTCTTTTCTAAAAAGGATGATTTATTAGGTGTCCGGTCACACCTGGAAAAAAGATCGGTGGCGACTCCCTTTATTAATAAAATCAAAAGTTGGTTTTCAAATGTTTAATAAATCACCACAATTAGCGACCGAAAGAGAATTTTTTTTACGTCGCTACAGCTGGCGACTCCACTGGGGACTTCCATTTTTGAGAGTCGAGTTGAATTAAACGCGTGTTGTCAAAATTTTCAAATTTCCGTGTTAAAATTAATATTTAATCATGATCCTTAAGTTTTGTTTTCGAAAAAATCATACATACGTATCTCCTAATTTGTTTTATCTTTCGTTTTAGTTTTGTAGTTTTAAAATAATAAAGGTTTGCAAGTTTCTCCCCACACACTGTGCACGTGCATTTTTGTTGCATAACATGAGCTCTATACCCGGGCTCCGTCCGTTTAAGTGAAAGTAAACGCTATGCCTTCGTGAGTTAACTCGTCCCTCCGCACAGGCTAGTGAATACTTTCGGGTTACATATGACTTATGCTTTCGTGAGTTAACTTGTCCCTCCGCATAGGCATAAGTAAATGTAATCCCTCGAATTGAACTCGTGAGCCTGTGATGGGTTATGACCGAGGCTTCGTGCTAATCTTAGCAGATGATAGTACGAGCAATTCGAGTACCTGTCTAGAACCAAAACCGCATATAGTGAACCATACGAGCCACCCAACTAGAGCCATGCCGAACCTCCACTCGTTTAGTAGTCACCGAAATAAGTACACGGGAAAAGCACATCTTACCTTCTATTTCTTTTACATTTGTGCTTTCTAAGCAAGGAATCGAGTCCATTGGACCAAGTAGCTTAATTTGTTAGATTTACCACGCTTTTTCTCTGTTTATATGTGTTGCGCTAACCAAGGTCGTTTGTCTGTATTTTTATTTTTCATCATGCATCGAAGGCATCTTGTTAGGAAGGTGTTGATTAGAGATTGGTTGCCAAAAACGGGTTTCTAATGGAGGAGTCAATTATAAGAGTGACCAAAACATTGTGTAATACTCCTTTGATTAAGGAAATGCCTAAATAGGGGCTATCTTGAAATTAACACCAAATTTTTGCATATTCATTCATGACTGACATTCATTTGACATTCATGCATTCATTCATGCATTTATTCATACATTGCATATCCCATACTCGGTCGCTGAAGATAAAATATATAATTCGCAGTTGTAATACCACAAGACTGGAACCACGTCATCCGTATAAAACGCGCCGACAAGCTAGAGTAATGGAGGCTGAATTCAATGGAAGATATCTGCAATGAATAGTCAGGGCTTTAAAGCTAGTACACCACAGGGCCCGATACGGTTTGGGGTTCCAGCCTGACATGCGTCAAAGAAGAAGACAGTGGAAGAAGGATCAAGAGAGAAGAATTGCAAGAACTTTGGGCCGAGAACCAGAATGGGAACCAATAGAGTACCCTCCTTTGTCAAAAACATTTACATCTGCGGGAATGATGTACCCTGGACAAGATGATCCACGAAACATGCTGGGGTTAATTGAAAGGGTTTTGAATGTCGAGATAAATGTCATTGACAAAGGGCTGGTGCAAGTAAAGATGTCTCGAGGATACGCCTTGCCCTCCCGGTTTCATGTTGAACAATTGACCGCCAAGACCTTCTTGTAGTTTATAAGTCTTGAGTAATGCTCAAACATTAACCTTCTATTGTGTCCTTAGATATAATAGAACTCTTTTGTGAGAGCTTGCATTCACTCTTTATCATTTAAATGAATATCAATGAAGATACATTTTATCACGATCTTTCGCATTATCACTAATTTCATAATCATCTCCTCATTTCATAGCCTATCTGTACATTTGCCTCATACCATGCCATAACATTTCGTTTGTTGGTTCCAATACTTGGATGCCCCTCTATAGTTTCCTTTTCCATTCAACTTTCAGGTGCTCGGATATCAATTGCATGAACAAACCCGTTACGAGTCCTAAAATTAATTTTGAGAAGGCTGTTTGTTTTGGAGAATTCGAAGCTGAAGAAAATGCTGAAGACTATGTTTCGTCTCCTGACTTGCTAAGAATGGTGGAACAAGAGGATAAACAGATTTTACCTCATGAAGAATCTGTGGAAACAATAAATTTGGGCACTGAAGAGAGGAAACAAGAAGTGAAGATTGGGACTTCTATTTCAGAGAGTACCGGGCATAGTTTGATCACTTTACTCATGAATACAAAGATGTTTTCGCATGGTCATACCAGGACATGCCAGGGCTAGATGAAGATTTAGTGGTCCATAAGCTCCCATTAAAGCCAGAATGCAAGCCCATCCAGCAAAAATTAAGACGGACGAGACCCGAAATGCTGTTGAAAATAAAAGAGGAAGTCAAGAAACAATTTGACGCTGGCTTCCTACAACCCTCTAAATATCCAGAATGGGTGGCTAACATAGTCCCGGTACCAAAGAAAGATGGCAAAGTACGAATGTGCATGGATTACCGTGACCTGAATCGAGCAAGCCCAAAAGATAATTTTCCCTTGCCACATATTGACACGTTGGTGGACAACACAGCAAAACATTCATTGTTTTCTTTCATGGATGGATTCTCGGGGTATAATCAGATCAAGATGGCCCTTGAGGATATGGAGAAAACTACCTTCATAACAATGTGGGGAACGTTCTGCTACAAGGTGATGCTATTCGGGTTAAAGAAAGCTGGGGCAACATATCAGAGGGCTATGGTGACGTTATTCCATGACATGATGCATAAAGAAATAGAAGTCTACGTCGACGACATGATTGCTAAATCCGAAGGGGAAGAAGAGCATGTAGTGCACCTCAAGAAGTTGTTCGAAGGTCGAGAAAGTTTCACTAAAGCTTAATTCACCAAATGTACATTTGGGGCTACCTCGGGAAAGTTGCTAGGCTTCATTGTCAGTGAAAGAGGTATAGAAGTGGATCCAGATAAAATAAAAGCCATCCAAGAATTACCACATTCGGTACGCAAAAGGAAGTTAGAGGATTTTAGGAGATTAAACTACATCGCCCGATTTATCGCTCAACTTACCAACCAATGCGACCAATCTTTCGCTTCTTGAAAACATAACCCGGAGAATGGAACGAGGAATGCCGGTGGCTTTTGATAAGATAAAACAATATTTGTCCGATCCTCCAGTGCTAGTACCGCTAACTCTTGGAAGACCATTGATATTGTATTTGATTGTGTTCGAAAGTTCAATGGGTTGCGATCGGGGCAACACGACGAGTCGAAAGAAAGAAAAGCGATCTACTACCTCAAAGAAAAGTTCATCGAATATGAGGCAAAATATTCGTCCATTGAGAAATATTGTTGCGCTCTGGTTTGGGTAGCTCGGAGACTCAGACAATATATGTTGTATCACACGACATGGCTAATTTCAAAGCTGGACCCAATAAAATACGTGATGGAATCGCCGGCACTATCAGGAAGAATGGCACGATGGCAGATCCTCCTTTCGGAATATGACATTGCCTATGTAAGTCAAAAGTCGATAAAAGGGAGAGCAATAGCTGACTTCTTAGCAACTCGAACGACAGAGGAATATGAGCCTTTAAGATTCGATTTCCCAGACGAAGACTTAATATGCATCACAGAAATAGAATCTGAGTCATCAAAGAGAAGTCATAGAAGATGTGCTTTGATGGTGCGTCAAATGCTTTAGGGCATGGAATTGGAGCAATCCTGGTATCACCAGACGGGAATCATTATCCGTTCACCGCAAGACTGAACTTCTTCTGTACCAATAATATCGCAGAATATGAGGCCTGTATCATGGGGCTTCGTGCGACCATCGAACGAAACATCAAGATCTTGGAGGTGTCTGGGGACTCACCCTAGTGATTTACCAAATCCGTGGAGAGTGGGAAGTGAGGACTCAAAATTGATTAAGTCAATGATTTAGTGGTTGGATTGATCAAGGAATTCAAAGAAATAGCTTTTCATTACTTCCACGAGAAGAAAACCAACTGGCGATGCCACAGCCACTTTGGCTTCAATGTTCAAAGCAAGTAGAGAAGCGAAATAATGCCCTCAAAATGAGCATATACGAGGTCCCCGCACTTTGTTGTAGCATTGAGAAAGAAGTAGACGGACGGCCTTGGTTCCATGATATCTTAGAATATATCAAGAATCAAAGGTATCCGAACAAGCGAATGAGAACGATAAAAGAACAATTAGAAGAATGGCGGTGGATTTGTTCTTAATGGGGATATCTCGTATAAAAGAGGAAAGGATCGATGCTTTTGAGATGTGTGGATGATGTTGAAGCGAGAAAAATACTTGAAGAGGTCCATGAGGGAATTTGCAAAACGCATGTCAATGGTTTCAATATGGCGGAAAGATCATGAGACTCGGTTATTATTGGTGACAATGGAAAATGATGAATCAATTTTGCGGAAAATGCCACAAATGTCAAATCTATGGCGATAAAATTCATGTAGCCCTTCACCCTTCATGTCATGACTTCTCCGTGGCCTTTTTCTATGTGGGGCATGGATGTCATAGGCCAATTTCTCCAAAGCATCAAATGGACATCGATTCATTTTGTGGTCATTGATTACTTCACAAAATGGATAGATGCCGCTTCGCTTGCCAATGTGACGAGGACGCAGCGGTTTGCGTGTTTTGAAAAGGAAATCATTTGCCGGTATGGTTTGCCTGAAAGAATCATTTCAGATAGTGCCACGAATCTGAACAATAAGATGATGAAAGAAGTGTGTGAGCAGTTCCAAATAAAGCATCATAACTCCTCGCCCTATCGCCCAAAGATGAACGGGGCTGTTGAAGCAGCCAATAAAAATATTAAGAGGATCATTGGGAAAATAACTGAGACATATAAAGATTGGCACGAGAAGCTTCCATTTGCTTTGTTTGCATATCGCACATCTGTGCGAACATCTACGGGAGCAACTCCTTTCTCTCTGGCTTACGGAATGGAAGCTGTGCTACCTATTGAGGTTGAGATCCCCTCCCTGCGAGTCTTAATGGAATTAAAGTTAGAAGAAGTAGAATGGGTTCGAGCTCGATATGATTAGTTGAACCTCATCGAAGAAAAACGTCTAAGAGTAATTTGTCACGAGCAGATGTACCAGAAGAGAATGATCGCGGCCCATGACAAGAAAGTATGGCCAAGAGAATTCCACGAAGGAGAACTCGTACTGAAGAAGATTCTCCCAATACAAAAGGACCTGCGAGGAAAATGGGCACCAAATTGGGAAGGACCATATGTCGTAAAGAAGGCATTTTCAGGAGGACCTTTGATCCTTACCGAGATGGATGGCAAGGAGCTACTGAATCCAGTGAACTCAGATGTTGTGAAGAAATATTATGCTTGAGATGAAAACCGAAAAGGGCATAAAAAAAAAGGGATCAAGGCGAAAACCCGCAAAGGCGTCTTGATTAGCACAAAAGATTAGGATGAAAACCCGAGAGGCGCCCTAATGAGGTAAACTCGCTTAAAGAGTGTGGCGTTTTAACGGTGGGTCAAACAGTGAGACTACAGATTTGAAGCATTTAAAGCTCAAATCTTCTACACAAGAAGCCGCTCGAAAAGATTTTTGATTGAGGAACGAGGAAGAGTTCATGTGTTGAATATCTAGAGCATTTGTATCCGTTGAATACGATCCTTTCTTTCTTTTTGACATTTTTTTACTCTCATTGGTTAACTTGCTTTGTTTGCCACATTTGAAATAGATGAATATGAAATATCATTTTTGTCCCTATTTGACCTTTTTCATGCATCTCATTATGTGTTTATTTACATGATAAATGATGAAATGACACACTCTAAGCAAAAGAAATGTTAAGCATTACCTGGATGAAAATTTGATAAGCACAAGAGTCTCAAAGTAAGAACAAAGTTCAATCGGGGGTAAAAGAGTGATATCTGAGAAACGTCAATTACTCGTAAAGCTTGAAGACAGGTATAAGGCCTGAAGAGAAAGTCGAGAATCAAAGCAATGAACACAGATCCTCAACAATCGTGGCTAAATGGACATACGACAAACATGCTTAAGGAGCACTGCATAATCATGTAGGCATAAAAGCATTTAAGACAAACATGTGCATATCATGATAACATCATACATGGCATATCAGTACTCCAACAGAGCAAGAAATCTTGAATGAAAGTCGAATGAATCAAAGGAAAAGACACCGAATTCTACCAAAGGATGTGTTTTGGTATTTTGATGTTTTTAATTCATGCTTTTCAAGGAAAATCAACTCATATTGCGAGAGATGAGTTGAGCCTCAAGACACGTTGAGGTATTTTTAATTGTTGTTTTCAAAATCAACTCATATTGAGAAGTGAGTTGAGCCTCGGGACACGTTGAGGTATTTTTAGTTTTAAATTGACTCATATTGCGAGAGGTGAGTTAAGCCTTTTAATTTTGTTTTTCAAAATCAACTCATATTGCTAGAGGTGAGTTGAGCCTCGGGCACGTTGAGGTATTTTCAATTTTGTGTTTTAATCAACTCATATTGCGAGAGATGAGTTGAGCCTCAAGACACGTTGAGGTATTTTTAATTTTGTTTTCAAAATCAACTCATATTGCGAGAAGTGAGTTGAGCCTCGGGCACGTTGAGGTATTTTTAGTTTATGTTTTAAATTGACTCATATTGCGAGAGGTGAGTTAAGCCTTTTAATTTTGTTTTTCAAAATCAACTCATATTGCTAGAGGTGAGTTGAGCCTCGGGCACGCTGAGGTATTTTCAATTTTGTGTTTTAATTTCAACTCATATTGCGAGAGGTGAGTTGAGCCTCGAGTCACGTTGAGGTATTTTCAATTCTGTTTTCAATTTACGTTGTTCAAGAATCAACTCATATTGCGAGAGGTAGGTTGAACCTTTTAATTTCTACTTTTTCAAAATCAACTCATATTGCGAGAGGTGAGTTGAGCCTCGTGACACGTTGAGGTAATTTCAATTCTGTTGTCAAAAAATCAACTCAGATTATGCAGTGGCGAGTTGAGCCTCAGTCACACGCCGAGGTATTTTCAATTTCCGTTTTCAATTTTTACCTTTCAAAAAATCAACTCATATTGCGAGAGGTGAGTTGAGCCTCGGACACTGTTGAGGTAATTTCAATTCTGTTGTCAAAAAGTCAACTCAGATTGCGAGAGGTGAGTTGAGCCTCGAGATCACACGCCGAGGTATTTTCAATTTCCATTTTCAATTTCGCATTTCAAAAAAAAAATCAACTCATATTGCGAGAGGTGAGTTGAGCCTCGGGACACGCTGAGGTAATTTCAATTTCTGTTTTCAAAATTCAACTCATATTGTGAGAAATGAGTTGAGCCTCAAGACACGTTGAGGTATTTTCAATTTCTGTTTTCAAAAAATCAACTTATATTGCGAGAGGTGAGTTGACCCTTGGCTCATGCGTTGAGCTATTTTCAATTTCTATCTTTCAAAAAAATCAACTCATATTGCGAGAGGTGAGTTGAGCTTCAGATCACACACTGAGGTATTTTTTCAATTTATATTTTTCAAAAAAATCAACTCACATTGCGAGATGTGAGTTGAGCCTCGGGTTACATGTCGAGGTATTTTCAAAATCTGTTTTTCAAATTCTGTTTTCAAAAATCAACTCATATTGCGAGAAGTGAGTTGAGCCTTGGCTCACGTCTTTGAGCTATTTTCAATTCTTTTTTTTCAAAAAATTCAACTCATATTGCGAGAGGTGAGTTGAGCTTTTAATTCTGCGAGAGTTGAGTTGAGTCTTTTAATTTCTTTTTCAAAATCAACTCATATTATGAGAGGTGAGTTGAACCTCCAGATCACATATCGAGGTATTTTCAAAATCGCTTTTCAAGTTAAGTTTCAAAAATCAACTCATATTGCGAGAGGTGAGTTGAGCCTTGGCTCACGCTATTGAGCTATTTTCAATTTCTGTTTTTAATGTCTGTTTTTAGAGAGTCAATTCATATTGCAAAAAATGAGTTGAGCTCAGGATCACATGCCGAGTAGAGAATAAAGATTGAAGCTGATTGAAGACGCCGATTCGCCTCCTTAAAGTTGTAGTGGAGTTGATCGAGGCATCGATCTTGCCTTTCGGAGTCGCAGAAGAGAAGACCAAAACCTTATCTCACTGAAGCGATAAAAGAGCATATTGAAATTGTAGATCTTATCTTTCGAGTTACGATGAAGCGGATCGAAGCCACAAATCTCATATCCTTGAAGTTACTTTGGAGCAGATTGAAGCTACAAGACATATCTCCGAATTTGCGAGTGGATTGAACCAAAGCTACAAGATGCGGTGGACTGAAAAGAGACTAACTAAACAAGAAGAGTTCCAAAGCAAGTCAAGACCTAGCAAGACCGGCAAGTTTGGTCTTCTTGAAAGTCTTTGCTCTATTATCGTTTAACGACAATGAGCAAAGAGGGCAACTGTAGAAGCCCAAATTGCCGGGCCCAATTATATGAAAACCTAACCAAACCTCTAAACCCACTAAAACCCTTAACCCATGACCCATTTACATCTACCCAAACCCAATTCAAAAGCCCATTAAGCCCCCAAAAAAAACCTAACCCAAAAAAAACAAAGAAAAAAAAGAAAAGAAAAACCTACCCCAAAAAAACCTAACCCAAAAAAAAAAAGAAGAAAAAAGAAAAACCTAACAAAAAGATAAAAAACCTAGCCACCTAACCACTTTCCCACTTGCCCCATTTTTCCTCCCATTGTCTACCACCACCACCTACAAAATAGAAAAAAAAAAGAAAATCATGTAAAGATGGCTATAAAAAGCCATTCAAAAATCATGTAAAAAAAAAAAGAAGGAGGATTTTACAAAGATTGAAGAAGAAAAAAAACACAAAAATCCCTTCAAATTTTGAACACAAAAGAAACATCAATAAAAAGGTTGCATTTTTTCAAAAAAAAAAAACAAAAAAAAAAAAAGAAAAAGAAAAACTTACCCCAAAAAACCTAACCCCCAAAAAAAAGAAGAAAAAAAAAACCTAACAAAAAAGATAAAAAACCTAGCCACCTAACCACTTTCCCACTTGCCCCATTTTTCCTCCCATTGTCTACCACCACCACCTACAAAATAGAAAAAAAATAGAAAATCATGTAAAAGATGGCTATAAAAAGCCATTCAAAATCATGTAAAAAAAAAGAAGGAGGATTTTACAAAGATTGAAGAAGAAAAAAACACAAAAATCCTTCAAATTTTGAACACAAAAGAAACATCAATAAAAGGTTGCATTTTTTCTTTTTCCTCTTCTTTCGAATCTTTTTCTTTCTTTTTTGTGTTTTTTTTTTCTTTCTTTATATATACATATATTGTTAAAAAATTATTTACCTTTTCCGCCACCGTGGGCGGTGGTTGACATGTGGTCGGTGATTGGCGGCGGACGACGATCGACCGTGACCGCCCCCTTGGCGGATTTCTTTCCCCTCCTTCTCTCTTCCTCTCTCTTCTTTTCATTTATTTTTCGTATTTACCTTGGATTTCATATTATTTTGCTACTTAATTTAGCTTTAAATATTAATCATGTTATATATGTAATATTGTTATCACTATTATTTTTATATATTGTTATTATTATATTATATTTAGCTATTTATATATATATTTTCTTTATGTTTCGTTTCTTACTATTATATGCATATATATCTATTATTATATTTATTATTAATATTGTTAGCATTAGTACTTTTACTTAATGTGTATGTAGATATACATGTACATATTATTAGCTTTTTATCATATGTGTATATTGTATATATTATATTTATATTATATATATATTCTTAATGTTATTAGTTGTATACTTCTTGTATATTTCCATGTATATATTTTATATTGTCTCATGTACATACTCGAAATACTATTATATATATACGTATTTTTAATACCATATCATGTATATATTATTATATTTATTTTATCCTATTATATTTATTATTAATATTAGTACACATATTTTATTATAGGAGTATATATATTCTTTTCTTTATATAGTATTATTTTCATATATCGTTATATTTATTATTATACTTATCATTTTCTCTATTGTTACTTACTATTTTGTTTTTAATTATTATGTATTATTTGGTATATATCGTCTTTTATTATTACTCTTATTATCATTATTAGTACATGTCTATTATATATGTAGATATTTTAATACATATAAGTACATATTCATGTAGTGTCGTTAGCATATATATATATAAAATATATTTTTCTGTTATTAATATTTCTAATATATGTTGTATATTTTCATTTTGGTATGTCATGTATATATATATATATGTATATGTATGTTTTATGTATATATTGTTATTTTCTATTGTCATTATGAATATATTATTTTTCTTATTATATTGGTAGTACATCATTTCTATTTTTTTGTAAATATTAATATTGTTGTTTTAATATTCTCGCTTTTAACATTTCATTATTAATTGCATCGTTGTTTTGTATTATTTACTTAATTCTTATTTTAAATAATGTTTTACTCATAATTTTAATTTCAATAAATAAGGCAACATGCCGATTTAATATTAAGTCATCGATTTCATCGCTATGTTGGGTGAATATCAATCGACTCGTGTTAAAACGGTACGTCCTTCTCAAAAGAAAACGAAACTTGAAATTTCTCGTGTTTTGATCGAATCACGATTCAATGTTACTTTGAACTTGCAATTTTGAAAATTAAGACAATACTTGTTTAATAAGATACCAATTTTGGGCGTCGCGAGGGTGCTAATACCTTCCTCGCGCGTAACCGACTCCCGAACCCAACTTTACTTTGGCTTTTGACGAGACCTAAATTCGCCTTCATTTTTGTGCAAGAATAAGTTTTATTTTCTAAAAAGGATGATTTATTAGGTGTCCGGTCACACCTGGAAAAAAGATCGGTGGCGACTCCCTTTATTAATAAAATCGAAAGTTGGTTTTCAAATGTTTAATAAATCACCACAATTAGCGACCGAAAGAGAATTTTTTTTACGTCTCTACACGGCCCTAGCATGATGAGAAAAAAGAAAAACATGTAATGTCAGAAATATATATATATATATATATATATATATATATGGACATGTAAAAATCTATGTAAAACTAATTATTAAAGATGAGTGAATGATACAAGTTTCTAATACTACATATGAAAATTATCAAGAACCCAATAACATCACTTTCTACAAATTAAGCATTGGACCTGAACGAAAAAGGAAAGTTTGAAAAGTATATAAAATTTTATTCAAAAAGAAAAGTCTATAGAATGAAAATTCAAAAGGAGATCAAGAAAATTAAGCCTCACTATTCATTAGATTGGAACCTTCACAATTAAAACCATTAAATGAATTAAACCAATATATATATATTTAAAATTTTGTATTATTTATATCATTTTTCTTTTTCTTTTATTTTTATAAAGAAATGGTTCCACATTAAATCTTTTTATTAGCCAAGTCAAGTAAAATTTAAGTTGAGACAACAAAAGAAGGAAAAGAGTCTACATTTGTTTCATTAAAGAAAAAAACTCTTTCAATAATGCAAAGTGGGAATTCAAATTTTTTTAGAAGGTTGAGTTTGAATTATAAATTTTTTAAAGCATATTATAGTACAAATAGAGCATATTTATATTATGTGTGTATTATAGTTATACCCTTACTTTAGTAAGGATACATGGCAGAATATGAGATGATTTATCAATAACCCTTCAATGATTGACCCTCTGATGATCCAACCTGATTCACCCTAAAGATGTTTCACTCCTGATTCACCCTAAAGATGTTTCACTATGGACTTTCGTGGAAATCATAACCTCATACAAGCCTAATAAAGAGAATGTCAAAGTAGGACCACATAGTATCATGTATGGTAACAATTGACTTGTAATGGTCCTACTACCTAAACGATCACATGGGTAGGCCTACCCTTCATATTGTCGACTATGTGGCTCTACCAAACAAGAGGACGCCCTCTTATATCCCAAAGCACGAGAGACAAATTGTCTCCTTCTTCCTCAAGAAAACTTTGAGTTTTCTACCTCCTTGCTCCTTATATTCTCCTTCTCTCCTCCCCACAACCTCATATTCTAGCTCTTCGCCTACTGTAGGTGAACCAGCCATTCTATCTCCATTACCATCTCCTCCTTGTAACCTCTTTTGTTGAGATCTTGTATCAATAATTATGTTAATTCAAACTTTTCAAATTTTTTTAATTTTACATTTGACACATATTCCAATATACACAAAAAATTATTTCTCTTAATATATAAAAATGTAAAAGAAAAAAAATATACACATATTTAATATTCATTTTCTGCTTACATTAAATATAAAATGAGAGAATATATGACACTGTCGGTTTATAACTTCCATGTACCACCAATGGATAATAACATGGCACTTTATCATTAAATGAAATAAAAATAGTGAAGACCTTATAAATAAATACTAATAATTTTATTTAAACATAATTAAATAATAATCAATTATAAATAAATACTAAAACCCTAAACTCAAGATCTTAGACCTTAAACTCAAGATACTAAATCGAGAGTTATTAATATTATTTATAATAGTTATGATTAATGTTTAATTAAAATTATTAGTATTCATTAACAAGTATTCCATATTTTTGTTTAATTTAACAATATGTCATGTTATTATTTATTGATAATATATAAGATTTATGCAGTGACATATATCACACATGCTAATCATTTTCTTTTATCTGAAAATGAATGACTAAGAAAAATCTATTCTCTTCCTCATATGGTTTGATAAAAGATTTAACTTTTGCTCAATATTTCAAATTTAGTGTGCGGAAGAAATGGAATTAAATTTTTTGAATTTTGGAGTCTTCGTTATTAAGAAATAGATGAAAATTTGTTATATAAATTCTTATTAAATGATTAAATTAAAATTAATTTTGATAAATTTGCACTTTAATTTATCTTAAAATGAAGAAAATTACGTTCAAATCATAAATCAAAAATGTTTTGATCATTAAAAAATTTGTTACTCAATTCCGACTTCTCTTAAAAATATTATAAAATTAATTTTGTTAAGAAGATTTTACTTGAATATAGACCGTACCTAACAAGATTAGTTTCCAGTCATGAAATGGAGGAAAGCACTTACATTTTGCTGAATAACATGGACGGAGTTAATTTGGAAACGATTGGCTGAGTTTATTTGCAAAGAGTTTTTGCAATTCAAAGTTAAACTGTTCACAAAACAAATAAGAATTTTCTGCTGTTCACTGATTTGGAAAAGAACAAAGTACGAGGACTAGAATTTTGTATGGTCAATACTGTGCTTTGTTTTGTCTGAAAATCGAAAAAATCCAAAATCTGAAGTACACTTGTCTTACTCTCTTTTCAAAATTTGCCTTCTAAAATTAAACACGTATAAGGCGCACTTTATTGTACACTTCCTTCTATGGAAATTGGCTATCAATTGATTTTTTAAATGTGGTCACTTTTTTATTTCAACAATTTTTAAGTAATATCTGTTATTTTTAAAATAATCTTTTAGAATTATTTTTAATCTCTCTCTAATTTATAAATTAAAAAGGAAAATGCGTTTCAACACATTCGAACTCATGTTCTTCTACATTGACAATAATATCCATACTAATCGAGTTAAGACTCGATCGATAAAACAATAAATTATTTATATTACTTTAATGTTTCTATTAATCTTATTCTCAAAATGAGACATAACATGATAATATAAATGATGAAATCCATTGAAGGAAGTGACAATCATTTTCATTCAATGAAGGGTTTGATTAAATGAAATTAATGTTTTCATATGAAATAATACTAATTCGAGTAATAATTTAATTATAGTTAAACTTTTTTAATATTTAGCTAAACAGAATTTGTGAAAGATTTTAAGAATAGAATTGGAAAAAGGAAAACTAATTTTAAATGCCCCTCTTGAGTTGAAAGCCCTCCTTTTGGGGGTCACCTTGCCCTCTTTATTTTTAGAGACTTGGGATTTCTTTTTAATGAAAAACAGCAAAGGATTGAATACTAAATTACTAAGAATTGTGATTTAATTTCCATCATATTTTGATTTAGTTTCGAATAAATATTTGTATTAGTCTTGTAATACATTGTAATTCTAATTCTAATTGTACTATTAACCTCTTTAAAAAAATATGAAAAGAACAAATATATATATATATATATATATATAAAGCTTTTGGGTCTAAAATGAAATTTTTAATAATTTTTTATCACTACAATTATAAAAATTAAATCAAATATTTTTTAATAATTAAGGAGAAAAAAAAGGAAATGGATAAGGTTTTTAGGTTCTTAATATTGTTTTTATTTTGGGTTGGGGTTTAATTTGGGTTGGGTTGGATTTTAAAAAAAAAAAAAAAGGAGTTGGGATGAGATTGGTATGGGTATTGGGTTTAAAGTTTTGAGTTGGATTTGGAAAAGTGGTATAATCAAATGGGTTTGGGAAAGAGGTTTGAAGGTGATTAGAGGTGTTCGGGAAACCCCTAGTTGCAAATATAAAGTTGGGTTGAGAGCTTATGAGATGTTTGACCATGGGAGTGTTGGATGTAGGTATCATGGTACTCTGATGCACTAAGGAGGGTTGTGTGGTTTTCCGCCACGTATCCGAGTAGTTTGAAGCTTTAGATACAAGTGGGAAGGAGAAATGGGATGTAGTGGGTTGAGGTGTAGGTATAGCAGAAAGTGTGCTTACATAAGGAATGTCCTGAAAAGAGCCAAATTTGGCCAACTTGGCCAAAAAGAGGTACGTACTTTACATGCTTTCTCTTTGTCCATTGTTTATGCTGCTGTCTTTACTATTGCCACTAGAAATTGGCTTCTAAATAGCCAGAGGATGGCCATTCTGTTGAGAAAAGTGGTCGAGATGATTGAGTTTGACCTTGGTTAACTTATTTTTGATGAAATTGCAAAGTATGTTGAAAAGCTTTTTACAAGGTTTTGGTTGCCTTACCACCATCTTTGATGTTCCAAGTCTTATACGAGAAGCCTGTCCCTAAGTTCAAATTTTTTCACAAATGGCTTGAGGGAAAACGTGTTTTGAATGAACCTGAAGGGGTCTCAGGCTCTGACCCCGGGAAGGCTGACAAGGAAGAGGTTCCTTTCCAAGAAGTGCCCACTACCGTAAGCACTACTTCCATCCCCAAAGGCATCAAACAACGAACAATTGCTAAACTTAGAGCTTTCATTGAATTCAACCAAAGGCACTGTGATAGGTTGCGAGCTGACACAAAAATTGTGATTAAATAGATTCACAAGCAAAAGGCTTTGGTGGCTGATCTACTTGCCTTGCTCAATGAAGATTAGTTTGACATTTTGTTAACAAAAAAAGGGAGAAAAGAATGAATGCTAAACGATCCTGAAAGCTATTTATTTTTTTTTTTGGGGGGGGGGGAGGGACTATCCAAAGGGGGAGATTATGTTTTCTCTACTTCATTGAAAAGGAGTCTTCAGTTTGTCAAAAGAGAAGGTTGTTGAAAAACATAAAAAAAGTAATGGATTGCATGAAAGAGCGCTCACTCATTGGATCATTGGAATAGGTTGAGACAAATTTCATATTTATGTTGTTAGCAATTATTGAGCCATGATTATGGGTTGTGGTAATTACGTGGATTGTATTTAACCCATTAATGAAAATCATATCACTAAAGAACATATTTGAAAGATTAGATCAGATTGAAATTGTAATAAGCTCAATTTGCCCAGCCCGTTACAAACCAAAAAACAATAATAAAGCTAAATAAAATATAAAGCCCAATTTTTAAATAGTCCATCATCAAAGTTCAAATTACAAGACATTACAAACTCAAACCCAAACCCAAATTTAAAACCCATTACATTAATACCAATTACAGCCCAAAATTACATCGGCCCAAATAGCCCAAAATACTTTAGAAACAGAAACCCTAGGGTTTCTACCTCTAGCGCCGCAGCCAGGTTCCAGCCCACAGCGCCGTACGGCCTCCTGGCACCACAGCCACGCCCACGCCTCTGTACGCCAATGCACAGCCCCCGTACATGCGCCACGCACACCCCGTACCTGCAAGCAAATACAAAAACCACAGCACAACAAAGAGGGAAAAACAAAAAAAGGAAAGTGTATTTTTCTTTTCATTTTTTTGTTTTGGCTATAAAAGCCATGTAGTGATTAATGTAATTTTTTTTTTACACACACTAATACGCAGATTAAATAGAAAATTCGAAAGCAATTTTTCCAAAAGGTGATCTCGAGTTTTTTTTTCTGTTTCTTTTCCTTTTGAATCTATTTTTGCCTTTTTTTAGAGTTTGCATGTGGTTTTCTGTATAAGGAATTAAAAGAAGGAAAGCATATCTTCAAACGAGCCATCGGAGGCCATATCTTCTTCGTTGAAATCGAAGCTTGAGATAGGTTTTCGAGGCTAAAAAATCTGACCTTCTAAGGCGAGGTTT
The DNA here is from genome assembly GCF_025698485.1 of Gossypium arboreum. NCBI lineage: Eukaryota > Viridiplantae > Streptophyta > Magnoliopsida > Malvales > Malvaceae > Gossypium > Gossypium arboreum. Next base: position 2,364,825 of record NC_069075.1, on the reverse strand, counting down.
AAAATAGGGATATGGAATGATTTCATTGCGAGCTATCATCCATCGATTTCAATGGTGGAATGGTGGCAATTGAAGGGTCAAAAGGGGAGGGAAAAGCCTCAAAGTCTGTTGCGCCGAAACCCTAATAATTGGGTCTTCGGTTTATGACTCAGAGGAATGGCAATTTGCCATTCAATGGCTTTTAATTTTGGGAATAAAACGAAAGGGTGCCATTTTAAGGGAAAGGGTTCATGAGTCAAGCCGTTCCAGGACCCGAATCAGCGCCTTTGCGCTTCAAATGGATTATTTGCATAGCAGGTCCTCCCCTTTCGCATGTGCATTCAATCGCACCTTATCTGCTTTGCTTTGTTTTTTTTTAAAATTAGCTCTTTAATTTGTGCGTATTTTCATTTTAGTCCATTAATGAAAATCATATCACTAACGAAACATATTTGAAAGATTGGATCAGATTGAAACATTGTATTCCTAGTTGGCAAGAGCTCATGTTTACACTTAGCAATTAGCAAGTCTTGAAATATTCCATAGAATTGTGAGAATTTTATAAATTATTGTATTGAAAATTTAATTTATATCATAACTGAGAGATATAATGACTCATAATTCCTAACATAAGATCGTTTACCAAATATTACCTATTACCTTAAAACATTTAGCAATAACTTGACCAAAATGTTGTGTGTTTGCATCAAGAATTAGCGTCGGCTGGAAAGCAATGCATTTGCCATTTCTTTGAATGATGGAATGCCTTTGTGTTTAGTGATCAGATACTGCTCCCACAAGTAATGGTTTTCCCATTGATAAAGATGATTTTGATATGGATTGTCCCATTGAAGGTTAATTTGTAATTTCATTTAAATCCTTTTAAGTTTTTAAAATTTTTATTTTAATGTTATAATTAGTGCCTAAAAATAAGATAAATTTATGTTCCCAAGTTTTCCAAAGTTTTTTTTTAAAATTGATTTATTTAAAACAACTTATAATTTTTATGATAAATTTAATAATTTTTTTGTTCAATTTGGTAAACTAATACAAAGTATCTAAATATTAATTTGATAAAAATAAAGTTAAATAATTGCTATATCTAAATATAGATATTAATTAAGTAAAAATAAACTTAAATAATTAAAATATTTAATACAAATTGAGCATTTAATTTATTTTGTTTTTCCTAAATTTGGGTGATAAAGATTATTCCAAATTTAAAAAAGCCTTGTTCAAAGTAGGCCCGACCCATTGAACATGTCTATTTTATATAAATATCCCGCTCCCTTATCAAATTTCTAACTTCACCCTAACTTAAATATTAAAGAAATCGAGTAAAATTTATTAAAGATTTGTTTAGACATCACAAAATAATTTATTAAAAGTGTAATTAGTGAGAAAATATCAAAAACAAATATTAAAATTTGAAGTAATCTTTAACAAAATTTTATGAAAAAAATTTAGGATGAAAAAAACTAAAATAATTTAAAATCATTGATTATATAAGCAAGAAAAATCGAAAATCAACTCAAATCGAGATGACAGTTTATGGGATGCAAGTTTAAAAACTATGTTTACTTTAGATCGAACCGAATTTTATTTTAATTTAATGTATAATTAACTTTAATCTTTTATGATATAAAAATATATATTTATATTTAAAATAGTAAAATAATTCAAAAGTTTTTAAAATTATTATTTATAAAAATTTAAAATTTTATCAAATAATATTAAAAAACTTATTAAAATAAGTGTAAAAATATAAAACTAAAAAATAGTATGAAAATCGAAAATTACTGTTGAAAAAAAATTCAACCCAACCGATATTTATATCTATTCCTTCGCCGACGTTGTGCCACTAAAAGTGAAGAATTTACTTTATTCCAGAACTATTAGCTTTAGCTTTGATAGTTCTTCAAACTGGTCCTCCAAAAGCAATGAAGGATAATCGGATCACTTTTTAAATACCCAAATTGATATTTTCATTCAAAAATGGTAAAAGCTTGGGTGAGATAGGATTGGGATTCCTTCTTCAGTTCCTTTTTGTTTCTGGTTTCCCATATAAATACGTGAATCACCCTCCTCCATGTGTTCTCTTCTAATCTGCAAAATTTTGTCATTCTTATTAACTGCTCTAACCTCTTCTTAATGACCCTTAATAAAAAAATTCTTTACTTTTGAACTTAAAAGATTCTAAAGTCTTTCACTTTGATTAAAGATTCTCTCTTTATGTTCAAAGCTTTAAGCTTTTGTTTTTCTTTTTTTTTTTTTTTTAAATTTTCAGCTCTTTTGAAGGAACCTTAAGGGACATAGACATGGAAGTTGTTTTACAAACCAGATGGCTTCTTTCATTACCTCCAAAACCAACCAAAGCTAGTAGTCTTTTGAATCCATCACAAGGCTTAAATCATAGGCTTTTTGCTTCTAAACCTTTAGGCTTTAATGGGTTATGTTTGTTTAATAGAAGAGTTCCAAGTGTTGTAGCAAAACCAAATGGTGTACCCTTCATTTGCAAGGCTAAGGCTGCTTCTGCAGCTGATGGGAAGCAGCCATTTTTTCATGAAAATGAGAAGCCAAAATTCATGGGAATTGAGATTCTGACACTTAAGAAGATTATACCACTTGGGTTAATGTTCTTTTGTATACTTTTCAATTATACAATCCTTAGGGATACAAAGGATGTCTTGGTTGTAACAGCTAAAGGAAGTAGTGCAGAGATAATACCATTTTTAAAGACATGGGTTAATTTGCCAATGGCTGTTGGGTTCATGTTGTTATACACAAAGTTGGCTAATGTGTTGCCTAAGAAGGCTCTTTTCTACACTGTTATTGTTCCTTTTATAGCCTTTTTTGGTGCATTTGGGTTCCTGTTGTATCCTCTCAGCAATTATATCCACCCTCAAGCCCTTTCTGATAAGCTTCTAGCAGTTCTTGGACCAAGGTTTCTTGGTCCTCTTGCAATTTTGAGGATTTGGAGTTTTTGTTTGTTCTATGTCATGGCTGAACTTTGGGGCAGTGTTGTCATTTCAGTTCTTTTTTGGGGGTTTGCCAATCAGGTAATTTATATGATCTTAGCCTATTGAATTTTGGGAATTGCTTATCTGCATGATTGTATAAGCATATGCTAGTTTTATGTATTTCAATGGCATGTTTTCTTCATCTGATGGTAACCACTAGTGATAGAGTTAGCTAGCTTTTGGTTTTGAACACTAGTTTATTTGCATCAATGAATTCAATTCTTTCCATTAATTCTGGTTGCTTTCTGCATTTCAAAAGTAGTTAGCAATGTTCAATGTTATGTTTGCATCATCGATTTGCCTTTCGATTGCTAGTTCGGGTTGCTTTTCGTTTGTGCAAGCATGATGGTGGCATTCACTTTACATGTTTAGTGGCATTTGCCAAGTTTTGAGACTTTAAGCATTTGCATACCTTTTTTGGTTTCATTTTCCTTCTGTAGATAACTACTGTTGAGGAAGCAAAAAGATTCTATCCACTATTCGGACTAGGAGCTAATGTTGCCCTCATTTTCTCCGGTCGAACTGTTAAGTACTTCTCTAATTTGAGGAAAAATCTAGGTCCCGGAGTCGATGGTTGGGCCATCTCCTTAAAGGGAATGATGAGCATTGTTGTACTGATGGGATTCACTATCTGTTTCCTTTACTGGTGGGTGAATAAGTGTGTTCCTCTTCCCACACGTAGCTGGAAGAAGAAGGTAATCCATAGGCTACCTATTCTCCTTGTTTACCGTATTTGTTTTCTTCGATTCTTAGGCTCTCCAGGATAGACTTATTTTGTGTCTACAATTTGATTAATGTTACTTGCAGGAAAAGCCTAAAATGGGAACAATGGAAAGCTTGAAATTCTTGGTATCATCAAGGTACATTAGGGATCTTGCTACTTTGGTGGTTGCATATGGTATTAGCATCAACCTTGTCGAAGTTACCTGGAAATCGAAGCTCAAAGCCCAGGTAAAATTATATGGTTACTTTTCTGCATGTATGTATGTATATAGTTACAATCTTAACAGGCTTATTAACTAATGATTCTTCCTGCATATTGTAGTTTCCAAGTCCAAATGAATACTCCTCCTTCATGGGTGATTTCTCAACTGCAACTGGGATAGCTACATTCACGATGATGCTACTAAGTCAATTTATATTCGACAAATACGGATGGGGAGTTGCGGCAAAAATTACACCTGCTGTCCTGCTTCTGACCGGAGTCGGTTTCTTTTCCTTGATATTATTTGGTGATCTACTTGGACCAGCCCTTGCAGAGTTCAGCATGACACCTCTTCTTGCAGCTGTATATGTTGGTGCCATGCAAAATATTTTCAGCAAGAGTGCAAAGTACAGTTTATTTGATCCATGCAAAGAAATGGCCTATATTCCTTTAGATGAAGACACCAAGGTTCGGAATCTTTAATCACAATTTCGAATATTTTTCAGAACTTCCGGTCATTTACATGTAACCTATTCGATGATTTCTTTAGGTGAAAGGGAAGGCTGCCATTGATGTTGTTTGCAATCCATTAGGGAAATCAGGGGGTGCTCTGATTCAACAGTTTATGATCTTGACCTTTGGATCACTTGCAAATTCAACCCCATACCTTGGTGGTATACTTTTGATGATTGTTTTTACATGGCTATCAGCAGCCAAGTCTTTGGACACGCAATTCACCGAATTGCGTAAGGAAGAAGAGCTCGAAAAGGAGATGGAAAGAGCAGCTGTTAATATCCCCGTCCTGTCTGAACCTAGAAATGACTCTGTTGCAAATAGTTCATTACAAGACCCTGCATCAGTTGACTCAACAGGAAGTTCATCTGAAACGTCAACTCCGAGAAATATTTAGAAAACAGGAAGACTAAGAAGCTGATAAGCAGTGATAGAGAGAAAAATAATAGCTATAAGAGAAAATGCTTAGTTAGTGTGTCCTGCAGAGATTGCATTAGAATCGGACATCTATCAAAACCCCTTTTTGATCTAAAAATCTGTATATTGCTTATTGAAGTTGTTTATACTTGGTACACGCATAAAAATACTTTCATTTCATTGCTTATAAAAATCAGTGGGCAAGGACTTGGCAGCCTGTGTCCCGGAGTATCAACTCCGATACCCCCTTTGACCATTTCTTGTCCTTGAACTATCAACACTCCTTACTTTAGATTCAGGTTTTGAGAATTATGATTCTTATATTATCTAAACACATACATACGAAACCATTTTTATTTTTGGAAAAAAAGGGATCGACTTTTAACACCAAAATGTGGAGTCAACACCAATCTTTTCGTTTAGGTGTGATTGGGTCACCTAATAAAACATTTTGTTCCATTTAAATCCATTTTGTTCCACGTAAACTTAAAAATGGATTCGGGAGTTGGTTACGTATGAGGAAGGGTTAACACCTTTAATACGCCCAAAAACTGGTACCAGATTGATTAAGTGCTATTCTTATGTCTAGATTTTAAAAAAAGAAGCTTTGAAATATGATTCTTATTAACACACTTAAGTGAGTCGGTCGTCAAAATTCTCTCGTTTCAAATGTAGCAGCATCATATCCAGCACGATTGGACATGATCCTTTACACCTTCAAAAATACGATTGATTTTTGACTTTCAAAAGCTCGTACGCCAAAAATTATAAAAGGATATCCAAATATTTAGTCCGACGAAAAATTATACCCAGCACAATAGGGCACGGTTTCTCGAATTTCCAAATATCGAATATTGCCTTATTTTAGAATCCTTGAATAAAGAAAATCAGAAATTAACTCAAAACACATTTATTTGTTTTAAAATACAATGGAACACTTAATGGATTACAAAGAAACATTTGTATGACAAAGGATTAATAAACATGAGATAATATGCACGCATAAAGTGCAATAAACCGTAATTAATAAATCCGACAATTAAATACAATTATTCTAAGTGAAATGTGACCAAATTTTTAAGTATGGACGGAGAACAATTAACATAACAAATAAAACAATGAATAAATAATATACAACAAGCAATGGATATGGCACAATATAAAATAATCAATAAAACATGTGCAAAATAAAATGGAAATTAGAAGTCAATGTGGTATAAGACATTTTTAAAATAATGATGAATTAATGAACAATAATATACATAATATATAAGTTGACAAATTTGCATAAAAACTAGGGATATATAATTATTGAAGTAAATATTATAGAGTAAAACGTTTGAATCAAATAATATGCAAAATATTTTAAACATAAATTCATTTAAAATTGACAATATATACGATAACTTAAATAATATATAAAATATGAAAAAATAAAAATACATGATAAGATATAATACACATAATAGATTTTAAAACATGCATATAGAAATAAATTTAGGAATAATTATTTGTAAAAATAGCATGAAATTAATAATGCATATAAAATTAAGCTAGTCTATAAATTATGTACGTAACGTTGGACATAAAAACATTTAAAAGGGATATTATATAAAATACTAGGATAAATATAAAGAAGCATTCCAAAATAATAATTTATAAACACAAAATGAAATTCCTAAAATAGTTTCATATATACATAAAAATATTAGGTGAATCATAAAGCAAGGAGTATGTTAAATAGAAAACTTTATTAAAATAATATATGTATCAATATATAAAAAAATATTTAAACAAAACGCTATAATAAAGTATTAGAATAATTTAATGTAAAAAGAATTTTAAAACAATAATTTTAAAACAAGTTAAGGTTATTAAGATAGCTCAACACATACATAAGAATATTGTGAACTTCAAAATAATAGGTATTATAAATTGAAAACTCAATGCGAATAATATACGTATAAATGCGTATAAAATATTTAAAGAATTATTGTGCAAAATGTAAAAACAATAAGATAAAAGAAACCTCAAAATAAATATACAAATGAAAACAAACAAAATTATTAAAATAGATTAACACATATAAAAATATTAAACGCATTTCAAATTAGCAAATTATACAAATGAAAGACCAAATTAAAATTGAACCCAAAACAAAAGGGATAATTTACAAATAAAATAATCGTAAATAGGATCAATAAGCAATCCGTGCAAATGTATGAGGACTAAAATTGGAAATATCTCCGAGACCAAGGCGCTGCACTGTACCGCAAACTAAAATGCAACTACGCACAAATTAAATAGCCAAATTTAAAAAGTGAAGTAAAACAAATAAGGCACAATTGAATGCTTGCGCGAAGGGAAGGATCTATCGTGCAAATATCCCCTCTTTGCAGAATCACGCGGATCCCAGGGGATAAGAATTGGATCGGGTCTCATCGGGTTCCAAACGATGTAGTTTTTAAACCATTGGAATTGGTTTATACGGTACCGTTTTTTACTTCCTTATAAAGGCCAAACAATGCCTTTATTCAGCCAAACGAACACCACAACCCTAGCATCCCCCTTTTAATCCTTTCAGCCGAACCCTAACATTCCTCTAAGAGCTGATCTACCACCATGAATGGCCATCAGCCCATCCGAGCCTCAGAGTTATTTTCAGCCTTAAGACCCCTTCTATACTCCGATTTCGACGAAGAAGAAGAAGTTTCATGGTGTACTTTCAAGGTTAAGTCTTATTTCCTTCTTCCTTTCGATTTTTTAAATGCTAAACAAATGACCAACAAAAAAATAATTGGCAGAAAAGAAACTTGAGTAAAGAATCACCTTTAAGGATTTTAATAACTTTTTTGTATTCTATGTGTGTGCGTATGCGTCTGCCCTTTGCAGGTACATTCGACGGCTTTTTATAGCCAGATTTACAGAGTAAATAAAAACTAAAATTACATTTTCTTGCTATCATCTGCTGTAAATTCTGTTATTTTGTTCTTTCTCGTGCGTTCTTTTGCTGCGTTTATTTTCCTTCTCACAGGTTCTATTGACGTGGAGGCGTATGGAGAAGAAACCCGTCGTGGAGAGGCCGTTCGTGGAAGCCCGCTTCTGGCTAGCTGCGGCGCTGGTGTTCCAGAAACCTCTAGGGTTTCTGGTGCCTTCCCGATATTGGGCTCACTTGGGCCATTTATGAATTGGGTTAGGTTAAAGGGTTTGATTGTAATGGGACTTTGAAGTAGGGTCTTGTTGTATGTTTGGGTTGTTTGGGTATTGGGCCACTGTAGCTAGATCATAATTTGGGTAGGGTTTGTTTTTACATTTGGGCTGGTATAGATCTAGTATTTGCTGAAAGTTGTAAGTGAACTTTTTGGGCTATCTTAGTCTTGGATATTATTTGTCTTTTATTTTAATTTATTTGGGTTTATTGATCTGACTTATTTATTTATTGTAAATAAATAAATTAAATGGGCCTGGGCAAAATGGGTTATCTACATATTCATCAATGAAAAAATAGGTCATATTTTTCATATATTTTTAAATTCTTTTCTTTGTGCATATGTGCATTTGAATTAGATGAATTCATGATAGCTGGAATCAAAGCAAGTGTTAAGAACATGACTGCCAGTGGATTGTTTCCATGAATATACTCTTTGTTGTTTGTTGATTAGAAAATTTACATGTAATTGAGAACTTTAACCTAAAGGAATACTTGTGAAAAATAGCTAGAAATGTATGAAACAGAATGCTTTAATAATTTTTTATTCGAAGTTAGATTTGGATATATGCTTCAAGAAAGGTCTGTGCAATAATGGAGTTAGAATTGAATAACAATTTCGTGTTATATTTACTTCAACTCTTCACCTTTCTTGAACTAACCATATTTGATGTACTTGTTCCGTACATTTTCGGATATAAGTATGAGGATGACTGACTCTACTCAATATTTGTAGTAAAATATTTGAAGTCCCAAAATGAAATATAGCAGAAACCTAAAGGGCTGTCTTATATGATGTAGCATGTAAAATGCAAAACACATAAGCTGACTATCATGGCTTATTTTGTTAGAATCTCTAAGATTAAGGAAAGAATACTTGCCTTAGTCTTAGTAATTACCTTGTATAGTAGGATCTAATATTAATCTCTAATTCTTAGGAAATTACTGATTTCTAGGGATTGATTCCTTATTTGTACTTAGTTCTACCTATAAAAATCTGTAACCTAATTAAAATAAATCTCTCTAAAGTTTGTTCATGGTATCAAAAGCCTTTGGAATTTTTTCTGACTTCCCTAATCTCTCGTTCCAAACGTTCCCTCTCTTCAATCTCTCTTGTCTCTTGTTTTATTCTTTCTCATGAGTGACACTATTAAAACTACATCTGAGATTGAAACCTCACAAATGATTCCAAACAACAATCAAGGAACTCCTCAATGGGACTTTAATTCCTCTCTTATAATCACTAACCATTGGTTAGATGGGAAAAATTTCCTACAGTGGTCCCAATCGGTCATTATGGTGATTCGTGGTCGTGGAAAACTAGGGTATATTAATGGAGACTTCCCACGACCAGCCACAATAGACCCAACTTATGGCACCTGGGAACTCAACAACTCGATTGTAATGGCTTGGTTAATCAATTCAATGGAAGGCCATATTAGTCGCACCTACCTCTTCTTCAAAACTGCAAAAGATATGTGGGATGCAATCAAAGAAATTACTCGGATCTTGGAAATGCCTCCCAAGTATTTGAGATCAAACTGAAATTGAAGGATATCTGACAAGGAACACTTGAAGTAACTCAGTACTACAATAACCTGAAAATTTTGTGGCAGGAACTGGACATGTAATATGAGGCAGACCGGGAAAAAGGTAAGGAACACACCAAGTTTATGGCTCACCTCAACAAGGAACGTCTCTATGAGTTTCTGACAGGACTGAACCGAGAACTTGATGAGGTCCGTGGTCAAATTCTGGACAGAACCTCTCTACCAACTATTGGTCAAGCATTTGCAGAAGTTAGAAGAGAAGAAAAGCGTCAACTTGTCATGTTGGAGGATTTAAAAGAATCTAAACCTATGACAACTGCTGGTCACCGTCCCACTAAAAACTCGGCCTTTATCTCCAGAGGCCCTCAACCACAAAAGCTACATGCTGGGAATGATTCAGGCTCAACCAGGCCATGGTGTAGCCACTGTAACCGTATAGGACATACAAAGGAAAACTGCTTTAAACTACATGGTTATCCGGGAAAAAATCAGAATAACAATAAGGCTGCACTAGTATCCTCTAACACCTTCACTACTACAGATGAAACTCTTGATGTTCGTCTAACCAAAAATCAACTTGAGGCTCTCCATAAGATACTAGGCACTACCACTGCTCAAGGATCCCTAACCACTCAAGGTATTGCCCTCAATAGTATTTTTGAACCTAACAATCAATCTTCTTGGATTCTCGATTCGGGTGCCTCCTATCACATGACAGGTAACTTCACCTTGTTTCACATCTATACACCCTGTCATAATCAGTCCCGAATCCGCATTGCTGATGGCTCTTACTCACCTGTGGCTAGTGTTGGAAAAATACAATTAACAAAGAATTTTTCTCTTGATGAAGTGTTACATGTTCCAAACTTATCCTGTAATTTACTTTCAATCAGTAAACTAACTAATGATGAAAGTGTCCTTGCTGAATTTTCTGCAACTGGTTGTGTGGTATAGGAACAGAAATCAGGGAGGATGATTGGCACTGCTAAAGTTGATGATAGTCTCTATATTTGGAATAAAGACAGTGGACAAGAAGGGTTGGCTTTATCTATCTCCAAGGAAGATACAATTATGTTATGGCATTGTAGACTAGGACATCCAAACTTTTTGTACTTGAAGAAACACCTTCCACTGTTATTTAGAAATAAAAATGTTGATTCCTTGAAATTTGAAATCTGTCAATTATCCAAACACACCCGTGTACCATACCCATTGAAACCCTATAACCAGTCCTAACCATTCTCTTTAATTCATAGTGACTTATGGGGAGCTAGCCGAGTGAAAAATATTACAGGGGCCAGGTGGTTCATAACTTTCATTGATGACCATACTAGGATTTGTTGGGTTTACCTTCTAAAAAAAATCAGAAACACCTAAAGTTATCCAAAACTTTCATTCAATGATTCGAACCCAGTTTAACTTTACCATACATACTCTCCGTACTGACAATGGGAGAGAATATTTTAATTCTATCCTGAGTCCTTATCTTTCAGGACAATGCATCATACACCAAAGTTCTTGTCCTAACACCCCTCAACAAAATGAGATTTTTGAGAGAAAAAATCATCATCTCCTTGCTGTGGCTCGTGCACTAATGTTCACCATGGGGGTCCCAAAATACCTATGGGGAGAAGCTGTCCTAACAGCCTGCTATCTCATAAACTGACTACCATCAAAGGTTCTAAATTTCCAAACAGCTATAAATATCCTTCAAAAGGCTTTTCGCTTATTTCGCGTTCCCAATCTTCTACCCAAAATCTTCGGTTGCAAATCTTTTGTCCATAATCACTAACCAAATCAATCCAAACTTGATCCTCGAGCCCATACTTGTGCTTTCATTGGCTATTCTCCAACACAAAAAGGCTATAAGTGTTATTCACCTACCTTTCGTCGACTGTTTATCTCTCGGGATGTCACATTTTTTGAGAATGAACCATACTTTACAACAGCTCATCTTCAGGGGGAGACTCTCAATGAAGATGAGGCTCTTAACACCCTCCTCATTATACCTCCTGATCCTACCATCACCATTACCAAGCCTACAAATCAGGGTGTTATTGTAGTTCAGATTTAGACAATGGTTCCCTTGTGCAGTAAGAAATAGAAATAAGGCAGCCACTTGATCCAGAAAGGCTGCAAGAACAGGCTCCAGAACTACGAGTTTATTCTCGACGATAGCGTCCTCCTGAAGCTGAGACAATAGTGCCAAGTTCATCCTCAACCGAAGACTGTTCTGAAATAGAAGTCTCACCTCTATTGCCATCCATCTACCTTCCAATTGCTGTTTGAAAGGGCACAAGAAGCTGCACTCAATACCCTATTTCCCAGTTTGTGTCCTATGGAAACTTATCTAAGTCTTATAGAGCTTTTGTATCTAATGTTGATTCTGTAGAAACACTAAAAAATATAGAAGAGGCTCTTGAATCTATTGAGTAGAGGAAAGCTATGATGGAAGAAATGAGGGCTTTTAAGGCAAATAAAACTTGAGAAGTCTTAGATCTACCTAGTGGGAAGAAGACTGTAGGATGCAAATGGATCTTCACCACAAAGTTTAAACCTGATGGCAATATTGATCGACACAAAGCTCGACTCGTTGCTAAGGGTTTCACCCAAACCTATGGCTTAAACTATGACGAGACGTTCGCACCGGTTGCCAAACTAAACACCATTCTAGTTCTTTTATCCTTAGCTGTCAACATGGACTGGTCTTTGACTCAATTGGATGTAAAAAATGCATTCCTCAATGGAGAGTTAAATGAGAAACTGTACATGGATTTCCCACCCGGGTTTGAAGAAAGCAAGGGCCAAGTATGCAAGTTGAAGAAATTCTTATATGGGCTGAAACAGTTTCCAAGGGTGTGGTTCAGTCGATTTGCCAAGGCTATGATCAGTAGGAGCTACACCCAGGGGTAGGCAGATCATACCATGTTTTACAAGCATTCGAAAAGCGGGAAATGCTGCATCCTTATTGTTTATGTGGATGATATAATATTAACTGGGGTTGATTCAAGCGAAATTAAAAGTCTAAAAGAATTTCTTAGTGCTGAATTCGAACTTAAGGACTTAGGGAACCTTAAGTACTTCCTTGGAATGGAAGTAGCAAGGTCTAAAACAGGGATTTCCATCTCTCAAAGAAAGTATATCCTTAATCTATTATCTGAGGTTGGGATGTTGGGGTGTAAACCAGTCGAAACTCTCATGGAATTCAATCTTAAATTGGGAACTGATAAAGATGGAGAAGAAGTTGACAGGGGGAGATACCAATGACTGGTAATAAAACTCATCTACCTATCTTACACCCGTCCAGACATAACCTTTGGTGTGAGTGTTATCAGCCAATATATGTATGCTCTAAGAGAGAAGCACTTGGAAGCTACTTACAAAATTTTAAGATATCTAAAGGGGACCCTTGGTAAGGCCTACACTTCAAGAAAACTGCCAGCCGAAGTGTGGAAATTTACACTAATGTAGACTGGGCAGGGTCTGTCAATGACAGACGTTCTATAAGTGGTTATTGTAGCTATATGTGGGGCAATCTTGTGACGTGGAGAAGCGAAAAATAGCCTGTTGTAGCACGCAGTAGCGCAGAAGCAAAGTATCGAGTACTATCCCATGGCATATGCGAAGGAATCTGGATACAATGACTAATGGGAGAACTAAAAGTGCTCTACACTAGACCTATAAAGATGTATTGTGACAACCAAGCAACTGTCAGCATAGCTCATAACCCTGTTCACCACGACTACACCAAATATGTAGAGATAGATCTCCATTTCCTCAAGGAAAAAATTGACTCAGGAGAAGTGTGCATCACCTACCTAACTACTAGGGAACAAGTTGCAGTTACGCTAACTAAAAGCTTGAACAGGAACATGTTCAAGGAAGTCATTAACAAGCTGGGTTTGATAAATATCTACACTCCAGCTTGAGGGGGAGTGTTAGAATCCCTAAGATAAAGGACAGAATACTTGCCTTAGTCCTAGGCATTACCTTGTATAGTAGGATCTAATATTAATCTCTAATTCTTAGGAAATTACTGATTTCTAGGGATTGATTCCTTATTTGTACTTAGTTCTACCTATAAAAATTTGTAACCTAATTAAAATAAAATAACAATCTTCTCTCTAAAGTTTGTTCATATTTTATTCCTGGCTTGGCTTGATCAGTTCATTCAGGTCCTTTCAACTTGCTTCAACTCCATGTCAGCTTGTAAACCGAGCTTGTCCAACTCATCAATGTTTGCAACTTCAATTTGTAGCTCTTATGATCTCATTGTGAGCTTATTTCCCTGATGCCTATTAACATACTCGAGTTGCTTCATGCATTCATCTTTTGCAACTTGTTTATGACTGCTGTCGGACACACCAAAGGCTAACCATCGAAGCCTAACTCTAGAGGAGCAAAAATGGCCCAACCTCAAGACCAATATTTTTCTTCAACATACTGATATGAAAGAGAAGCTGTAACTTATAGGTCACCTTTATAAGGTTTCAGAAGAAGATGATAACTGCACTATTTTACTAATTGTGAAAAACATCATTATATATATGTGACTAAAAGATAAAGCTCCTAAATAATTTAAACAGAAACGAAATAGCTAAAACAAGAGAAAACTAAGGGATAGTAAAACTCAAATAATAACTCACTCAATATTAAGTAGTCTTGAGGCAGATAAAACTAGGTCTTTCACTAATACACCCTCTCAAGTTTAGTGGTGAGGTTCAGCAACTATGATACATGCACAGATGGGGTGAAATTTATTAGATTCCAATCATCAAAATTGTCAATTTTCAGGCTTGGGAAATCAGAAGAATTTCAACGACTTTTTGGATGGGATCCTGGCATTTTTAGGTTGAGATGTCTCATTTGTTTGAAGATCTATCTCTTAGCTTCGAAATGCATTTTGATTCACTCAATTTTGAGCTCGGGAGCTGAAGTTATGACCATTTTAGTGAAGACTGCGCGAGCAGAATTTCTAAGACGGGAATTATGAGTTTCGGGCTTTTAATTTGAGTTTAAATCATATTGGGTTTAAGTTTTAGGCTTAATTTTTATTATATATAAGCACAATATTTTGTTTATTAGCTCTTATTATTTTATTCGAATTTTTGATAATTATTAAGTATTTTAAGTTATTTAGGAATTTTATGTTAACAAGAAAGTTTAGTTTAAAACTATTTCTTGTTTAGATTAAATTAGAGTTCTAGTATACTTAGGAGTTTTATTTAGATTTATTTATCTAGCCTATATATAGGCCTTTGCATTGTATCTGAGGACACAATTGATTATTATTCTATTTCTCTTTTGAGTTAATAAATTCTCTTTGAGTTTTTCTTTTCAAGAATTTCTCTTGAGTTTCTTTTAGAAGAGTTTTAACAATCTTTTTAGATTGTGGGGATCATCTTCAAACTTTTTCTTGCCAAGGTTTTTATCTTGGAGGGGAAATTAGAGCCGCTTGAAGGGGGTTGTGGATTCTTCGTGTTTCCAAGGCTTCTTAGGACTTCTACACGCCACGTTCTATCTTTCCATTTATCTTCTTTATTCACTTCCTGAATCCTTGATTTATTATTTGTTTTAATTATTTTATCTAACTTGGATTTAATTTCGTTTCAGGTTGTGTCAAGAAAAATCCAAGTTTCTTTCCGAACGTCTAGAGCCCTAAGTCAAATCCGCGACTTTGACAAACTTTACGATCCGCTTTCGCGTTCATCCTTCTCAACCTTTATCATTTGGTATCAGATTTGGGCGTTTTAGGTGTTCTTTTTTTAAACTGATTTCTAGAAAACAGCCTCAAAATAAATTTTACCCCTACAGTTTTTAGAAAAAATATTTTTCAGTGGGTAAACGATTTTCAAATGATCTAAAATTTTGTATACTATTTCTTGGCACTATTTTAAAGTATAAAAAAATATTTCCCACAAAAAAAGTGATAAAAAAAAGTACAAAAAATAAAATACGAAAAAATAAAAAAAAAAAAAAATTCTGTGGGTTGAATTTTGTGCCGAAACTTTCCAGATCAAATCTACATTATTTGAGGAGGCTTCAGTTTAAATTTTGTGATTTTTGGAAATCGGGAACACCTTGAACGAAGTTTGTCAAGTTGCTTCGCAGTTTTTCGGGTTTTCGGGTTTCAACAATTTTCATTGACTCTTAGCTTTAAGTATTCATTTGTTTTCCTTTTTATTTGTTCCTTACGCATTCTAACACTTTCTTGTTTCTTGTGTTAGTAGGTTAAAGCACGTTGCATATTCCTTCATCCGTGCAACAAAATTCTTTGATGTCTAAGCCAATTTTTGGACTCATAGTGCTATTAGGTTTGCTTTGATAGTTTGATTCTAAAACATCTTGATTGATTGATATAGACACTTTTAAAATACTCACAAGATCAATTCTTACATTATTGAGAATTTGATTTTTATTTCGAGTGCATAGTGTGAGGTTTGCTAAATTTTTCTTTTCTTGAGTGTTGTGCTATTTTCAGGCTTTCATTATAACTCGCAATAATATGATTGGGAAGTTGAGAAGGGATCAAAAGGTTCGAAATGTTCGAGATCAGCACCGTGACACTATTTTAGACACGATCAACAAAAATTTGGATTGTCTAAGTACCAAAATTGAGTGTCAGAATCGTAATTGGGAAGATAAGGTTGATCAGCCTCGGCTTTGTGCATATAATGCTCGACGTAACTTTCGTGCAAATGATGAGACTTTGGTTAATAATGACCGTATACAATATTTTTTAGATAAACCAAAGTTCAACATTCCACCATTTCGAGGGAAGTATGATCCCGAAGCATATTGTGAGTGGGAATCAAAAATTGAACTTATGTTTCGTTACTATAAATGCTCAGAAGAAGAAAAAGTCCAATTGGCGACCCTTGGATTTTCGAATTATGCATTGAGTTGGTGGATTCAACTTGGAATTGATTGTCAAAGAAACCGCGAAAGGGTAATTGAAACATGGGATGAGTTGAAGCAAGTGATGCGAAAGCGTTATGTTCCTTCTCATTACTATAGAGAGGTCTTAACGAGACTTCAACTCCTTGTTCAAGGTAATCAATCTGTTGATGAGTACTTTAAGGAGATGGAGATGCATATTCAAAGAGCAAATATACAAGAGGATGAAGAAATTACCATAGTGCGATTTGTAAATGGCTTGAACGTTTCGATAGCCAATGCTCTTAATCTTGACACCTATATTGATCTTGAGGAGATGGTACACAAGGCAATTGAGATTGAGCAACAATTTCAGCAACATCAATCTCATCCATTTGGAGCATCACACTATTATCGAGGTCCAAGTTCTAATTTTACTTTTAAGAATTCGAAACCTTCTTATGCTACTAATACGTTGCTGTCAAAACATGCTGAGATTAAACCTTTTGAGTGGAAAAGTAGGGCTCCTACAAAACATTCTTCTACATCTTTCAAGCAGCCCATTTCTACTAATTTTTCACCACAACAACAAAGAGCTCATGACATTGAATGTTTTACGTGTAAAGGGCGTGGGCACTATAATCGTGATTGTGCCAACACGAGACTTTTATTGATCAAAGAATATGACGAACTTTGTGAACTGGAAAAAAATGATAATGAGAATTCTTTCTTTGAATCTATAGAGTTAGATGAAATAGAAACGTCATGTTCTCCTATCGAGATTTATTGTACTGAATTGAATATTCATAATACTTGTGAGGGGGATATAGGAAGAGAAGAAAAATCATGTGAAAAGACAGAGAGAAAAGAGACCTTTAGTGATAAAAGTCTACTTAATGGTCCAAATTTGGTGAGTGAAAATCCATATGAGGTAAAATTGGAGAGTTCTCAAATGAAAAAAGAAAATGAAAAGCAAGAAAATACCCATAAAAAAATGAGGAGTGGTTATGTTTTAACTGGTTATGTTTTAACTGGTTATGTTTTAACTGGTTATGTTTTAACTAACTCTAACTTAAATTTGTTTAGTGGTGTTTCTTTGTTACAGGATTTCAAGAATCCAATGACGGACTCCAAATTATATTACTCTACCATCGATAGACAATTTTACTTGTGGGAAAGAGCTAAAGATTCGGGGACGAATCTTCTTGAAGAAGTGGGGAATGAGGCAAGTCTCAAGGCACAATTTCAGACCTATGGATGTGATGGATTCACACTACTTCAAGACTCAACAACAATGTCAAAGGCTAAGCAAATCAAATCAGAACTTGATCAAAGATAAGATTCGAGGACGAATCTTTTTGAGGAAAGGGAGAATGATACATGCACAGATGGGGTGAAATTTATTAGATTCCAATCATCAAAATTGTCAATTTTTAGGCTTGGGAAATCAGAAGAATTTCAACGACTTTTTGGATGGGATCCTGGCATTTTTAGGTTGAGATGTCTCATTTGTTTGAAGATCTATCTCTTAGCTTCGAAATGCATTTTGATTCACTCAATTTTGAGTTCGGGAGCTCAAGTTATGACCATTTTAGTGAAGACTGCGCGAGCAGAATTTCTAAGACGGGAATTATGAGTTTCGGGCTTTTAATTTGAGTTTAAATCATATTGGGTTTAAGTTTTAGGCTTAATTTTTATTATATATAAGCACAATATTTTGTTTATTAGCTCTTATTATTTTATTCCGAATTTTGATAATTATTAAGTATTTTAAGTTATTTAGAATTTTATGTTAACAAGAAAGTTTAGTTTAAAACTATTTCTTGTTTAGATTAAATTAGAGTTCTAGTATACTTAGGAGTTTTATTTAGATTTATTTATCTAGCCTATATATAGGCCTTTGCATTGTATCTGAGGACACAATTGATTATTATTCTATTTCTCTTTTGAGTTAATAAATTCTCTTTGAGTTTTTCTTTTCAAGAATTTCTCTTGAGTTTCTTTTAGAAGAGTTTTAACAATCTTTTTAGATTGTGGGATCATCTTCAAACTTTTTTTACCAAGGTTTTTATCTTGGAGGGAAATTAGAGCCGCTTGAAGGGGGTTGTGGATTCTTCGTGTTTCCAAGGCTTCTTAGGACTTCTACACGCCACGTTCTATCTTTCCATTTATCTTCTTTATTCACTTCCTGAATCCTTGATTTATTATTTGTTTTAATTATTTTATCTAACTTGGATTTAATTTCGTTTCAGGTTGTGTCAAGAAAAATCCAAGTTTCTTTCCGAACGTCTAGAGCCCTAAGTCAAATCCACGACTTTGACAAACTTTACGATCCGCTTTCGCGTTCATCCTTCTCAACCTTTATCAAACTAACTTGGAGAGACTGTGACGAAAAAAAGCCTCAAGAAGAGCCTTGGTAAGATGTATGCAATTAGATCAGTTGCATGGACATGTGAAACAGCTAGCTCCTTGCGTTCAACATAATTCCAAACAAAATAAATATCAACCTCCAAATGTTTCATTTTAGTAAGCAACAGATGATGTTGGCAGCGAAAACTTGCACCAAAATTACCACGATGAGCCATTGGTGGAGGAATTGGAGGAACCTGAAGCTCTTGTAAAAGATGCTTGACCCAAAGAGTTTCAGATGCAACTTCTATGGATGACTGTGCAATAGTTGGTTGCTTTTTCAATGATCAACTTATGAGAGATACCATAATTCAGAATATGGCCTCTTGTAGAAGCTTGATCGTTGGGGTTATCGGCCTAATCAACGCCACTATACATATATAGATTGGAGTTTACATGGTTTGATTATACGAAGTCCATAATTTGCAGTTTGCTGCAAGTATCAAAGTAACCTCTTTACTGTTTTCCAAGTGAGTTCCAAATGGACTATGTATGAACTTGGACAGTTCATTGACAGGAAAAAACTTATCATGCCTAGTAAATGTCCAATGTTACAGCTTGCCTAGCACTTTTCAATATTCCGTGACATTTGTTAAATTTGTCACAACATTCAATTATAAGTACATCTGTGTGGAACTCATAGGTGTGTGAACACCCTTTCTCTCATGCATGTTTATCTCTTGAAGAATATCCAGAACATATTTACTTTGGAACAATAGCAAATCATCAAGAGTACGAAGCACTGTGGGTTGGTTCAAGTGTCCTTCAAAAGCACCATATATGTTCAAAGATATCGTGTATTCATGCTTCAAGCACCGTGATATATTTTTTAAATATATCATTTTTATAATTTTGTTTATATTTTTTATTTTTAATAATTTTTTTATAATTTTTAGAGATTTTTTATGTTTTTTCAGATGATGATGATGTCATTGTGACGTTAACATATGACATGTGACAATTTATGATTGGTTAGATATCCCAGCCGAGTTTTTTAAAGTCCAAAATATTGAATTGAAAATAGTTAATAACATTAAGGACTAAACTGAGAATGTCTGATAATATTAGAGACTGAAATGGGCCAAAAAAAAATTTGTGAGAAAAACAATATATTTCGGAGACTAAAGTGTGCATTAAGATTGCACATTTGCTTTGCACAATAGAAATGGAATGAGTTATTTCAATTAAGCCATGATTAATTGTTTATAAAAGAAAGCTTTGATACCATATAAGGTATTAGAAAAGATTAAAATTGCATTGCTTTATTGATTGTAAAATCATATATATATATATATATATATATATATATATATATATAAAAGTTACTAATAAATGAGATAAAACTCTTAAGTAATTCCAATTGAAACCAAATAATTAAAACATGAAAAAATTAAGGGATAGCAAAATCAAATAATAACTCACTTAATGCTAAGTATTTGGACGTAAAACTTAGTCTTGAAGTGAATAACAATCTTGCCTATCTTAGCTAGAATTAGATAAGACCATAGTACCTTAATGACAATTTCAAGTGCTTCCTAAGTGCCAAATATGTCAGTTTGCGTAGTTGCAACTGGAGGTAAACTTCTTTCTCTAACTTGGAATTTTAGTTCACTTCTCCTTTTGTTAGTGAAGGTGTGTTTGGTAAGAACTTAATGAATAGATTTGTTGTATATTCTTTTAAAATAAGCTACGAGAACAAATACGAGAACAAACATAAAAACAACAATAAAAATTGTTTATGCAACTTGGTATCAATTCTACATTTGCAAGCCTTATCCAAAGATGAATCTACAACTAAAACATAGTACAATAAACCCAACCAACCTCCTAAGCGTCTCAGCCTCGCAATCGTATAATGTGAACTCTCAAACAATTACACTCACTTAGACTACATTGATTCAAGTGTCCTAGACTTGAACAACAATGTGCTCACTAAGCTTGATATTTTTATTAATAGGCGGAATGCATGTAGTTTCACTTAGTCGATTATCACTTTTTCTTTAACCAAAATTATCCCCTAATTTTAGCTTCGATCATGCCATCATATAGAAGTGTTCTCAATGTCTAAACTCTCGTTGTTTTTTAGTTTCCTTTTCATATAATTATTACATTATTTTCATTATAAGACCTTATAAAAAAATATCAAACATGTGAAAGCCACAAACTTATTCCTCAAAACTTCTTGTCTAACCATATTACAATAAACAAAACAACAAGTGGTGCAATAACTTATTGCACGAACAAGCTAGACAGTTTGTCCTTTACAATATAACATGTGCATGTAACAAAACAAAAGACTATTATTGCTTAGTTTTATTTCTAGTTTTCCTTGTCAGCTTGTAAACCAAACCTATTTGCATGAAAAAGTTTAAAAAAAAACTGAACATATCTATAAAACACATATACTTATATGATAAATTTACATAAAATTTATATCCAGAGGGCCAAAACAATCCCGACTTTTAGCATTAGATGGTGATTGGTGGTTGATACCATTGAATTGAGACATGATTTTCTTCATATTACTATAGAAGATGCTACTTGGATGGAATGGCTTGAAGTAACCGATGGAAAAATAACACACAGTACTTTTGTCTTGTAATGATTTGTTTTGTTCTTTGTTCTAACCATGAAATTCGGTTATTAAGCAATATTTTAGTCACAAATCGAGTCATTGAAAGGACATTATAGGCCACAGAAACGAATCAAAATCATAAGGATGATTATTATTATTATTATAAACTATTTGTTGTTATTTACCACCGCCCTGTAAGCTGTTGATTTTCGAAGAAAACGAATATGGAAATTAAAAAAAAAAAAAAAAAAAACAATCAACATGATTAGCTGATGAACATATTTGGGTAAATGTGGGATCTGACCCCGCAAAATTATGTCCATTTTGACAAAAACAAAAAATGGTTTGGATTTTGAAGTAGTTATGGGAATTTGGGATTTGAAAGTTGAATCTGAATTGAAAATCAAAATGATATGATTTTGATAGTGTATCTAATAAATCGTGGGGATTTGATGTAAAATGGATTGATTCCCATAACATCAACAACTTTAACAAAGTTGTGAATCAAAGAAAATAAGATTAGTCTAAATTTAATCTTTTGTTAGTGCCAATTGCAACTTGATTTATCGTGTTATAATATTGATTATTTGGTATACAACTCAAACACGTATTAATTTAAGATTGATTTGAAGAGTTTCAATATAATCAAAGTTTTTAGTGATATTAATTGATTATAATTTTACAAGCCATATTAACTCTTATATAACTCTTATATAAGCATGATTTGTTTAGGTTAATTGTATGGAAGGAAAGTTTTATATCTATAACTAGAGAAGAGATTGTACGTCATTTTTATCCCTTTTTGATAGGGGAATGACAAATCATTCAAATTCAACTAAAATGTTAAAAATCAGAAGAAAAAAAATTGATTTGTCATCCTCTTATTGAAAAGGAATAAGAATGACGTAAAATTACAGTTTTATACAATCTTTTCACTTATAACTATATATAAAAAGAACAAACATAGAGTGTTGTAAACGTGTGGGTTTTAATAAATTTAATTAATCATAAATTATTATCATAAATTTAATTTTTATAAGATTATAAATCCTCAAAGGCCAGTAGTATTAATATAAGAATAAGGATTTAGGGATCAGAGATGAATCATAAATTATTAGGAGAGTCAAAGCATAATCTTATCATTATACTAACATATAATTTCATAAAAATTTAAAAGACTAAGGGTAAGTTTGGATAGGTAAAAACAACAATCGCAGTGAGATTAAACATTGTTGCAACACTATAGCCTGAGACAAAAAGTAAATTAAACACACCGCACCCAACTGTCCATCCAAATACACCCTAAATTTTAACTATTTTAGTTTCATGTTTAATTATAGGTGTAAAAGAAATTACCCTTAGAGATGCATTGAAGAGAAGCCCATATTTTTTAATGTTATGAGAGATTGCATTCTTCAAACACATGTTTATGATTGGACTACTCAATCCGTATACTTTGTTAAACAATGTACCCACCAATGTTATTTAAATTATCTGAAATTTAAAATCAATTGCTCCCCAACTTGGAAAATTTTCCCCCCTTAAAACCTTCAATAAACATCAAGCAATGAAGAACTAAACAAATCGAAAACGGTTGCATACAATAACAAAGTCAGAAATTTTAGGAGTTAAAAAGTAAATTATAATTATTTGAGGTTAGAAATAAAATTTTTACTATTATATAGAAGCTCTAAAGTAATTCCACTAATTTTGAGAGTCAAAGCTATTACCAAAGGACTTAAAAAATGGAAAATTCTCTATATTATCATTTTAATGTTAGGGAATCGCAAGTTAATATAATAATAAGATTATATTTTAACTTTTAAAATTGGATTTTGGCTCCTCAAATAGAAAAAATATCATTTAGACTCCTAATAAATGATAAATTAAAATTATTATGTAATAAAATTGAGTTTACTCTCCCAAAATAAGAAAAAATTATTTAATTCTTTCAAAATAATGAAATTATAAATTAATACAAAATAAAATTAGACTTTAACTTCACGAAAAATTAAATTTATTTCTAACCCTTTTTTTTTATAACTTCATCCATTCTCAACCCCTTCTAGATATAAAATAACAGATTAAGTTGTTTTTACGAAAAACTATTGTCCTAGGTCGATTTTATAAAATATATTTTGTTAGAGTTTAAGGTTGTACAAAGTTTTGTTTTAATTTTAAAAATTAAGTGTAGTATTTAATCTTATGTTATTAATTATAAAAGTAAACAATCCTTCATTGTTTAGGAATAAATTGTCAATAGATTATGAGTGTATAAAAAAAAAGAAAGGAGATTTGAGATTTATAAAAGAGTAATTTTTATTTTCAAAAAGATATTAAATATTCCTCAAAAGCGTTTTCAGATGAAAACATTTTCTTACAAATACGCTAAAAAATGCTTCTAATTAGAAATTTTTTTTTTTACAAATCAACTAGAAGTACTTCCCATTGAAAATGTTTTTACAAAAACCACCTAATCCCATAATCTTTTGAAAAAATAGTTTAAAGACATTTTCAAAAAATCACACTTTTTATTTACACATATAAACTCAAAACTTAACGTAAAAAAATAGTTAGAAAGTAAAAAGTAAGTCCAAAATCCGATGAGAAGGTAGGAGTAGGAGGAGGGTAGTGAAAGAGAGGAAGTGCACGTGGTTGCAGGCGCAATATCGTCGTCAAGTTTTACACAAACAAATTTTCGTGAATCGAAATGACCGACACACTTCTGTCTCTGCAATAATGGCTCCAAATTCCAATATTATTAAATCTTTTAGAAAAAGATTGAATGTTCATGTAATCATGGCCGCATTTTCTTGTTTTTTCTCTTGTTCATATTCCAGTTTTATCAATATATATATATCTGCTCACACAAAATTTTGTCCTGCTTCATCTTCCCTCATCCATAATAATAGAGCTACCAGTTGGCTCTAGGGTTCCTTTCTTCAATTTGATTTTTTTTAGTTTATGATATTTTTAATTTAGATTTTATATTATTAATTCAATAGGGTTTGAGTGGGTTTTCTGTCATTTAGTCACATATAAGTTTTCTGTCATTTAGTCACATATAATAGTTATAACATATTGCACTTATGAGTGAGATAGAATCGAAGCTAAAAAAGTGTTTTAGGAAGTTAAGGTTTTATAATAACTTATATTTTTTAAAAATTTTAAAAAAATTATAAATTAATTTTATCATTTTTGAGAGGTCAAGGGTACTGCTTGCCCACTGTCTATGCCCCTTTGAGTCATAGACGAAATCAAGAAAATCATTTGTAGATCAAAATTAAATTATAAAAATTTGAAAGGTTAAAGTGCAATTTTATTATTTGATTAATTTATAAGTTTATAATTTTTAAAAGAACCTAAATGCAATTTCATTATTTGGAGCCAAGATTACTACCTACCCTTAGTGATAGGATTGTTGAAACGGCTTTGTTACATCATCTTATTTGATTTATTTGGCTGGATAGTAAGATTTTGTTATTTGGTTGACGATATATAAAATTACTTAATTGCATATTGTATTGAATTATTATTAACATTGAAAGAAAATGTGCAATGTTTAATAAGAATGTCCATGTGTCATGTTCTTATTGGTTGGTATTGTGTTTTTGAATAAAATGAGATGAAATTGATAGTTAGCTACCATTTTTTACTAAAATCTTTTACGTATCTAAGAAAAAATGGGCATAATTTGAGGGTCAATTTGACATTTAAATTTGATAATTATGAACCCCATCATTTGGCCCATCCAAGGGTGTTCATCCTATCCCTAATGGGATCAATCCGTAGGTTTAACCAGTGTGGTAGTGTAGTTGTTTGTACGTGTAGGTGTATGAGTTGTACTTGAATGTAAAGATGCTTATGGGTTGGGTTAACACACTTTATATTTGCCCAAGTTTAACTTAGCTTGAAATATGGATTAGAAAATTTTCATTATTTTTAATCTAAAATTTAATAATTTTATATATTTTCTTTCATTTATTGTAAATTGATGGTTAATATATGTCATAAGTCTTTGTACTATTTGGAAATTTAGAATTTAGTCCATGTACTTTTATTTTAGAAATTTAATTCCTTTACTTTTGATTTCAAAATTTAGGATTGTGAATTTTTTTAAATTTAGATTAATTATGACGTCATTTTTAATTACATGACTACTAAATGAGTATTTTTTATTTGAAATGTCAAGTCAACAAATTTAACAATAAAAATTTAATAGTGTTAGCTATTAGCAGTTGGATTTGAATTTTAAAATATAAAAAGTAGAAGAACTAAACTCTTGAAAATAAAAGTATAGGGACTAAATTTTGAATTTTGAAAAGCACAAAGACTTATAGCATATTTTAACCTAATTTTATATATAGGCAACATCTTTTTTTTTTAAATGTTTACCTATAGTATTATATATTACTATAGATTCAATTGTTATGTGTTATAAATCACATATAATATATGAAAACAACATAATATAATATATTGGAAAACTAGGAAATGGGCCAAGTCAGGCTTGAGCCTTGAACGTTCAAATTCGATCTTGACTCACATCTAATTTTTTCTCAAGCTCATTTTTTAAGCTTAATATTTTTTTTTCAAAACTCTTCTAAATTTTAAACGAGCATTTGATTTGGACGAATAATTCAATAGTTATTCATTAATATCTTTTTCGTTTTGATTTATCCAAAATGAATTAGTCATAAAAAATAGGAAAATTGCCACAAAAATCACATCAAAATGTAAGACTAATATTGAGTATTGAGATTTTCCTGTATACTATAAAACTTTAACACTACTGGTAATATCGGATAACTTAAAGCAATTTTTTAATAAATGATTGAATGTACTGATAAGATATATATTCTCTTTTTGAAGATAACATTATTGAGAGAAGTAATCACGAACTTTAAATATGAATTGTAAAATAGACCTACATAATATCGAAATATAAAATTACCACCGATAATGTAACCTCCCATGAATCAAATATCATCCTTTTTTTTTTTATTTTTTCTAAAATTATTTATGTTGAAGTTTGACATTATAAAATATAAATACGAAAGCATGTTTCCAAAACTTAAAAAGTAAAAAATAGGCATATATTAATGTCCCACACATTAAATTTGGGATAAAGTATTGCATCTTTTTGTATGTTTTGATCTTATATTATTTAACAGACTAAAAATTTATTATCTTGATCAGTGTCTTATTCTTTGGATGGGGATCTTCCTCCATATCCGGGGCTAAAATGTTGTCGGTTCTAATGTCTTTTCAAATGGAATATTCAAATATTGAATAGAAAATAAAAATATATTTCCACTCAATCTCTTTCAAACAAGGACAAAAGGAGGAGAAGAGACAACCCTTTTGTCTTCATTCCTTTATATGATTTGATATAAAATTTATCCATTTAGATCCTTCTCACATGGAAACTAATGAATTATTTATAAAAATTCTTGTGTCACGAGTCTAGACTTTAGCTTCATTAAGGGATGATTGATTATAAGTAAAAATTTATAGATTAATAGTGAATTAAATATAAATTAAAGAAGAGTATAAATTTGAACCGAGGTAAAGAACAAAAAGGTGATTAAGAACAAAAATATGGTTGTCTTTTAGCCAACTTTTACGCTATTATTGTGTTCATTTACATCAACCAATCCATTTAGAGGGACACAAACACGAACCCATGAGAGTGCTTTGTTGAAATACTTTGCTTTGGTGTCTAGGTATTCATTCCAAGTAATTGGTCGGTAAAGGGGTGGGTGAGTCGGGCCTACTAGTTTAGGATGGGGTGATATTTTGACACTTGATGGTGGTCCATATAAATAGGCTATCGATAACCGGTGACGGGTCCGGTTCACCATGGCACGATGAAGGACACTGGGGTAGGAGCCATTGGATAAAATATGCATGAGGTCACCTACATTTATCACGAGCCCGTCCGGTACCGGAGGGACTTTGATCCACCCTACTCCTTCTTTTAGTACTTGTAACCCACTAGTGCTGTTTTGGTAAAGGATGGTAAGGAGGGTGGAGTCGGTATGCGCGGCGAGGCCCATAGCTCGGTCTGGGTCGGGACAAGCTGGGTAATAATTCAATTGTAAAGCAGCTGAAGCTTCTTTGAAATCACTTTTTGGGCCAGCCCATTTGATATCTTGTTTGGCTGTTATCCCTAATGAACCCAACATCAAACACATCAATCTCCCTGCTAGCTTCTTCATTTCTTGCTTGTATTCTTTAATCACATCACTGAAAAAAGAATCAAAATAAAATTTAAAAAAAAAAACTCCACTAAAACAAAATCAAACATATACTGTATATATAGCACAATGATGAAATGGGTGTTCTCACCAGTGATTGGTGTAATCATGGGGCCAAAGTTGACGAAAATGTTCATCGGGTGAACCAACAATAGTGAAACCTTCAGACCACATAAGCTTAGAGAAAAAAGAAGAAATCCTTGCAAAACCATAACCAGAGACACCATCAGGTGATCGAGCAGCTTTCAGTTTTTGGTTAACTGGTAAAGAAAAAAGGGTTCGACTGGTGGATTCAACCATGTCAAGTAGAGTAGTGGAGACACCATGGTTGATGACTTGGAAAACACCCCAAGTTCTACATGCATGGCCAATACTTTGGAGAGCATTAGGGTCATTAAGATCAATAATCGGCACGGATTCGGCTGAGGAGTCGAAGGAAGGGTAGTCAATATCGTCGCGTTGGTTCCATGCGTAGGACTCAGGTAGTTCTTGAAGGGAAGTGAAATCAGGATGAGGTCTGATAATGGCATCGGAGAGTCTCGAAGGCATAGTTAAAAAATCGAGAGCTTAAGAAAAGGGATTTGAATATGAGTTGGAAAGGAGGTTAGTGAGGGAGCAGTAGCAGAGAGAGGGGTGTACTTTTGATGTAAAAAGGGAATAGAGAAAATGAAGGAATTGAAGAGATATGATGGATTCTAGTGACTATATATAGACGACCAAACAAGAGGTTGAGAGAGAAAGAGAAGTTTTTCTTTTTAATATTTTTAAATATTTTTTAAAAGATAGATCATAGAGAAATTGATTTCATATATGGGTTAAAAGAATACCTTGGAGGGGGGTATTGGCCCGGCCCCTTATACCCCACTTTGATTAAGTTTGGAAAAGATTGATATCTAAAATCACTAAATTATTAGTAAGTTTATATTTTGGTCATTCAATTTTAAAAAGTTACAAAATGATCACTAAACTATTCAAAAAATTTTATTTAAATCATTGGATTGTTATTTTTTTTAAAAGTCCAGCTAGCGAGCCCTAAGCAATGATTTGACGATCGGTATTATGGATCATTATCCATTGACAAGTAAAAAACATATATTCGATTCAAGTCAATTAGCAATTAATGTCGGAGACAAAAGAATTGTAGAAGAAAAATTAGGTAAAAAAATGGTTTCGATTGGTGCTGGCGATGTGAGTGGAGAAGGCCATACATCAACAATTTTAATAGCCCAATGACTTAAATAGAAACTTTCGAATAGTTCGATACCATTTTGTAATTTTTTGAAGTCGAGTGACCAAAACGTAAACTTACTAATAATTTAATAACCTTGGGTGTAGTTTATCATTGATTTTAACTTGGTTAAAATATGCTATTAGTCACTGTATTTTGACAAAACTTGATATTTAGTCCCTGTAACAAAAAAAGTTAAAAATTAAATCCCAACTTTTTTATTTAAACATCTCGATCTAGTAATTAAAATTATAAATATTTTCATCAAATTTATCAATTTAGAATTTTGGTTAGGTTGTCCTCATATGATGTAGCATATGATTGACAGAAATAAATATGATAAGTTAATAAATTCTGATAGAAATTACCAACGATGATAATGATTGGATTAGGATTTTAAATGGAAAAACTAGGAGGATTGAATTTTTAAATTTTAAAGTACATGAACTAACAAATTCTAAACAAGTACAATGACTAACAAAATATTTTAACCATTTTAATTTTAAGAGATAAATATCAAAACTACCCATGAATTTTAGTTTAATGTGTGTGTGTGTGTGTGTGTTTAACTATAAGTGTCATCATTTGTTTTATTATCCGAGATTAATATTGTTTGGGCCAAGGTAGGATTCAAATAAAGACCTTCATAATGATAATTGTAGGATTCAAATTCAATCCAAATGCTTGGGGAAGAAGTCCACTCCACTTTGTAAGACCCAATTTCTGCCCGGGCTTACACCAAAATTAAAACCAATGAAATAAAATGTTCAAGTCCTTTTACAACTCAGCTCAACTACTAAAACTAGCACAATTAACAAACAACCCAAACCCCATGCCTGAATAAAACAAACGGGCCCAATGGCCCAAAACACTAATAAATTTTTTCGGCAGAAACCCCAGGTCACTAGAATCTTCAGCCGTAGTAGCCTCCAATCGATTCCTCCATACGCGTTGAAGCTTCCATGCGTGCGTAGCCTCCTCTTCATGCCATGCACACCTGTAAAATAGAATAACAGCAGCGCAAATGGACAACAAATTGACAGCAAAGAATAACAGATTACAGCAATGAAATTAGGAATTTTCTTTTTATTTATTTTATTATTTTCGGCTATAAAAATTGAATGAAATGGAATGTAAAGGGGCTTCATCTTCTTTTTCTTAGAAATATACATACATATGAGAGAAAAATAGAAATCAATTCCAGAGAATTTTGTTTCCAAAAGGTGATTTAGATTTGATTATTCTTTCGATTTTACTCTTATTTTCTGAAATATTTATTATATGAGTATAAAAACAAAAAAAAAATAAAGAAAGGGGAGGGAACTTATCTTGATAAAAGCCTTCAAATCCTTGTTTGCTTTGAAGAAATCGAAGCTTAAATAAGGATTATGAGGTCTAGGAATGGTAAAACTTTCAGATTCATGGACGAGTGGAGTCGATTAGCGTTCGTGCGACGATCGTCTACTGAAAACGGAGGCAAAACAACGGTTAAAGGATGCTTTAGGTTCGGCCGAATGAAGAAGGGAAATAGGCTTTAGTTTTCCTTTGTTTTGATTTGTTTTCAAGTAATAAATGTTAGTTTTAGGTTTTTTTTTTTATCTTGTTTTATGCAGAACACCAAACGGTGCTGGTTATGGGAAGTAGATCCACGCATTGACCCATTTTGTGACCCGGATTCGAGCTTTTGACCTTGAATGGTCAATTTGCGCGCGTGGTCCTTGTACTTTGTTGGACTATTCAATCGCGTCTTATTCATTTTGCCTTGTTTTTTTTAAATTTGGTTCTTTGATTTGTGCATGCTTTCACTTTAGCCCAAGCTGCGATATCTGGGGCATCTAGCTTTCCATTTCACCTATTTTTTGTTTGTTATCTTTGATTACCTTATTCTTTTCAGGTCACATCCTAATAGATTTCTTTCTGGGTTGTATTTGCTTGTTTGTTTCGAGCTATGTTCTCAATCAATTCCTTTCTTATCCATGGTTATGATCTATTCAAGCATTTTGCACTGAAATAACGATTTTTTGGACTAATAATACATTCATAAAGGAAGTTTTGCATATTACTTTGGGGAGTTTCTAAATAATACAGGAGCATGAAATAGGACTATTGTTTAAAACCAACCAAGCTTAAGGTTGGAAATATTTAAGCCCAAATTGGGATTATCTCCTTGGATTTTTTGTCAAAGATATTAATTGGTGTTATAATCCCGGCAAGGAATGAGCAGTGGGATTATTCTTGAAGAAAGAAAATGGTATTCTGTATTCATGCAGATATCAGTCATATAAGTCTGTTCATCAGATCAAATTGATTGAAAATCCTATACCTCTGAGTTGTCACAGGATGGATAGAGGAAATCAAATGTCTATTCCCCTGAGGTTGCAATGGGAAGTTCAAACTTTATGTCCCAAGAATTACAGTGTAAGGGACTCTGAAATTACAGCAGGGCAAGCTTGCTAAGCAAAATGTGATTGTTTCTTTGGGTTTTTTGTCAAGAATACCAGCCGAACAGGATGGCAGCATAATAAATTAGTGATGGAGCCCTGGTGAAC
Organism: Gossypium arboreum; assembly: GCF_025698485.1. Taxonomy (NCBI): domain Eukaryota; kingdom Viridiplantae; phylum Streptophyta; class Magnoliopsida; order Malvales; family Malvaceae; genus Gossypium; species Gossypium arboreum. The sequence continues at coordinate 2,333,316 of NC_069075.1, read as the reverse complement.
TACGAGCGATGATACCTCAAGTTTTTTTTGTATTCATATATCATATCACATCTGGTTAGGAGCATTTGATTCATTTCAATCATAGCATCCTAATTATTTGGCATAAGCATCACATCTAGTTAGGTGCATTTGATTCATTTTGATCATAGTATCCTAATTATTTGACATAAGTATTACATCTAGTTAGGAGTATTTGATTCATTTTGATCATAACATCCTAATTATTTGGCATAAGTAAGATACAGAAAACCGAGTCTACAGGACATGTCCCAAAGGATGTTGTAGTAACATCGGTAAAGTCAGACCTTATCTCCCTGAAGTTGCAGTGGAGCAGGTTGAAGTGTCAGTTGCAGTAAAGCAAATCATAACAAGTCTTATCTCCCTGAGGTTGCAGTGGAGTAGACTGAAGATTGAAAGATCTTATCTTCCTAAGCAGTAGCAGAGTAGATCGAAGATGGCGAATCTTATCTCTATGTAACGGAAATAGAGCAGATTTTAGCCATTGACCTTATCTCTCTGAGGTTGCAAGAGAGCAGGTTGAAGAAGATGGTCTTATGTTCTTGAGGTAGCAATGAAGCAGAGTGAAGATTGAAGATCTTATCTCCCTAAACAGTAGCGGAGCAGATAGAGGATGGCGAATCTTATCTCCATGTATCGGTAATGGAGCAGATTTTAGCTATTGACCTTATCTCTCTGAGGTAGCAAGAGAGCAGGTTGGCGATTGTAGTCTTATCTTTCTGAGGTAGCAAGGAAGCAGACTAAAGATTGAAGATCTTATTTCCCTGAATAGAAGTGGAGTAGATCGAAAGAGGCGAATTTTATCTCCATGTATCGGTAATGGAGCAAGTTTAAGCCCCAAGATTTATTTCCCTGAAGTTGCAGTGGAGGAGATTGAAGATGGTGAATCTTATCTCCATGTATCGGAAATGGAGCAAATTTTACTACCAAGCCTTATCTCTCTGACGTAGCAAGAGAGCAGGTTGAAGAATGAGTTTTATCCTCCTGAGATTTAAGCCTTAAGAGCAGACTGAAGATTGAAGGTTGGAAGAGACGAATCTTACATCCATGTACCGGCAATGGAGCAGATTTAAGCCTCAAAGCCTCATCTCTTTGAGGTAGCAAGAGAGTAGGTTGAAGAATGAGTCTTATCTTCCTGAGATAGTAAGGAAACAGACTGAGATTTGAAGATCTTATTTCACTAAAATTGCAGTGGAGTAGATCGAGAATGGTGAATCTTATCTCTGTGTATCGACAATGGAGCATATTTTACCACCAAGCCTTATCTCTCTGATGTAACAAGAAAGCAGGTTGAAGAATGAGTTTTATCTTCCTGAGGTACCAAGGAAGCAGACTAAGAATTGAAGATTTTATCTCCTTGAAGTTGCAACGGAGCAGATCTTCGTAGATGATGAATCTCATTTCCATGTATCGGCAATGGAGAAGATTTGAGCCACCGATCCTATTTCTCTAAAATTGCAGTCAAGATTCAACAAAACTGGGCAAAATTGACCCTATTTAAAGTCTTTGCTCTATTCTCATTACACGATAATGAGCAAAGAGGGGCAGCTGTAAGACCCAATTTCTGTCCGGGCTTACACCAAATTAAAACCAATGAAATAAAATGTTCAAGTCCTTTTACAACTCAGCCCAACTACTAAAACTAGCCTAATTAACAAACAACCCAAACCCCATACCCGAATAAAACGAAACGGGCCCAATGGCCCAAAACACTAATAAATTTTTCGGCAGAAACCCTAGGTCACTAGAATCTTCAGCTGTAGTAGCCTCCAATTGATTCTTCCATACGCGTTGAAGCTTCTATGCGTGCGTAGTCTCCTCTTCATGCCATGCACACCTGCAAAATAGAATAACAAAGAAATAAATGGACAACAAATTGACAAAGAAAGGATAATGATTCTGACAATGAAATTAGGATTTTTCTTTTTATTTATTTTATTATTTTCGGCTATAAAAATCGAATGAAATGGAATGTAAAGGGGCTTCATCTTCTTTTTCCTAGAAATATACACGCATATGAGAGAAAAATAGAAATCAATTCCAGAGAATTTTGTTTCCAAAAGGTGATTTAGATTTGATTATTCTTTCGATTCTACTCTTATTTTCTGAAATATTTATTATATGAGTATAAAAACAAAAAAAAAAAAAAAAGAAAGGGGAGGGAACTTATCTTGATAAAAGCCTTCAAATCCTTGTTTGCTTTGAAGAAATCGAAGCTTAAATAAGGATTATGAGGTCTAGGAATGGTAAAACTTTCAGATTCATGGACGAGCGGAGTCGATTAGCCTTCGTGCGATGATTGTCTGCTGAAAACGGAGGCAAAACAACGGTTGAAGGATGCTTTAGGTTCGGCCGAATGAAGAAGGGAAATAGGCTTTAGTTTTTCTTTGTTTTTCTTTGTTTTCAAGTAATAAATGTTAGTTTTAGGTTTTTTTTATCTTGTTTTATGCAGAACACCAAACGGTGCCAGTTATGGGAAGTAGATCCGCACATTGACCCATTTTGCGACCCGGATCCGCGCTTTTGACCTTGAATGGTCAATTTGCGCGTGTGGTCCTTGTACTTTGTTGGACTATTCAATCGCGCCTTATTCATTTTGCCTTGTTTTTTTTTTTTTTAAATTTGGTTCTTTGATTTGTGCATGCTTTCACTTTAGCCCAAAATACAGTGCTGCGTTTTGAGCTCGGGGAGATTTTCAATTCTAGTCCCCATATGCTCACGCGCGTTGCACTTTGGTCCTTATTCTTATTTTAATAATTTATTTTGTTTACTAATTATACCTTTTAATTTGATTTTAGTTCAATTAAGTTTTAATTTCCGTTCATATAATTCATTACGTTTTCTATGCATTTAACATCTATCTTATAAATCTTATCTACATGCATTCTAAGTTACTTAGATAAGTTTTCTTTGTTTTTTTAAAGTATAAAATTATCATTCTATTTTGTATCATATCATTTTAAATTTTGGTATAATCTTTAATTTAAATTACCCTTATATTATTTATATATGTAATTCATGATAAAATTAGTTTTATTCTATGTATGTTATTAAAATTGTATTATTTTATACACATAATTTCTTTTAAATTTATTCCTATACATCTACGTTGTTTAGAGGAAAGTCCTACATATTTTATGTATTTTAAATTACTATTATACATAATTCATGTTAAATTATTTTTATAATCCACGTTATTGATTTCATATTAATATTTTTATGAATATATATTTTTTCCTTTAAAGTTATTTATGTATATAATATTCTTTTAAGAACCATATTTTAAATCATATAATTTATTTATTATATATACTCTCATATTTTATTATCCTTATACATGTACTATTTATATGTTTCATCAATCCAAATTAATTTATTACATGTAAAATTATGTTATATATTATTTGTTTTAAAATTTCCTTTATAAATACAACTTTATGAATATAAACCATTAAATTTATGTATTTTGTAAATATATTTTTTTTACCTTTTGTGTGAATGATTATATATTTTTTAAGATTCGTTACATGTATAATTACTTTTTTTATATACATTATTAATTTCATGACATCTTCTACCATTAATTATTTCCAAATTTATTTATGCATGTTTTACAAATTTACTATGTACATTATATCTTATCATGTGTTGTATTTGTCTTTTATATTCTATATATTATTTAAGTTATCCTGTGAATTTATCAATTTTTTCGAATGAATTTGTGTTTTAAATATTTCATATATAATTTGATTTGAACTTTGGATTTTATCATAATTATTTTCAATAAACATGTTTTTAAGCAAATTTCTAAATTTCTGTTATTAAAAAATTCTGAAATAAGGCAATATCTAATGTTTGGGGGAATTCGAAAAATCGTGCTCAATCGTACTGGGCATGACTTTTCCGGAGAATCAAATATTTAGATAACCCTTTATAATTTTAATGTATGGTTTTTTAAAAATTGAAAATCGATCACATCCTAAAGGTATAAGGGATCGTATCCAATCGTACTGGGTATGGAACCGCATATCTTTGGAACGAGAGATTTTTTTACTACTAATTTGAGCTATTCAAACATTTTTTTATATACTTCAGAAAATATTCTCTTTAAAGAAAAACCTTTTGATATAGGGGCAGCATCAAATCAATTTGGTACCAATTTTTGGGCGTAATGAGGGTGCTAACCCTTCCTCATACGTAACCTGCTCCCGAACCCATTTTTAAAATTTTTGTGGACTAGAATTGTTTTAAAATGTTTTATTAGGTAATCCAACCACACCTAAACAAAAGTTGGTGGCGATTCCACACTCGGTTTTAAAAGTCGATTTCCATTGTTTTCAAAATAAAAAAGGGTTTCGACAGCCTTCTTCTAAACACATATCGGTAGGACTATTGTACATTTATATATTGTATATATAAACAATTATATTAATCAATATGAAAGATAAATAGATGTATTTATTTATCTAAATGTGTAGAATCGAATCAAATCAAAGCCTTATATGTATATATGAATCACAATCAAAATTTCTTACGTATAATTATACAAAATCAAAATTTATATACCAAATTGCATATTAAATCAAAATCCATTACCAAATTTAATATTTATCGTAGAGTTTAATAATGAAATTTATGTAATTTTGATTATAAAATCCATTGGCCACTCTTAAATGACAAAGAGCATTATGTTGTAGGTACGAGAGCTTGAATTTAATATAAAAAAATTATAAAAATATATTTATTAAAAATTATTATAATTATTTTTATTAATTTATTATTTTGAAAAATAAAAATATATCCATAAAAATAACTTAATTTATATATATACATATTATAATAATTTTATAATTCATCGATTGATCTATCTGTAATACAAACTCAATAAAAAAACATATAAAAATTTAGACAACCGTCAAATTTTTTTTATTAAACTGAGGGAACTACCGTCAGAGTTTTAGTCAACAAAATTTGAAGGAAGAATTGCAGTGTAAGCAATATCTCCGTGCGGTTTATTTTCACCGAAAGGGGAAATTTTTTTCATCACAACAGTTCTTATTTGTACTCACTTAGGATGTGAATATTTTTGGGGTTTGGGTTGAAATTTTTTTTAATTTTTGTGGTAATTTTAAATTACGAAATTATATTCTGATGATGACAAAGATTTATCTTAAATTGATAAAATGATACTATCGAAAGGACTAATATTTAATATTATAAGAAATGAAAATAAAATAAAAGAGAATTAAAATGCAAAGGAATGACTCCTATATTCTTAAACCGAGTACATGTCTTACAAGTAATGATCAAACATGCTATTCATTTTAAACCAAGTTACTTGTCTTACAAGTAACGACTGAATTTACTTCTAAAGTAGATCTAAAGTTAATCAAATTTGTGTGTGTGATTCTTCATTTAATTTCATGCATAATTTGATAATCATGCTTTTTTAACTCTTGACATGTGAAAGAAAATATGAGCCATGGCCTGATGGTGAGGGTATTCATTGCCCCAGATGTTGTCTGAATTCGAGTCGCGGTTAGTTACTGTTTGTAATTCACCAAAAAAATGTGAAAGAAAATATTATATGTACACTACTTGTCTAAAGATTTAGGCTTCAATAATAAAGATGAGAATATAAAATTTAGACTTCGATGGGAGAGTTATATGAATTTTTATATCAATATGAAAGAAATAAATTTGTTTAAACAAATAAAGTCTATAACAATAAATTTTATTATATTCTAGCCAAATGAAGTAAACATGACAATGTAACATACCTGGTAATGTGTTAAGTTAGTCATCCACTTGAGAAATGCTTTGTTTTGAAAGAACTACAGTTTCTCGATCCAATATATTAGATAGAACCTTAAAATTTGACTATTTTGATCCTGTCAACTTTGAGCCCAAACAAGATGGTGGATCTTTAAGGGAGTGAGGGGTAATATCTTTTTCCGAAATATCAAGATAACCATGGTTGGACTCTAATTACATGTCAAAGAGGCCAATAAAAGGCATTGTTCCTAAATACAAGTTTAAATTATTGTATGGCTCCCAAACATGAACTTATACTATTTATCTAAAATATGATGCTCTTAAACACATGCTAAAACTATTCATCTCAAATTATGCTCTTAAGTAGAATTCTAAATTATTATATTATTCCTGAACACGAGTGTAAAGTGTTAATCCAAATAAATGATGATGCTACTAAGTATGACCATAAACTCTCACTGAGAAAAAAAAATGACGCTCCAGAGCAAAAATGTGCTCTTAACAATGTGCTTAAACTTTTTCATTGACATTATAAATATGATTTATCTCCAAGCTATTCGACACAAGTTCAAAAGAGTAGCATTAAAAAACTCTACAATAGTTCTAAAGGAATTTAGAAGAACTTTATGATAGTTCTTGAGGAATTCTTAAATGTTGCTATTTGACCTTAATTGTTTAAAGAAATAAGGCTAAACTTATCTTCCAAGGTGAAATCTAGAAGGCCCTCAAATCAAACTTAACCATCCTAGGTCAAGCCTTGAAGACCGTAGGAGCAAACTCTTTCTAATCCAATATTGTCAATACAAAGATTAAACTCAATTTCAAGATAAAGTCTAAACGATGTTTGAAGTGAATGTTATCAACACAAGATCAAGTCTTGTAAACCCTTGGATCAATTCTTACGAAATCTTAAGAAAGCAAATCTCCAAACCTATTTTCAAGATTAAGTCTTGAAGATCCTTGATGTGGACCACATCAATTCAAGGTCAAGTCAAAATGACCTTTAAGGACCCATTTTGTGGATTGTTTAATTATGTACGGGATGTATGCATTGTATGGTTACGTGCCATAATTGTGATTGATTTTATGTAAGTTGTGACATAGTTCGTAATGTTTACAAAATGATGGATATTGATCATTGACGCATGGAAAAGCATGCTGAAATTTGTGACACTGTTTGATGTGCTTAGAAGTTTCCATTATTGATAATGTTATAAGTATGCGTTGTGTTACTTTTTATGCATAACACTGATTGTATTGAAAGCATGTTCATATACCATTGATTTGTTAATTGAAAGTATGCAAGGCATACCTCGATACTGTTTACTGAAAAACATAATAAGCATACCATTACATTGAACTGTTATTGATAAGCATGATTTGTTGCACTAATGATATGACATTTTGCATTTGCATTGGGTTGAGTTTTGTGGTTGACGGAGGAGTTCTGTGGAGTACCAACGGCAATTTAAGTCTGCAATATTGAGTTAGTATACACCTAGAGTACCAAGGAGATTGGGCTATTTAATTGCATTATTGATACTAGTGGCAAGTCCACATTACCGATAGCTAGTCTGTATTTTTACCTGTAGTTTATCTGCAATATTGATTTGTGGTTTATCCATATCAAGCTTTGGCTCGCACTATTTGGAGTTTGATAGACAAATTTTGAGGAACTCGTGGTGTGTAGCGGATAGTTTGGTAGAAACCTTTTTGTATTGCATCATATGCATAGCATGTTCATACACTAATTAGTTTTGCCATGTACTATTTTGAAATGATGATTGTCAACTATTTGATTGACTAAATGTTTTCTCATTATGTTAACTCACACTAAGCTTTCATAAGCTCACTCCATTAGTTTCAAACTTTTTAAGTAACCTTCATAACTAGGACCAAACTCGGCATGAGGAACAGCAACTCAGACATTAGACTGTTTATTTTTATGTAAACGTATAATCACAATTTTTCTCTAGTTTGGACTATAATAATTATTTTTGGACTATGGCATGGTAAACTTTAATTTGGGGTTTTCATGCATGCATGTCCGTTGAACTTAATAAATGGTAAATGTATGTTACTCGATTTAAAGTAAAATTTGGAATACTTGAAGTTTCCATAGCATTAGAATGAAATGGGTTTTTCATAAAAAAAATGACAGCTTAAAATTTTTTTTAAATATCGTGATCAATTAATAATACGGGCACAAAATAAAGTTGACCTAATTAATGAATTTTATAGCGTACTTCGAGCTCGGAAGTAGCGTTTTTTCTAAAAATAACTTGATTAGGGTTTTCGTGAGTAAAACGGGCCATTTGATCATTTCGGGGGCTAATGTAGCCTTCATTATCCTGCCATAATATCTAGGCCGGGTTAGGGAGGTTACAACACATGTTACTAAATTGTTCTTGTTATAGAATTTTTTTAACATACAAGAGTAAAGTAGTTAAAACTAGACCTATTAAAAGGTGGAATGGTTAAATGATCAGAAATGACAGAAAAACTATACAAAAGGGTAAAATTATCATAAAATCAACATTATCACAAGAATCTTACATTACTTAAGGAAGATGCGGTATTGAGAAATTTCCATATATTACCAAATTATAACATTGTTGGGAATGCAAGACTATTGACTCAAAGTAATCTTTAGAGTCCAAATAAAGGAATGTAATTTCAGAATCTTATATTACCACAGGAATGTAAGATTTCATGAACCAAATGCACCCTTAGATCAAAGCTTAATGGAAGAGATAAATAAAACTATTTGCTTTCTATTCAAGAAGCTCCAAGAGGTTATAACTTTCAAAGTTTGATAAATAAACTTTTAATTCATTTCAAATTGTTTTAGTTCTTACTTTTGGTACAAAATTTGAATATATTATACAAAAAGTGAAACAGGTTTTTAGGTTAAGCCTCACTTAAATTTAGGCTCGATCCAACTCAATCCATATATAAATTAAAATCTATTCACAAGTTGAGTTGTGACTATTTTTTTTGTTGACTTTTTGATTAATAGCTTTTTTGTTCAATAAAGTATCACTTGCGATACCAAATAGCTATTTATTGAATATTAAACAAAAATTATAGTGAAATCTAAATATAAATACTTTTTAATTATTAAATAATAATTTGATATAGGTCTTGTGGACTTCAATTATTGAAGACTTTGTTAAGGACCTTACTCAAATGAATTGATTCCATCATATTGAACGAGTAACTAAGCACCAGTCAAATCACTCTAGGTAAATGAAATTTTCTTTTTTGTTGTTGAATTTTCTTAGTGGATCCTATATAAACAAAAATAATTTTGCTTTTTCCAATACAGTCAAGTGGAGGCATTGATTACCCCAAAAAGAAGTGGAGGAATTAGTTTCCAATACACATATTGGCTCAGTGTACATGTTAAGGACAACTCAAGTGGTGACAGTGGTTGTACTTGTTTTTATATATTCATAATATATATATATATATATATGAGTGGTACTTATATCTTGTACATTTAATATCTATATATAAGAGTAATATTAATATTTGGTATAAACTCCTGTATATGCATATTGATTAGCACATGGATAATTATTTTAAAAATAATCACCTGAATGAAATTTATGAATATGAATAATATGTTATATGGACATAAGAGAGAGCGGTCATCGGGAGCGAAGTTAGAAAATTTTTTTAGGGAGGTCGGATGAAATTTTAATTTTTTATAGTTTATATTTTTATAATTTGTAAAGGATTAAATTGAATTTTTATAATTTTAGGGGGGCCAAAGTATAATTTTACCTTTACTAATTTAAATTTATTAAAAAATTTCAAAGATCTAAAATACAATTTTCCATTTTAGGGGGGGTTGGGGTCCATGCCAGCCCCCTGGCTACGCCCTTGGCGGTCATTATCCTTAGTAATAGAAGCACATAGAAGAAAATCTTTCTTCATGGGAATAGTTATATATTAGGGTAGTCGTTGGTAGATTAAATCATTCGTTTATCATATACAACAATTCATACTAAAAATTTGTCTATAATAACCTATAATGAAAAAACACTCATAAATCATCTAATTTGCAAGGAATTCAAAATCAATACATTAACGACACATTATATCTCATGAACTACCATAAAAGACCTCTTAGAGACTTATCAACACCATGAAAAGACTCTCTTCTACTTTGATCTCCTCCCTAAACCTCTCCCGATTCCCATACTCCCATCATCTTAGTTTTCTTACGGTTTTCTGCTTTCCAAATGAACTATCTTAAACCGTTACAACGTACTCTTTATATCAACATTTTATATATTCAATTTTTATATTTTTTATCATACAACTACACTACTTAGAACATACCATAAAAGTTTTCAAATATATTTATAATTACCTTACTTAGAACTCAATCTAAAAAAGACCCCTACTAAACCAAACAGGTGGCCTAATTTTTAAACACGTGTAATAAATCTAAGTAACTAGAATGGATGAATGTTGAGGGAGCTAAGGGTGATGATTATTTATTTATGATTGACATTTGAGATAAATATAATGTAATGTTGAGTGGTGTTTGGACGTGACGATAGAAGGGGACAAGAAATGATAGGAGAGTGAGTGTTTCATCTTTGGACAAATGACAAGAGAAGGAACAAAACACAAGAAGGGCCATGTTCTCTCCATTTCGGATATATATAATACACACTCAAGCAAATCTTTTTCATATGCCATGTATGATTCGAAAATCTTTTATATATATATATATATATTTGTAATTTGGTTAATGGAGAAGTGAAAATAAAAAGAATAAAATAGAAAGGTGGAAAAGAATAATTTTTTTGGTATGCTTTATGAGAAAATAAAAATAAAAAGAGGTAATATTTTTTATTTTAATGCATAAAAATAATTAAATTTTAATTTTGAATCCATTGATTAACGGTATTCACTGTTCTAAATATGTGATTGATCCATAACATAATTTGTGTGGTAGCTTAATAATGCGTGAATATGAGTGTGTGAGTTGTACTTGAATTCTTATATAAAAAACAATCAAATTGAAATGGTAACATGGGAGAAAGATGCATGTTAGTTTGAAATTATGAAACCTTATAAATAAATAAATAATTTCAAATTGAAATGATAACATGAAAAAATGTAAGTTAATTTGAAAATTATGTATTTTTTAAAAGTTTTATTTTCTTTATTTTTTTTCAATTCTATCAAATAATGAAAGGAAGAAAATTACTTTTTCTTTTAAATTTTAATCTTTCTTTCAAGCACACTAATGAAAAATGTTGGAAGCTACATTGATAATTGCTTAAGAAAAATAAATTGTGTAAGTGATAAAGTATCACCTCTAAACCGGTTTATATGTTATGACCAGGTTTTAAAAGTTACATCATTCACCCGGAAATTTACTTATTTGCTTTATTAAACATTGTTTGTTCTTGTATAAACATTTTTGCAAAACCTGTTTTGCTATCTTATTTTCAAAAAACTTTACCGTTGTTAAGCGAGAGTCTTCTAAAACATTCGTCATTTATTATCCAGTTGATTTAAAAAAAAAACATATTGTTAACTTATTTATCTTTCAGAAACTCAATTTGCCTATTATGAATTGCAGCTGAAAAGTTCACGATTTTCAACTTTGAAAACAAATGTGCGACCCGGTTAGTTAACAAAAAAAAAAAATCCTACAGTTTAATCAAAGTAGCTTACCACAACCCACCAAAATCCCAAAACTATAAACAGAATGAAAAGCAGTCCATGTTTTAAAATCAAGATAAACCTTAAAATAAAAACCAGTTTGTTTATGAGAATCCGACTCAAAGTTTCTGAACGCCGCCCAATCCTAGCCTTGAGGATTACTTTAAAAGATAAAATAGTAGGGTAAGCTAAAAGCCTAGTGTGTGCCAAGGCCAAAAACATAACATAGTCAAATCGGTCCACCTAACACATCAATTAGGGTCATTAAGTACCCATCCAACCAAAACACACATGATTAGTAGTCATATACCACTAAAAAATTATGCAGTCGAGCTGCCAACTATATACAATGCGGAAAGCCGTTAGAAATGGATAATGTATTTTAATTGCTAGAATCAGACTTTGTGGGTAAACTGCCAAAATCGTATAGCATAGTCCGCCAGAAATTCCTCCATATCATATTCATAACCCACCCCAAATCACATGCAAACATCATAACACATATTCAGATATATTCAGATTAATCATGTTCATTTATGAACATAGCAGATAGGTAACATGCTAGTATATAAAAATTATCAGTCAATTAATCTTTTTTTTACTATTTAGTCCATATCTCACATTTGATATCAAATTGCAAATAGTTCAAATTATTATTAAACATATACAAATTCATAATTCCAGTATATAAAAATTTAAATACAATAAGACGATATGAACTTACCTGGTTAAATCAACAAACAAGTTGAAATTTCAAGGACTATTCAACAATTTGTCTTTTCCCCGATTATTTTTTATTTGGTTCAATTTTCAATCTATGCAATTATTCAATTCAATTTATCAATTCCTGACATCTTATATCATCCTATTATAAGCACGTGTCAGTTCAATTTCATTATTCCAATGCCCCCTAAAATTTTACATTTTATTCAATTTAGTCCCTAAAACTGAATTTGCCATAACTTTCAAATTTGAGTTTCAGTTTCGAAACCAAATTTACATCCTTATATAACCCTCTATTATCTACAATTATAGAGATTTCACTTCAAATTTAAAATTTATACATTTTAGTCCCTATGTTCAAAAACTAGCAAATAAACTTTACAAACTAGTCTTTTTTTTTCACTTTTAAGCTTAAAATATAACTGTCGAAACCATCCCTTGATTTAAAAATTTTAAATTTAATAAAAAGGATGGGATCGACCTTTTGGAAAATAGAAATATGGAGTCGCCACCGATCCTTTTGTTTTGGTGTGATCGGGTCACCTAAGAATTTGGTTATTTTAATAAAATATTTTCGGTTTACTAAAACACCGATTATGGTCTACGAAAGTGTGAGAAAATGGGCTCGGGAGTCGATTACGTATGAGGAAGGGTTAGCACCCTCACTACGCCAAAAATTGGTACCAAATCGATTAAATATTGTCCTTATGTCTAAAATTAAAAATGTTTTTGAAATGTGGTTCTTTTTTAATAACATTTGAATAACCCGAATTGATTGTCAAAAATCTTCCTGTTTCGACGTCCGAAAATTTATAATTTGAAAATCACAAAAGGATGCTCAACTATTTAGTCCAACGGAAAACTGAAACCCAGCACAGTAGGGCACGATTCCTCGAATTTCCAAACATTGACCATTGCCTCACCTTAAAAAATACGAGTGAAATTCCGAGGAGATATTCGACTATTTTGGACAAATGAAAAAATGCAGCCGAACACGATAGGGCTCGATTCTCAAATCGCCAAACATCGAACATCGCCTTCATTTTGAAAGATTTTAAAAAATGTGAGTGAAATTTCGAAGGGATCTTCAATTGTTTCGGACCAACGAAAAAGCGCAACCCAGCACGGTAGGGCACGATTCTCAAATGGCCAAACATTGAACATCGTCTTCGTTTTTTAAGTATTTTTTATAAACATGAGTGAGAATATAAATGAATGTTCGATCGTTTTGAGCAAACGAGAAATCACAACCCAGCACGATAGGGCATGATTCTCGAATTTTTAAATTTCAAATATTGCCTTCGTTTTAAATAATTTTTAGAAGATGTGAATGAAATCTTGAAGGGATACTCGATTATTTTGAGCAAACACGAAATTGCAACCCAACATGTTAGGGCACGATTCCGCGAATTACTAAATATCGAATCCCGTCTTCGTTTTGAAGAATTTTAAAAGACATGAATGAAATTTTAAAGTGATATTCGGTTATTTTGAGCAAACGTAAAATTGCAACCCAACACGTTAGGGCACGATTCCGCGAATTGCCAAACAACGAATCTCGTCTTTGTTTTTGAAGAATTTTTGAATGAATGATTATAAAGCTAGCTTAAGACGTATTAACTCGATTTGAAATAAGATGAAATTAATCATAAAAATCGGGTTTTATAAAACCACATTTCAAAAATCAAGTGAAACGATGATATGGGGTAAAAGACATATATGAGATACGATCAACTAACAAACTAATAATTGAAAATAGCTAACCTAAAAGTGTAATCCTATTGCAATAATGCATAGAGAATAATTACTATGAAACGATGAATAAATGAATAATGCACCGATAACATGCATGGGAAATAAAATGTTTAATATTAGAGGCACAAAACAAAATGCAAACCAAAGAAGCAATATGGTATGAAACTGTTTTAAGAACAACGAATAAATGGGCACATGAAATAGGTTGGCAAATTTGTATATGTAAAAAAAGAAACTAGGGCTAGATATATATAGTTTTGAAATAGACATTATAGAATGAAAGTTTGAATTGAATAGTACGTAGATGTAAATGTTTTAAACACAAATTCGTTTAAAGGTTTATAAAATTCATGATAATAAAGAGATTATGATACAAAAGAGTAATAAAATGCATGTCAAAACATGATGCCCAAAAATAGATTTATAAAATATATAGAAATAATTTTTGAGAATGATCATTTATAAAAGGGACATAGAGATACGTACAAGATTAAGTTAATTTTATAATAAATTATATAATAATTTTAAAGGCACACTTATATATATATGTGTGTGAAGAGAACCATGTGCGTAAAATACATAAATTTAATAATATGAATATAGATTAAACATAGGGTCGATGAAAATGTATGCATAATAAATTAAAAAAATATTATGTAGGACTATATAATAAAATACAAGGATAAGTTCAAAAACATGCGTATATATAAAAATAATATAAATGAATAATATATATATATATATATATGAAATAAAATCAACTTTAATGCAAAGTACAAGTATATATGTATAATAGTGTGTAAAAGAGACATTTACATGAGGTAATATGCAAAGTATAAAAGTATAGTTGCCCGAATTGTAATAAGTAAGTGAATGATACAAGTAATGTAATTAATACAGGTAAATAAACATGAAATAGGTAAAAAATCACATGAAATGAATCTACAAAAAAATTTAATCGAAAACATATTAAAATAAGAAGGATGATTTACAGACAGAATAAGATATAAAAGAAAGGAGGACTAGCGCGTCACACAGGAAAATTCTCAGGGATCAAATGGGAAAATACCCCTGATTCCAAAACGCTGCGTTATGACAAATGCAAATTAAAGGGGGAGATTAAAAAAAAGGAATAAAATGTAGCAGGAGCAGCTGGGAACACGCGAAAATGAAAGAGGCCTCGCGCGCAATTACCCCTCTCCGTATAAATGTGCGGATCCCAGGGGTAACAAACCGGGTCGGGTCGAATAGGCTGAAACGACATCGTATCGGTGCCATTCACATGGGCTTAAAACGGCACCGTATTTTGATCCTATAAAAGGGCTAGATCAGGCCATTTAGCAGCAATGCCCTAGCCTTCTTTCCCTCAGCCGTCCTCGATGTAACCCTAGCCCTTCCTTGCTCAAGCCCACCCCGAAGGCTTTCCAAGGCACCGATGCGCCACCACGAACGGCAACCAGTGTTCTCGGGTTCTAAAAGAAAGGCTCTTAGCCTGAAGATACCCTTTGAACTTCGATTTCAGCGAAGTCAAAGGGAAACCATGGCCGAAACGTGAGGTACTGTCGCCTTCTCTTTTCTCTTTTTTTTTTGAATACAAATGAGGGAAAATCGAAGGAAATTGGGAAAATGAGTCGAAACAGGGATAACCTTTAAGCGTTAGCTGCTCTTTCTTTGTATTTCGATATGTGAATATTCTTTGTTTGTATTGCGTTGGTTCAAAAAAACCCGAACCCTTACAATAGAAAAATATCCGACTTTATAGCCGAGAGAAGAAGAAATAAAAATATAAAAAAATTTGCTATTTTCTTGCGTCTGTTGTCTCTTTGTGTTTGGTGTGCAGGTACGAGTGCGCGCTGGCGTCGTACGGAGACTGTGTTGGCATACGAGGGCTGTTAACGTGGAGGCACGAACGTTGTACGGCGCCTGGAGGCTGCTGGGGTTGCTGCGGCGCAAGCCAAGGCTGTTAGGGTTTCTGTCTTATCTTTTGTTTTAGACATTGGGCCTATTGGGCCTTATAACTTGGGTTTTAGGGTTAATTGGGTATTGGGCCACTAGGTTTGGGCTAGAGGGACTGTTTTGTAAATGGGCTAGGGTATTAATTTTAGTGGACTGTTTGGGGTTGTTATAGGACACTAACTAAATGGACTTTGCTTTATTTATTTATTTATTTTTATTTACTTTTGAGTTTCAAAGGGGGTCGGGCAAATTGGCCTATTTACAATAACAATTTAGTATCAATTTGAAAAATTTTATAAACTTTATCATTTTTGCAAATTAGTACGTGGGCTAGCTTAGAAATACCTCAAAAACATAAAATTACAAGTAAAGGATTTGAAACACCTTAAAATTGAAGATCGAATAGCTTTGAGCCTTCAACAATGGCTAATATGTTTTATTTTGTTTGCATTCATGGAGAGGAAGGAAATAAAAGATGACAACCAATTAATTTACTTTTATACTTTGTTTAATACTAATTAACCATGTTTTAATTAATTAAGCATAATTTACTCAATTTAATTAGGCTACTAATCAAATATGGTGGATTTCACCTCCATTTTCCACTAACTAATAATAATAAAAGGCCTAATTGCTCATTTGATCCTTCAGTTAATTAAAAATCATTAGCAATAAATTTTAAAATTTAGTCTGAATTGATCTCGCCCATTCATAATTTCAATTTTTATTTGTTGAGTAATAACTTAAGCCTTCAATAAAATACTTCTTGTAGAATATCAATAGATATTTCAACCCATTGTTTTCTATTACGAAAAAAATGAAACATTCCATTAGCTCATAAATCATGACACGGATTAGATCTCTCTATATCTATAAAAGAAATTAACTATCAATTTGGAAAAATTAAGGGACCAAACTTTAATAAAACTTAATAATAATCTCATAGATATTAAATAATAACATTTATAGACTCGAATATCAGAAATGGGGTTCCAAAACCGTCATTTTCGATACCAATGAAAAATATGTTGTAATAGATACAACCTTAGTTGCAATAGGGGCTATAACTTGCAAAGTAATGTCTTCTTACCTTTGCCTTTACTCTTTCTTTTCTAATCAAGGTTTATCGCAAAGGTTTGCAATAAACCTAAGAGCTCATTCTTGACAAGCTTTGAGTTTGATTGTTCCTTTCTTAGTGTAAAAGCCTAATTTGAAATATCACAAAGCTTTGTATAAACTTCCATTAGGGACTTATTCTCCTACATCCTTAAAGTCTCGAATCTTTTAGTCAACATATGAAGTTTGGATCTCTTTGCAATGTTTGTCCCCTCGTGAACAGTGTCAAGAATTATCCAAGCTTCTCTAGAAGTGGTGCAATTAGAAGTTCACCTGAACTTCTAAGAGTTAACCTTATAGAAGATTGTATTGATAGCTTTGGAATTTTCACTATCCAATTTTTCCTCCTCACTAGTTCAAGTAACCTTAGGTTTGGGAGTCAACACACCAAATATATCAATTGTTGGTGGTTTCAAACTAGTCAAATTTGAGCTTCAGGCTTTTTCATCCATGGACTTTATAAAAGCCATCATCCTAGCTTTGCTGTAAACATAGTTTGTGCCATCCAACATAGGGGTCTAGTAACTAATGAACTTCCATCTCAATTGAAAATCAACGATAGAATCTCCACTTAGTACATCAAGTGTCTCATTCTAATACCAATTGAAAATTCTATGAGTTTTGCTTGTCAGATTTTCGTTCAACTGCAACTAGATGAAGTAACTATTAGTAGAAAAATATAGATTGACACGAAAAAATTGTTCATGTAGTTTAGAAACTTCCTACATCTGCTAGGCCTTACTTAGAGAGTGATCCACTGTAAACAAATACAAGGTGTGATATAAGTTCAACTAATTCACCGAGTTGCAACCTCACTCTTATACTTAGAACACGATCTCTCTCTCTTCAAGTCTTTTCCCCGAAAGGTAAAATGCAAATTGATGAACACAACTCAATTTACTTACAATTTTACACTAAAAAAAAACAATTACTAATTGAACATATAAAGTGTTCTATGATTCGTATGTATTAATATAAACAAGACATTCACTATATATGCATCAAAGGCTTATTCAGTTACAATCAATATCAATCTTTAATTCCAAAAAAAAAAAAGTATTCAAAAAAGTATATATTTGACAGAGATCTTCTAGTCATCAAACTTCTTAAATATCAAATATTCTATTTAAAGAAACTTCAATGTATTGAAAGACTAAATCCAATCCTTACTTGACTTGATTCTTGCATTTAAAGTCTTCATCATTGTGCTGTTAAAAAGTATTCAAAGAGCTACAATTAAAGGTCCAATAAACAAGCCAATCAAATAAGGCAAATTGTAATATTACACCACTTTTCCTTTAAGTTGTAACTAATGTTGAAACTTACAGCTATAACTAGCACTAACAATACTAGTCTAACCCAAACTAAAATTTCAATAATAAAACTAATATATTTATTTAAATTTATAGTAATAAAAGTGTAGAATATATTTTTAAAAGAATAAAATGAATTATTCGAGCATTAAAGTTAACATAAACAAAATTGAGTAAAAAACTTTCAAAATTTTTAAGATCACCACTAAATTCGATATGTTTTTTATTAGATATTTGATTAAAAAAAAAGGGGAGCCTCTCTTACCCTCTTTCTCTCTCCATGTGCCTTTGTCTTGTCTTGGAGTAGAAAAACATCAATATCAACATTTCCCCCCAACACCAATCCTCGCCCATTGCTAATCTCTTCCACTAGTTGACAATACTACCCACGTTCACTTTTAAGTGTATGACCTAATTGCCCCCCAAGCTCCCCACCCGTTCTTCCAAGATAGATGGACTTGTCTCAAATTTCATGGTGGAGAAGAAGCAACATGACAAAAACATCTTTTTGGAACTTATGCAAGGGCATTTCTGTCTAGAATATAAACATTGTGGACGAGTGCTCCTATGTATATATATATTTGGTCATTTCCATGAAAAGTTGTGAAGTTCCTTTTGGTATTAGGGGTTAGATTCGTGTTCTTTTGTCCTTAATGACCCAAGTGGGTCTCCCAAAACAACAAAAGATAAAACATCACTCTTTCAAAAAAAAAAAAAAACCCAACATTTTGGGGTTGTCCCAAAGCAAAGCATATAATTATCTAATGAATTTTTGTTTGTTCCTTGATTATATATATTATATAGAGAGAGATGGGGCTTCTCTTTCTTATTTGGATAATGGAGCTTAGAATGCTCTGAGTTTTCCCATTGGTTTAGTTTCATTCGGCACTTTCTCGTGGTTACAATGCATGGACACCCCACACACAACATAATAGCAACAACCCAACAATATATTGATGTCATCATGGGGTTGGGTGCTATTGCCCATATCAATTATCTTATATTATGAGGCCCCACCATCATATATACATACACACATAATTGTTTTTTATTTTCTTATATAATCTTTTCAAACATAAAAACCAACATATATTTATATTTAATTTCCAGAACCTCATAAAACTTTTTCTTTCATACAATATTGAAGATGGGAAATAGGATGACAAAGTGTCACATGAATATTTGATAAGAACTTTAATTACTGCTCTATCTAAATTAAGATATATACTTAATTTTCTTACTCAAACCTATTTTTTAATTTAATAATTTTATTTAAATTTTTCAAAATTTTAAGTTGCATTTATAATTTAATCCTCGAAAGTGAAAAATATATTTATAAAAGATACTTTAGTTGAAATGAATATATTGGTGATTTAAATAGTTTCAGCAATGAGACAATTAGTAAAGGCAGAGGTCCTAGGTCTTGAATACTTAAATTTAATATTCATCATGCATAACTATATGTGTAGGTTTTTACGCCTCACAATATGTTATTTTTATATGTGAATTTTAATTCAATTAATTAATTTTAATCTAAACTATTCTAATTTTAAATTTATTTATATTGTAATAATTTAATTTTACATATTTTGAATTATCGAATATTTATATTTTTAACTCATTATACTAATTTAATTATTAGAATAGACTAAACATGAGCTATCGAGGCTAAGGGGGCGCATGGACACTAGAGATACACTAGGGATGGTGATGGCCGAAAAGTCATGCCATAAGCACATGCACATCACGTGGCATACACGTCACTAGGTCCGGTCGTTACAGTTGCACAACGGCCCCAACTCCCAAGGTATAAATTTTCCTTCCCTCATCGTATCTATATCTTATTTTTATTCAACTTTTCGAGAGTAATAGAAATAAATAAGGGTAAACTAGACATTTCAGATAGAAACTAAATCTTTCAATTTTAATTATTTCCCAAAAAAAATTCAATTTTAATAAATAATTTTAATTTTTATTATATATTTAATTCGAAAATTACAATAAAATACTATTTCAAAATAACTATTTTATAAATGTTATTTTTAATTATAATTATTAACTATATTAATTTTTATAGAATGTATAGTTTAAATTACGTTTTGGTCATTGAACTATAATTTATTAAGAAATGGTTAATAATATTATCAATTTGCAACACTTTAATTGTTGAGCTGTTAATTGTAGTAAATGATGTAATAACAAGCTAACATGGAACATTAAATAATCATTTTAAACAAAAAAATAGGTTAAATTCACAACTAACCCCTATACTATTTCTTTTAACTTTCCTTTTTCTTTTTCCCTTTATTTTACTTCTCTTTCATCTCATCTCATCCCGTTCATTTTCTCTCATTTCGCTCTCTTTAGTGACAAAAAGGTATGAAATCAGTGACCTATCTAGGGGGCTGGCAGGAGTTGGCTCTCCCTAAAATAAAAAATTGTCTATTTAAAATCTTTAGAAATTTTAAAAATTTAAATTAGTAAGATAAAATTGTACTTTAACCCCTTAAAAATAATAAAAATTTGATTTAATCATTTAAAATTATAAAGATATAAGCTATTAAAAATTAAACCTAAAAATAATTTCTAGCTTTGCCCTATATGAAATTGAACTTTTTAAGATTGGATCCAACAGGTTACATTTCCACCATGAAAATGGAAATTACTAGATTGAATACAATACTATATATTGAAATTAAAATTATCAAACTGATTATAATGCTCTTGGGAAATCTAGATGAAAGTGTAATCAAACAGAAGTTCTTTTCTGGGAAGTCTGACAAAAAAAATTAAATAATTAAACAAAGAAGTAATTGATTTTTGTCCTATAGTTTGCTTATTTTACGTGATAATGTAGCTTTTCTATAGCTAATTGTTGCTAAGTGGATGAACTGTTTTCATGCAAATATAGAATGTTAAACAAATCATTGTTTGGTTTCAACGGAAAAAGTACAACAGATATTGTCCATTCGCAATATGTTTCTTGAAATTTTGGTTGCTAATTTGTTTTCTGTTTTCGAGATTTCACCCCTTGCTTGTTCTATGTTTGATACTACTAAATGTACTATTTTTTTAACTCGAATCAACAACGACTCTAATCAAATTATATTATATTTGATTCCTGAAAACATCTTTGGTGATGTAGTTGGGGAATAGTGATTTCTTAATTGTTATACGACTTTAATGATTTTGTATAATCGGTCAAAACCGATATTCGATAACTCAAATTCACCTATCCATTTAACTATAATTTAAAGACAATCTTTATTTAAGGTAACGACATTTTAATAGACAAAGATATTGATACCAGAGTTCGTTCTTTTTCTGTTTTTTTTTTGCCCCGATGTTTACAAGTACCGATACTTGAAATGTTGCGAATTTCTCTTATGATAATATATTTCTTGTGAAATAATGACTCAACCAGCCCTGATATTATAATTCCAGAAATCCATATTCTTCCCTAATTGATTTACCACTTTTGCTTCGTCAATTTTTCAGCTCTTTATTAGCTGTGAACTTTTAATCCATATTTCTTGTGAAGTTTTAGTTTTTTTTAGGATAAATATCTTCATTTAACTATTACATGTATTTTATTTTGGTTACAAAATTTTTATTTTTTAATTTAATCATTAAATTATTTGAAAATAAATTTTTTGTCACTAAATGTTAACAAACATTTGTCATTTGATAGAAATATTAATGTAGGCTTTCTTTAATTGGTATAATAAAAAGTTAGCTGTCTAACATTTTCACATTCTATCAATTTAATTTTAATATAAAAAGTTTAATAAATTTAGCTTTCAATGTTTACAAAATTTATTATTTTGTTCAAATTCTAAAAAATTCTAAGCATAACGAAAATTTTTATTTTTAAAAATTTACAAAATAAAAATTTACTAAAATTTTAAAATTTAAATAGTTTATAAAAATTATTTTATAATTAAAATTCAATAATTGAAAACTATATGATCTCCTTCTATCTTGATAAGTATTTTATTCTAGCAATATTGTTATCTAGTTTATTTTCTTACATTCTTAAGTCTGTCCTTTTCACTACCGGCTTCCATCCTACCGCATCAAGAAGTTAGAACTGTTGACATTACTGCATATTCATCGTTTTCTTTGTCACTGTTTCATCTAGTTTTTTTATCATTACTCTTGCAATCAATGCTTAAAGTTTAAAGCACGATTCCCATATGCAGGTCTCCATTGTTGAATCTTTTCTCTATGATCCATCACAGGGGCGAATACAAGGAGCCTGGGCCCGACCCCCTTAAAATGTAAATTTACTCTTTTGACCTTTAAAATTTTTTAAAAATTTTAAATTAATAAAGGTAAAATTACACTTTGATCCCCCTTAAAATTATAAAAATTTGATTTAATCCTTTATAAATTATAAATATATAAACTATAAAAAATTAAAATTTTATCCGGCCCCCTAACAGATTCCATCAGAATCTGTCTGCACACATATGTTTGGGGTTTACAAAATTTAAAAAAATCAAAATTTGGCATTTGGAAAATATCGAGTGTTAAATTTATTGTTTTTTTTAGAATTTGAACTAAAATGATAAATTTTATAAATATTAAGGGCTAAATTTGTTGAATTTTTATATTTAAGATCAAATTGATAGAATATGTAAATATTAAAAGGCTAAATTTGTTATTAAACTAATAAAAAAGTCCACATAAGCACTTTCGTCAAATTTCAAACCGTTGTTTAGTCTATTCTATCAATTTGTTTGATTTAAATCGATCTAATCTTTAAAGATTTGTTTTTCACAAAATTTATTTTCAAATATGGATCAACACACACCCATAATATCAACTAAATCATGGTCCAACTATTTTGGTACAAAGGAATGTCAATTTTTAAATAAGGCAAGTTATGTGACTGTGCAATAACAAGAGCAGTCGGCACTACTCACATAATTGTCTCAATAAGTAGCTCTTTCAAGGTTGAATAAGGCTTCCATATTCAGATCATGAATCCATCTTCACAAATTAGCCTTTAATACATCCTAATCTGCCTAAATCTCATGAAATTAGTTGCCCGTAATATAATGATACAAATGGTTGTGAGAAATCTTCATAAAGTCGCCCCATATCTTTTTGGATTGCATATCTAAATATAAAATGTAAGTAGGTCACACTAAAACCCTTGAAAAGTAATTTTACTTGATCCAATCTATTCTCCAATTATAATAACGAGATTGGTTGCACAAAATTCACAAAAAGATGCAAGCAAATGACCAAGATACTTTGGTCAGACATACAAATAAGAAAATAAAAAAAAAAACAAGTTATGAAACATAAGCAGTGCCAAGTGCAACTCTGAGAAACTTGCCTCAACAATTTTTTTCCCCTTTAACATTTTTACCTAAAGCTATGTTGTCAATTATCTCAAGCAAGGAATGCAACACTAACATCAACAACATCAAGTTTCAGCTTTCCCTTAAGCTTAGCTTATTCTCTTTTTCTTTTTTTTTTTATTACAAAAATCCCAAGTAATTCTGGTCAATTCCAATTATAAAGTAAAGTTTCATCAACAATAGAAAATAATATGTAGGAATCATCATAAATAAATACAACAACTAACAACATCAAACATGACAAAGAGCACCAAAATTCATAGCATTAAGATGAATCAAGTACCCATAATAGATGATTGTTTCTGGAAATATCAAGGGGTAACAAGAGTTTTGACATTATAAACATATTTATAAGTTCACAGCTTTGTAGATATAAAGAATATAACATTTCTTAAATATATCACATTATAGTAAATTTAAGGCTTAATTACTATAAAATTGGCCCCCAAATTATGTCACTTTTCTCACTTAAAGTACATAAATTTTTTTAGTCAAAAGTGATACCTAAACTATCAATTTTGTCCCATTTTACTTCAAAAGTGCATACATTTAATAATAATGTGACACGTGACATGTTTTTATTGGCCAATATCAAGGTTTTCTGAGTAAAATAAGATAAGTTAATAATTTAAATACTACTTTTTACAAAATAACTATAGATACATAAATGGAAAAAGTGATATGACTTGAGAGCCTATTTTGCTTTTAAGCCAAAATTTAAATATATAAACTTTGATCTATGAACAAGAACATATATCAGATTCCTAAATAGCTCATGTTAGAGAAATCAAAATTCTTACTTAGATATATATGGTGGAAAGAAACTTGGAAGATTTTCCTAAGAGATTTGATCATTATAACATGTTATAAATAAATAAAATAAAAAGAAAGAAAGATGTTCTTGGTAATTTTAGTTGTTCATAAAATAGTTATGTTATTAGTATTTTTTATCATTCTTCTTGATTTTTATTTTTATTTTGCTCAATCAATGTGCTTGAAATTAAAATGTTAGGTGGGAAAAATCAATCACCTTCCTAATCTAAATAACAATACACCGAAATAAACAAAGAACAAAAACATCTGTCATTCAACCTAACTCTTAATGACTAATCAAACATATATCACCACCAAGCTTTAAAAAAACTTCTTAACCCACCAATAGTCAAAGTTATAGGCATGCATACTATTACCTTGTGTTTAAACTACTGAGAATGTAGCATTGACTAGCTAGTCAATATTCCTATCAACATCGAAAAAAAAAATTCCACAACAACCAGATTCTAACATTCCTAATCAACAATCACCACTTGATTGAAACATTGCTTTGTATAAGACTCTTGGTCATAAATACATAACGACACAATTCAATGTATATAATACATACATGAATTACTTAAGTACAGTGAAGATGATTCCTTTCATAACACTATGTATCATATGAATACATGAATCTAATTACATGCATTACAACATATATGTATATAATTTTAATTTCTCTTATCTTTATCTCTATATGTTAATGGAAACGTGTTGACTTGTTAATTGTAATTACTGTTCTTTGAAATAGATAAGATCAAACTTCCTCAATTATATGTTTTATAAGAATATATGTATTTGTCTATTTATTTAGTGACAAACCCATTGCTTCAAATCACTTCCGATTACTACTTTTATACTTGCTTAAACAATATAATTATAAATTTATAATCTAAGGAGAAAATCATTTAATAATAAAATATTTTAGATGATTAAATTAATCATAACTCAAATTTATTAAATTAAATAATGAAGAATTATGTTCGGTATAGATTGTTTTAGTATCTATATTTTAATTTGATATATTTTATTCCTCTACGTAATATCATTTGTTAGTTGAAATATATAGTTGATATCTTTAATTATTCGGTAAATATGTTGAGGTCGAATTTGTTTTAAAAATATCCGTTCCAACTTCATACAAATAATATATATTGCGTTAAAATGTGTTTTAAGAGAAATTCATATAATGATTTTAATCGAATGGTTATGAGGTTAATTATTTAGACTAACTAATATCGTTATAAAAAGTATAGGATCAATTTTTTCAAATTAAAATATAAAGACTAAATCCTAAATGTGAATATAGTAGAGATCGAAACTACAATTTTATCATTATCTTATAATGACTAAAAAAAGAGATGTAATTTAACACCCTTAATAATTTGGTAACTAATATAATTTATAAAAAAATACTTATTCCAACTAATTATGCTAAAATAAATTTTTTGTTAAAAAAAAGAAAAGGAAAAAGAAAAAAGTATCGACTTTCATTATACTTCTCTGAAACTTACATAAAATCTTACGACCTTTGATTTGGAACCTAAAACTTTACATCCCATATTTAATATTTTTATTTGCTTATTTGACATTTCACGCATGTAATATTGATCACGTGAGCACTTTTTGTTTTTAAAATGCTACATAATTGAGTTTAATCAATTTTTATTACGATATTATCAAAATAAAAGTATTAAATTCTTAAAATTAAAAGAATAATTTCTTATAAAAAGTATAAGGAATAAAAGTCATCTTTGCACATTTTGTTTGCAAAGTGAATTAGTATTTTATTTCAACTAGTATGGAAAATGGAATTAAAGATGTTATATTATTATAGATGTAGATAGTTTTTTTTTTTCCCCTTCCTTCAATGATTGAGAGTTCTAGCATAGATGGTACAAGACAATTTGTCAAAATTTGGAGCTTACCTACTTAATTTAACTTTCTTTTTTAGTTAACATCATTCTAAAATAGAACCCAAAGAAGAAAAATAAAAGAAATGAGAAAGATGCATATGGTTTGAAGCTCATTGGTTAGCATCACTTTCATTCACCAGCAGCCCCATGTTATAGATCATTTAGACAAATATGGTGAAGGATTGACAACATATATTCATATTGTCTATATTCTACTAAACAAAAGGCATTATGATTTGTCGTATCCTATATGAAAGATAGATACATAAGATACCCAATAGTAAATAGATCAATCATTTTTATTTTTCTTAATGGATGCCAAGAAATGTAAATTTTACTGATTATTAGAATTTCTACACCCGTGAGTGGAAAATTTAGAACATTTTTCGTGTTGTTTGTGTTATTCTTTTCCCCTTACACCTAGTCTTGTCTTTGGTGTACTATGTATATATTGGAAAAGGATTCGGTCTATTAATTTCTTTCATCCATTAATATTTGATGTTGAACATTCAAAATTATAAAAATTAAGGAATTAAGTAGATTGAGTTTTAATTTAATTGGTATCAGTATTGTTGTCAATGCAAGATGATGTGGGTTCGAGTGTACTATAAAACATTATTCTCCTATTTAAGAGTTGGGGAGAAGTTATGAGCAGTTCTAGGTATTGTATCAAAAGAATAGATATAATAAGAACTTATAATGTTAAAAGAAAATTTATATATTAAATGTAAGTCAATTTTTAAAAATTAATTATTGATAGACAAAAGGTAATGAAAGAAAGTCAAATTTATTTACTCTTTACCTTATAATAATAAATTATGCCAAATTAAAAAATAAGTACTAAAACTAAAATATGAGAGGCACCAAAAGTGAAAACCAATCATTACCTTACAAAGACTAAAATTGGGGCAGCGACCAATTGTGCCAACTTAAAGTGTAAAGACTAAATCAAAATTTTGAATATAATAGAGACACCAAAACTGAAAATAAACCATTACTTTACAAAGACCAAAAAAATGGGGCAGCTGTCGCTGCCTCCTCTCACGGGGAGAATTTATACAGTGTGGTAATTTATTTATACAATTTTAGTGATATATAATATAGTTTGATAAAAAGAAGTTGATATGTTTTGCTGCTAAACAAAGCATCAATTTTTAGTTAACAACAGCCTGGTGTTGGTTTAATTGTTTGGGTGTTTACTATTTTAAGTATGGACTAAATTCGAGTCACGCTAATTACATTGCTATTAGAACTTTACCTTCCTTTTATAATTCACTTAATTCATATTACATAAAATCAGATTTTAGCTCTAAAACTATCATTTCACTTGGATTAATATTTTCATTTTTCTTAAAATAAAAGACTAAATATTAACAGAAAAAAACAATAATTGTTTCGGTTCAATAAACAAAGAAAAGAAAAGGGTTTCGTTTATTTCCTATTTCAAAAGATTTCAAAATTATCGGATGATTGAGTGAAAAATATCAGGTAACTGGCTTTGAGTTTAACCCAAATTTTGGGGCTTTTGAAATTTTCTACTCAATTCATTAGGAGAAATTTTGGGGATTTGACAATCAAGAAATCCTTTGAAATTCAGGGTATTCAGGGTTTGGTTTGGTATTTTTAAATAAGATTAATATTTGGTACCTAGATTTGATACTGTTTCTTAATTTAGTACCTAAATTTGATACTTGTCAAACATTTTACAAATTACTCTAATATACTAATAATGTTATTTTTGATTAAGTAGTAAAAGTAATTAATATATGGCCGACATGTGACAGATGATATGATATTTTTTGTATTTTATTTGTTCAATTACTTTTACTTTTATTTTATTAATTGCAAATAATGAATTTCTTTTAATTTGGAGTTTTAAAAAATCTTTTTTCTTATTTAATATTAATTTGTTAAGCATAACTCAATATATATTTTTAACATGAATTTCCTCTAATCTTGATAATATTTTTTGTAGCATAACCAAAAAAGATTTAACACCGTTAGTGTTTTGGATAATTTGTATAATATTTAATAAATTTAGGCACCAAATTGAACCTAAAAAAAAAATTAGGTACCAAATTAGGAAAAAAAATAACAAGTTCATGTACCAAATTGGGTCCAAATTAGGAAAAAGTATCAAGTTCAAATACTGAATTGAGCCAAATAAAAAGTTTAGACACCAAATGTTATATTAAATCTTTTAAATAAGAAAAGCTAACTAAAATGAAGGAAAATAATCATCTTTTGTTTGTTTAGATAATTTGTTTTTAGTAAGAGAGGGAAAGTAAAAGATATTGAGAATTCTTCATTTTCCCTTGCTTTACTTTATTTGTATTAACTATTTCTTACATTACTAAGAGTATTTAATTTTCAAATTTATTTGTTAAAGTCGATTGAGTCTTAGTTTGATTGGCATCGACATTATTATCAGTGTAGAAGGACATGGGTTTGAGTGCGTTGAAGTGCATTATCCTCCTATTTAAGGGCTGATAGGGGTTATGAGTAGTTTTAGGTATTTTATCAAAAAGAGCAAATATGATAAGAACCGATTAATATTCAAATTTATTTCTTAAAAGATTTTCAAATTTATTTGGTATATATTGTTTAGTTTATTAACTATTTTTAAATTAATATTAAAAAATAACAATCTTATCTTATCTTTATCTAGAGATTAATGTATCAAATTATTTTTAAAACTATTTTCTTTGTTAAAATATTATTCAAATGCTACTTATGAAAAGGCCACACACAAGATAAAATATAAATATATTGTTTTATATTTTTAATTTAATTTAATTATTCTTATTGTTATTTATGTAAAAGGATGAAATTGGAAATTTCATTCAAAATAAATCTTTTATTTCTTTTCCTTTTTAGTTTTAATTGTCCAAACAAAATTTAAATATATTGTTTCCTTTAGTTAAACTTCTCTTCCTTTAATAATATTTATCTAAACATAGGGTTAGGTTTATGATAAATTTGTTTCATCGATACAAACTGAGAAATCTCTTAATCGATTTTTCATATTAATCGATTTAGTTTTCGGATATATGCTATGATATTTTAGTCTTTTGGTCAAATTTTCATTTTTTAATCAATTTTAGCATAATATTTTGGTTTTTTTTTTGCTTTTTAGATTTCTTATTTTGTCTTTTTTATACTTTATGTGTATATAGTACCAAATATTTTAATAGCTATTGTATTTGACACGGGTTCAAATTGCTTGCAAAGAATCTTTGGCTTTTGGGGCAATTCTACAGGCCATTATAGCAGGGATTTTCGAAAGAGGTTAACAAAGGTTAGTGTGTTGTGGCAGACAAAAGTCTTACTATAGGTCCCATATGCATTTTATATTGGTTTGAAAATTTGTATCAAAAGTACTATGTTGGTCCCATTTGCATTTTATATACATAATGTTCTTAGGATTGATTCACACTCAAATCCTCTTTTATTGACTTCGAAAACTATCTAAAACTAATGGAAAATTATATTTGATTTGTCACATACATGGCAAATGTTAGTTGATTGTGTCACATACATTGCATGTTTGAGTTTGAAAACTATATACAATGAATTGGAAAATTATTTCATGCAATGTAGTACCATGGCTTGCCAAGAGAAAGAGTTTTGGAAACTATTAGAAACCCAAGTTTATCATTGTTGGGGAAGAAGTTTGATTTTGAGGTTGATATCGATTACTTAGAGTCTAGATATGTCTTAGAGAGTGGTATTAAGGTCATTCATGCCAATAATTCCTTTATTGATATGATTCACTCGGAAACATTTTTAGCAAGTTGGATTTGTATGTGGAACATATAATTACCAGAGATGATTAAATTGTGATGGTTCCATTATTGCCAAATATGGAAAATAAGGATCCTAAGTATTCTAATGTGGTAGATAAGCATTCTAGGGATTCTAGTGAGGCACATGATGATCTTAAGTATGTGGGAGTAAATGTGGGTAAGGTGGGTGGGTCTACTACGGATGTGGAAGTAAAATGTGGATGAGCATAATTCAAATGTTGTTAATATAGCCACAATTTCCACTGCCCATACAATAAGTGACATAAATGATGATACTATGTTTGGGTCCCATAGGGGCAATAGTGAAAATAATGATGAGTTAGGAAACTTTGATGACATGGGGATTTAGGATGAGAACTTGTTGCCTAATGATGAGATTAGGGAAATAGGAGAACTAAAATAATGTTGGATCAGTTGCAGGTGAGGAAGATCATGTAGTTGGGGGCAGAAAAAGCTAGATCTACAAGATTGAACAATGGAGGTGTAGGTAGTAGTGATGATACAAATTACTTAGAGTCATCAAATTATGGTGGTTTTAAGGTTAATGAAGATGAGAACTTGTATGAAAAATTGTAAAAAGGTATTATTTAACCTTGTTGATTTAATGCTTAGATTTGAACTTGAAACGATATTGGAGGGTTCAAATTAGTTCAAAGAAACATTGGACAAATATTCAGTGGCAAAGAAGCTTGATTTTACATTTCAAAGAAATGATAAACATAAGGCTAGAGCCAAATGTAAAGCCAAATATTGTTTATTCTAGATATTCTCCCCTAAGGATAACAGTGATGGGGTTTTCATGGTAAAAACTTTTTGTAGATCAACGTAATTATTACATAACCTTTTTAAACAATAAATCTAAATCTAAGTTTTTAGCAAAATATTATCTAAGGCATTTGATAATTATGCCTTGCTTGAAGTTAATAGAGATGAAAATACATGCTAAGGAAGAGTTTAATATCGATGTGAATATGACCATTTGTAATAGAGCCAAAACATGGACATTGGAGCTAATCAATGGTAGAGTTGGGTATGAGTTTTCCACGTTATAAGATGTTATAGTCATTTTAAAAAACAAAGATCCAAAGGCAATGTGGATTTGATGATGGAAAGACCAAAACCAACTGAAACCCTTAAGTTCAGTGGACTATGTATGCTTTAGTGCTTTTAAAAATGGCTTTAAATAATTTTGGAGGCCTACTATTCATTTGGATGGTTGTTTTTTCAAGGGCCTCTTCAAAAGTGAGTTGTTATTTGTTGTTGGTAGAGAGTATAACGATCAAATTTATCCTATGGCATGGGTTGTAGTTGAGGTAGAGAACAAGCACACATGGGCATGATTTCTGCATTACCTTTAGAGTGATCTTGAGTTGCTTGATGATAAGGGATTCACTATAATGAGTGAAATGAAAAAGGTAATTATCCATTGCCAATCATATTTGTGTTATGTGTTGATTTTCCATTAACCAATTTGAATGTTTGTTTTATGCAGGGTTTGAAGAAAGTGATACCCCCATTGTTGCCAATGCTTGAGGAAAGTTTTTGTGTAAGACATTACTTTTGTCAATTGGAACGTGAAAACAAAGGAAATGATTAGTCAATCATCTTTTAGGACAATTGCAAGTAAAAAATATATGCCTTTTTCAAGACTGAGGCAAGTATGATTGGTTTCATTAAAAATTAGCTTTAGAAAGCCTTTTTTAAAAAACCTTAAATGTCGGTCTAGGGATTTCTTCTTAACTTATTATCATTATCATGTATTAGATAAAAAAAATTTTAAGGCCTTTAACTTTCCAATTGTGTCCTAAGATCAAACAAGCTCAGTTAAACATAGCAGCACAAAAACATGCCAACAATGAGTACGGATTTACAGATTAGATTTGTCACTTTACAAAACTTAGCATGCTTTTAGAAATTATACTAGTAACATTAACATACCAAATAGTCTTAATTAGTTACAAAAAGATCATTATTCCTAAACTTACAGCCCAAAACACAACCCGAACAAGTCTACCCGAGATGGGCTCACACGCCCGTGTGGCCAACAAGTTGTAACCTATTGGGCCTGTATGGCCCATACAATCAGATAAACGACCAACACACCCGTGTTGCCCACACGACCAACCAAAAGCCCATGAGGCTCACAGGGTCAGCCATACGACCGTGTGACATGTCTTGCAGATTCTATTCCGCACACTTTTTATATGTTTTCGAGTTTAATCATACCCCTGATTACTTCCGGGATGTTGGCAAAACAAAAATGTACCAAATTTTGTACGACATCCACAAACAATCAATTAACAACTTACAATGATTCAACCCAAACTTCCTAAAACATTTGGTCATTAACAGTAGGCATTCGACCTATGCAAGCTAAATCATTACAAATCAACCCCTAAATTGACGTTTTGAAACTTACCCTTGAAGAGAAAAGAAATTGTTAAAATCCTCAACTTGCCGAAAGAGTATACACCTCATGATCCACGCCTAGCAAAATCACAACCAAAATTAAACCGATAGACCTCCCAAAGATACTGAAACAACCTTCCTAAGATGAAACTAATGAATTATAATTACTTTAAGATTTTAATAAGAAAATCATAGTCTAGATGACGGCAAGATAGAAGAGAATATGGCAATGAAGAAACAGCTGCAAGCATCAGTATTAGAGAAAGATGGCAACAAATGAAAGGAAGAGGAAAGAAAAACGAAAACAAAAAGGAAGAAAAAAGTCAGAGAAAACAAAAAATGGGAAGAATGAGAGTAGTGGGAGTAGTGGGAAGATAGGAATGTCAAAGTGGGGGAGAAATTTTAAAAGAAAAATTCTCAAATTCTTAAAAAATAAAATATAATAACACCAAATCCTAACCATCAAATTATCTACTAACCCTATTTGACTAATCAGAGTTTGAATTTGACCCATACACTGACTATCTGGGTAGAAGAATAGAACAGGAATAAAATCTAATTCAATTTTGGAAACAACGAGATTTGAACTAGTGACCTAAGGGTAAACTAAGGTCTTACCACTGAACCAATAAGCTCATTCTTATCAACAAGCTAACAGGAATAAAATACAACTCACATGTGAACAGCTAAATGAATGAACGAAATAATAATAATTCAAGGGAAGAGATTTAAACACAGAACCTCAAACACATAAAAAAATCAATTTACTTGATACGATTCTTACAACATTTATTAAAAAAAAAAGGATGTGACCACTCTTAGTTCACTAACCAATTCCTACCAACCTGATTTTTAGGGTGTGATAGTTTCATGAAAACCATTATATAAAAAATTGATTATGCTTATAAGGCCTAAATTAACAATTATGGTTATGTGAATATGAAAAGCACCCAGCGTGCCTTTATGTATGATTAAACAATGAGTTGTCTGACAAATATTTAAACACTAAAACTAAGAATTATGCCTCTATATGAATAATAAATGTGTAACACCCCAAACCCGGCCCAGACGTTATGGCTAAATTTGACGTGCCACATCGGAGTTGAAAATCTGAGTTTCGTTTTAGAGTTTTTAAAAGCCATATGTTTTGCTGAGTTAACAAAGTGTATGGAAGCTAAGCACCGGTAGGTATCCGAGGCGGAGGAGGTGAGCCATGAAGGTCGCTAAGTACCAAGCTCTTTAATTGGATCCAATCCTAGACATGCCCACAACCATAGCCACACTTTGTCATTTCGAGTTTAAATTCGTTTAAGTGGGCGTCTTTGATAAATTGATTAATCGTGGTGTTGAGATATTTTGAAAACAAGTATCATTTTGAAAACACGTCCTAAGTCTAGCCCATTTGAATAATTATTAACCAATTTTTAAAGTTATTAAAATTAAAATAATTAGAAAAGAAATAAAAGGAAAGTTAACATTGGCCTTATTACAACCCAAAAATAAATAATTGTTAAAGGAAATTAAATGAAACCAACACTTTATTTAAAGCCCAAGGCGATCACCGTGGCCACTCTGAATCCCTCCTACCAAGTCCCACATCAAGGCTCACTGCAAGGTTAAGGAAAGGGGGTGAGTTTGGAAACTCGATGTGCAACAAGCCCCTTTCGAGCCCAAAACAATAACGACTGTTGGGTCTAAGCCCAAATCCAATCTCAATCATGCCTTTGGTCAGTAGCCCTTTTCATATTTCATATTTCATAATCTTGGGCGAAGCCTTTTCATATTTCATATTCTTGGGCAAGCCTTTATTGTAAGCAGTATGGCCCTTAGGCCCATTTCAATATCACATATAATTTCAATGAAAGAATGCAACCCATTTGGGGAGACTACTCAACCCACCATCCGCTACTCTCCACCGCGTACCAACCAACACACCATGTGGGATTAACTCGACCCACCCGCCAAACTCTCCCTTGGCGGCATATTTGCTTTATCATATAACTTGAGGCCTAGCCTCTTTTAATAATCAGGGCCAAAGCCCTTTCAATAAGCGGGGCATAAGCCCTTTTATAAGCAGGGCATAAGCCCTTTCGATAAGCAGGGCATAAGCCCTTTTCACTTCCTCCATCCATATAAAACCCAACCCAATGCATTTATGATTATATCATGTGCATATCATACATTTCATGTGCATATCATACATACCATATTTATCAAAATCCCATGTATTAAAATCATACATAAACCCTAGGGGTATAATGGTCATTTTACCTAGGGCAAAACGGTCATTTTCATGGTATAAGGGTAATCTTATAATTTTACCACAAATTAGGGTTTCCACGTTCATTAACGATTACTAACAATTCATGGGTGCAAACAGTGATTCTGGCCCATTTTTAGCGAAATCGAGTTATTGGGCTTAAAACCCCTAATGGGCCCTACTTAGCCAATTTCGTCATCTAGGCCCATTTAGCCTATATTCCATAACGGTTTTAACGGTCTTATCATGCAATTTAATGATTTCGTTTTCTACCAATTTTTACCCAAATGGGCGAAAGCCCAATGGGCCCCACCGACCCTCGAGGCCCAACTTACTAAGAACGCCAAAAATCACATTCTTACCGTTTCCATCGTTCTCGATCATCGTCTCATCGATTCTAACCAACTAGTGAGCGTTCGCTTGCTCACAAGTCCTCGAAATGCCAGAATTCCGGCATTTCGGCTTTTCGGCATTTTATCGCTTTAAGCTATGAAAGGGTTCGTTTACACACCTGATTTGCGATTTTTCTTGACGAGATCTCCTATACGATTTCTCCTATAATCAATTGTTAACTAGATCAGCTCGCAATAATTGAACCAAAATAAGAACTTTCCAATATTAACACTTACACATTCGGCCACCATCCATAATGGCCTTAGGCACCTTACCTTTGTCGCGATTGATGACTAGGCCTAGCTACTCCGGTGATCCAAGCTACTCCAAAACGACACTACACCTTGCTGCTCCTTCAATAAATAAACCCAAAAAATATTAAAAGAAGACCCCATAAAGTCTATGCCCATATTCGGCCATCTCCCTAAATTAGAGAGGTTTCGGCTTTTCTTAAACTCCCTAATATTGAATTGATTAAAGCTACGAGCACTTACCAAGGTTCACTTACCCAAACGGTTTCAATCCCGTGTTAACTCTGATTCAACGCAGTTGCAACTCTAAAACACTAGCAGAACCCGTACCACAAGGATCCTACGAATCGGCCACTAAGTTACCCAAGGGTCTTTGTGCTTTTGGCTTTTGGTCCTTTGAAGAAAAAGTGGTTATGGACCAAAAGGGTGTTGACACAAGAGTTGAAAGGCTTTTTAAAATAACAAGAATCGGCTAAAAGAAAAAGAACAAGTGTATACCTTTATAAAGCAATCGATTTCCTTTGACTCCTTGAGTTTGGCTTGTTGATATTCGGTTAGCAATGAAAAGAATGATAGGTTCGGCTTTTACTATAAGCGAAAGAGAGGAAGAATAAGATGTAGAGAGTTTGTGGAAGAAATAACGAAAGAGGAAAGAGAGGATTAGCTTAAGAACAATCGGGAAGAGGAGAAAGAAAGAGAAGAAGGCTACATACCAAAGAAGAAATCGGCACCCTAAGACCCTAATGCCGAAATTAACTAACCTAATACCCTTCGCCGAAAATCCCTCTCAAATCTCCTTCCAAACGGCTAAGTCAGTATCCTTCTCTCAAATCCTAAAATCTCTCCCTTATCCCTCCTTAATTTATGCCTTTGACTTGATCCAACTCTCCTCTTACAGAATCCACTTAGGTTCCAACACTTACCCTTCCTGCACATAAAAATAAATCCTCTTATTTGCCAACACAGGGAATCTAACCCAGGACTTCCCTAATGCTCCACACGCCACCTTTTAGGAGCTTAGTGGCGTCACCCTTGCCACTTTACCAAAGCTCTTTGTGTGATACATTTTACCCACAACTTAATATAAGGGCACCTAGCCGAACCCCTAACTCCTAAGTCCAAAATTTAAAAATTCCACCGGGTTTGACCAACTCATGGGCCTTCCATAAGCCCATTAACATACCCAAATTATGAATTCTATAATCACATACCAAATTTTAGAAATTTACTTAAAATATCAAGAATCATGAAAACCCGAAAATCGGGATGTTACAACTCTACCCTCCTTAAAGAAATTTGGCTTCAAAATTTACGGTCCAAACAGTTGAGGTATTGTTGACGCATTGCCTCTTGGTCTCCCAAGTAGCTTCTTTCTTGCCATGGTTCCTCCAAAGTACCTTCACCAACGGATGACCTCCTTCTCAACACCTTGACATCACGATCAAGTATTTGCAGGTTCCTCTTCAAAGGTCAAATCCGATTGTACCTCAATTTACGCAATCGCACGATATGAGTTGGGTCGAAACGATATCGCCTTAGCATGGACACATGGAAGACATCGTGAATGCGATCCAATTCGAGGTAACTCTAGGTGATAAGCCATCGCCCTATCCGCTAATGATTGGTAAGGCCCAATAAACGTGGGCTCAACTTACCCTTCTTACCAAATCTCAAGATCTTCTTCCAAGGCGAAACTTTCAAAAGACCATGTCTCCTATCGCATATTCAATATCCTTACGCTTCAGATCGGCATAAGACTTTTGTCGATCCGCCGCCTCTTTAACCGCTTCGATCACCTTAATCTTGTCTTGATTCGCCACCAACTCTGGTCCAAGTATTTGCCTTTCCCCAATTACGCCCAACAAGTAGGCGGCGACACCTTCGCCCATATAGTGCCTCATATGGAGCCATCTGAATACTTGCTTGGTAGCTGTTGTTATCTGCGAACTCCGCTAAGGGCAAATGGTCCTCCCAGTGCCTTTAAACTCAATAGCACAACCCTCAACATATCCTCTAAAATCTGAATAACCCTCTCATTGCCCATCCGATTGAGGGTGAAAAGCCGTCTTGAAATCAATCGCGTTCCCAATGCCTCATGCAACTTCGCCAAAACCGAGATGTAAACCTTGGGTCTCGATGCGAAATTATCGATCTTGGCACACCATGCAACCGTACTATTTCCGCCACATACAATCGCCAACTTCGAAGTGAGTAATCGGTTGGACGGTATGAAATGAGCGATTTCGTGAGTCTATCCACAATCACCCAAACCAAATCCTTCTTAGAAGGTGTCAACGGCAACCCACTTACAAAGTCCATAGTTACCCTTTCCCACTTCCAAAGTGGTATCTTTACCTACTGTAACAATCCGAAGGTAGTTGATGCTCGGCCTTCACTTGTTGACATGTCAAACATCTCCCAACAAATTCGGTCACTTCTCGCTTAAGCCCGGGCCACCAATATTGCTCTCGCAAGTCTCGATACAACTTACTCCCTCCGGATGCATAGCACAAGGTCCATTATGTGCCTCTTTCAAAATCATCAATCTCAAGTCGAGTCTTTCGGTATACAAATTCTTCCTCGAAAATAAAGAACTCCCTCACTATTTAACCCAAAGTCGATTCTCCCCTTCTTAACTTGTCAAACCGAGCAACCAACGACTCGATCCTCCAACTGTTGCTTCTTAATCTGTTTCTACCCAAGTCGGTCTTACTCAGAACTCCGCCAATAAACTTCCGTCGTCATACAAACTTAGGCGAGCAAACATCGCTTTAATTACGCCACCACCCTTCGACTTAGCGCATCACCACGACATTCGCCTTACAGGTGATACTCGATCGAGCAGTCATAGTCCTTTAACAACTCTATCCACCTTCACGCCTAAGATTCACTCCTTTTGAGTCGCAAGTACTTAAGACTCTTGTGATCCGTATAGATGATGTATTTCTCCCCATACAGGTAATGCCTCTATATCTTAAGTGCAAAGATTACTGCTGCCAATTCCAAGTAATGAGTAGGGTAGTTCACCTCATGTGGCTTAAGCTGTCGTGAAGCATAAGCGACCACTTTACCCTCTTGCATCAACACGCAGCCTAAACCTACATGCGACGCATCGCTGTACACCGTGAAATCCTTACCAGACTCTGGCTGAATCAAAACTGGCGCTTCCGTCAAAACCTTCTTCAACTTCTCAAAAGCCTCTTGCTGCTTATCTGACCAAACAAAAGGTACTCCCTTCCTTATAAGTTTCGTTAACGGTGCTGCCAACACAGAAAATCCTTCCACGAATCTCCGATAATAACCTGCCAACCCCAGAAAACTTCGAATCTCCGTTACCGACTTCGGTGGCTTCCATTCCAAAATTGCTTCAATCTTTCGAGGGTCCACCTTGATCCCCTCGGCAGACACAACATGCCCCAAGAAGGTAACTTCCTTCAGCCAAAACTCGCACTTACTAAACTTTGCATAAAGTTGCTTCTCCCTTAACACTTGCAAAGACTACACGAAGATGCTCATCATGCTTCTCTTCCGTTCCGAATACACCAAGATATCATCAATAAAATGACTACTGAACCGATCCAAGTATGGTTGGAATACCCGATTCATCAAATCCATGAATGCCGCGGTGCATTAGTCAACCCAAATGGCATTACCGAAACTCGTAATGTCCGTATGTCGAGTCTGAACGCCGTCTTATAAATATCCCCTCTTTAACTCTTAATTGATGATATCCCCGAAGGTCGATCTTAGAAAACACCGAGGCTCCTTTTAATTGGTCGAACGGATCATCGATTCTTGGTAACGGATACTTGTTCTTGATAGTCGACTTATTAATACACATTCGCATAGTCCCATCTTTCTTCTTCTGAACAAGACCGAATTGCACCCACGGGAAACACTTGGTCTTATAAACCCTCTATCCAATAGCTCTTGAATCTGAGCTTTCAATTCTACCAACTCCTTTGGTGCCATCCGATAAGGCGCAATAGACACAGGAGCTGTTCCAGGTAGTAAGTCGATTCCAAACTCGACTTCTCTATTCGGGGGTAATCCAGGAAGTTCATCTGGGAATACATCCTGAAATTCCCTAATAGTCCTAACCGATTCTACCGTTATCTCCTCAAGTCCCGTTTGACTCACAAAGGCCAAGTACGCCTCACAACCTTTCCGGATCAACTTCTCGGCTCTTAACGCCGAAACAACATTGGATAAATAATCCATTCGTTCCCCTATGACCATTATCTCCTCATCTTGGTAGTTCTTAGTACCATCCTCTGCAAAGCACAATCCAACGTCGCCTTGTGCTTAATTAACCAATCCATTCCCGAATAAGATCAAAATCCGAAATGGCGGCTCCATCAAATCTCCTTCACAAATTTTATCTTGTGTCACTAACGGTACTGCCCTAAAAATTTTATCTACCTTAACCGAATGTCCTAATGGACTTATTACTGATACCCCACTCACAGTCTTCTCAGGAAGCACATCCAAAACCCCCGATACATCACAAGCAACATACGAGTGGGTGGAACCCACATCAATCAAAGCAGTGTAAGGCATGCTATGAATGAAGAACGTACCAGTTATAACATCAGGAGCGTCACCCTCCTCACGACGTCGTGCAGCATAAACCAACGCCGATTGTCGAGCTTCAGCATGTCCAGCACCTCTGCCAGGTGCCCCACGTCCTCGTCCGTTACCATTTCCACCTCTACCTTGCCCCCGACCCCTCTGTGGTGGTGGTCCTCCTCGCCGTGGTTGGACATCCCTTTGCTCTGCCGCTAGCTCCTGAGCTATCCTCCGAGGACACTCTCTGAACTTATGCTCCTTTGACCCACATCGAAAACATGCTCCAGTTCGTTTCCAACACTCCCCCATATGCACCCTACCACAGTCCCTGCAAGCCTGCGGTCTATAAGTATTCTTTGGGCTGCTCGAACCGGTTCCTCCATCCTTGCTCTTTTAACACTTCGATTTGTGGCACTTGAGGGTCTAAAATCCCTCTTGAATCTGGGTCGATCCTTCTCACGATTCTGTCGCTCACTCAGCTTCACCTCCTCGGCTATCTTAGCCTTTTCTACCAATGCTGACAAAACCACGCTCCCTCCGTGGAGCTATCAATATCCTAAGCTCATCGCGGAGACCATCCTCAAAGCGGACCTTTGCGCTCATATTGATTGCCACTATACCACTAGCATATCGACTCGGCCTAAAAATTACGCCTCATACTACTGCTGGTCTTATCACCTTGAGTCGATTCAAGAATTCCTTTCGACGAGCATCCACAAAGCTTGCTCCAACATACCTCCCTTTAAAGGCAGTTTTGAACAATTCCCAGGTTACTTGCTCAATTGGGGTACTCTCCCTTACGGTGATCCACCATCGGTATGCCTCATCACGTAGCAGCGACACAGCTCCTCTCACTTTTGCTCCACCGAGCGATCTAGGTAAATCCATGATCCGTTCATTGCCTCCACCAATATTACGCCACATTCGGGCCACTCCAGATACACCCTAAATACCTCTGCTCCGTTGGCTTGAGTCACTCCGATATAGACCCCTACTCACCGTCCCAAGTACTAGCTCCACCACTCTTTCTAAAACCCTTAACATGGCTTGGGATAAGCGTCATCCCCATGACCCAATCATAAGACCGGTCTCCGTTGTTTGCGGCACGGTGGCTTCTCGGTGGCCTATGCCCCGAGGATGAGGATTCGGTTTGCACCCTTCCACGACCACGTCCGCGGCCTCGTCCACGAGCTCCTCTAGTACTCATATCGAATTATCGATTCTGAATTTTATGAAATTAGTATAACGTTCCTTATTTATTAAGAAAATGTCTTATGTAGATATAGCGGTTCAAGGATTTTTCGTATCATCGTAGCCTAACTACAGTCTCATTCCTACCGTTTACAGCTCTACCCTAGCTAAAGTCTCATAGTAGGGTCTCAGCACTATTCATAATATCATCTCAATATCATATATTGTAAGGAAAATATACTTACAGACTTGGTGCCGGGGATTCAGTGCGCCACTCTTTCTCCAATCTATTTAGAACTAAAAAAAAACCATGTTTTTGATTATCGAAAATAGAAATTCGAAAACTTTGATTTGAAAACTCCCTTTATTTTGAACTCTTGATTTAAAACAGAAAAACTGGTACCTTTTTAACATATATTCTCCGCAAAACATCTTTAAAATGAATTTTTCAGAAGCCATTTCCAAAAATACCCTTCTTAGGCCTAAGTTTTCGAAAACATTTTTAGACCCGATCCACAGCCGAGTTGTTGCAACTTAGCTCTGATACCACTAAATGTAACACCCCAAACCCGGCCCAGACGTTATGGCCAAATTTGACGTGCCACATCGGAGTTGAAAATCTGAGTTTCGTGTTAGAGTTTTTAAAAGCCATATGTTTTGCTGAGTTAACAAAGTGTATGGAAGCTAAGCACCGTGTAGGTATCCGAGGCGGAGGAGGTGAGCCATGAAGGTCGCTAAGTACCAAGCTCTTTAATTGGATCCAATCCTAGACATGCCCACAACCATAGCCACACTTTGTCATTTCGAGTTTAAATTCGTTTAAGTGGGCGTCTTTGATAAATTGATTAATCGTGGTGTTGAGATATTTTGAAAACAAGTATCATTTTGAAAACACGTCCTAAGTCTAGCCCATTTGAATAATTATTAACCAATTTTAAAGTTATTAAAATTAAAATAATTCGAAAAGAAATAAAATGAAAGTTAACATTGGCCTTATTACAACCCAAAATAAATAATAGTTAAAGGAAATTAAATGAAACCAACACTTTATTTAAAGCCCAAGACGATCACCGTGGCCACTCTGAATCCCTCCGCCCAAGTCCCCACATCAAGGCTCACCGCAAGGTTAAGGAAAGGGGATGAGTTTAGAAACTCGATGTGCAACAAGCCCCTTCGAGCCCAAAACAATAACGACTGTTGGGTCTAAGCCCAAATCAATCTCAATCATGCCTTTGGTCAGTAGCCCTTTTCATATTTCATATTTCATAATTCTGGGCCGAAGCCTTTTCATATTTCATATTACTGGGCCGAAGCCTTTACTGTAAACGGTATGGCCCTTAGGCCCATTTCAATATCACATATAATTTCAATGAAAGAATGCAACCCATTTGGGGAGACTACTCAACCCACCATCCGCTACTCTCCACCCGTACCAACCAACACACCATGTGGGATTAACTCGACCCACCCCGCCAAACTCTCCTTTGGCAAACATATTTGCTTTATCATATAACTGAGGCCTAGCCTCTTTTAATAATGGGGCCAAAGCCCTTTCAATAAGCGGGGCATAAGCCCTTTTATAAGCTGGGCATAAGCCCTTTCGATAAGCAGGGCATAAGCCCTTTTCACTTCCTCCATCCATATAAAACCCAACCCAATGCATTTATGATTACATCATGTGCATATCATACATTTCATGTGCATATCATACATACCATATTTATCAAAATCCCATGTATTAAAATCATACATAAACCCAGGGGTATAATGGTCATTTTACCTAGGGCAAAACGATCATTTTCATGGTATAAGGGTAATCTTGTAATTTTACCACAAATTAGGGTTTCCACGTTCATTAACGATTACTAACAATTCATGGGTGCAAACAGTGATTCTGGCCCATTTTTAGCGAAATCGAGTTATTGGGCTTAAAACCCCTAATGGGCCCTACTTAGCCAATTTCGTCATCTAGGCCCATTTAGCCTATATTCCATAACGGTTTTAACGGTCTTATCATGCAATTTAATGATTTTCGTTTTCTACCAATTTTACCCAAATGGGCCGAAAGCCCAATGGGCCCCACTTGACCCCTCGAGGCCCAACTTACTAAGAACGCTAAAATCACATTCTTACCGTTTCCATCGTTCTCGATCATCGTCTCATCGATTCTAACCAACTAGTGAGCGTTAAGCTTGCTCACAAGTCCTCGAAATGCCGAATTAGGCATTTGGCTTTTCAACATTTTATCGCTTTAAGCTATGAAAGGGTTCGTTTACACACGATTTGCGATTTTCCTTGACGAGATCTCCTATGTGATTTCTCCTATAATCAATTGTTAACTAGATCAGCTCGCAATAATTGAACCAAAATAAGAACTTTCCAATATTAACACTTACACATTCTACCACCATCCATAATGGCCTTAGGCACCTTACCTTTGTCGCGATTGATGACTAGGCCTAGCTACTCCGGTGATCCAAGCTACTCCAAAACGACACTACACCTTGCTACTCCTTCAATAAATAAACCCAAAAATATTAAAAGAAGACCCCATAAAGTCTATGCCCATATTCGCCATCTCCCTAAATTAGAGGTTTGGCTTTTCTTAAACTCCCTAATATTGAATTGATTAAAGCTACGAGCACTTACCAAGGTTCACTTACCCAAACGGTTTCAATCCGTGTTAACTCCGATTCAACGCAGATGCAACTCTAAAACACTAGCGAACCCGTACCACAAGGATCCTACTGAATCGGCCACCAAGTTACCCAAG
The DNA here is from genome assembly GCF_025698485.1 of Gossypium arboreum. NCBI lineage: Eukaryota > Viridiplantae > Streptophyta > Magnoliopsida > Malvales > Malvaceae > Gossypium > Gossypium arboreum. The sequence goes on along the minus strand of NC_069075.1, from coordinate 2,289,213 downwards.
GATCTTTGTGCTTTTGGCTTTTGGGTCTTTGAAGAAAAAGTGGTTATGGACCAAAAGGGTGTTGACACAAGAGTTGAAAGGCTTTTTAAAATAACAAGAATCGGCTAAAAGAAAAAGAACAAGTGTATACCTTTATAAAGCAATCGACTTCCTTTGACTCCTTTGGATTTGGCTTGTTGATATTGGTTAGCAATGAAAAGAATGATAGGTTCGGCTTTTACTATAAACGAAAGAGAGGAAGAATAAGATGTAGAGAGTTTGTGGAAGAAATAACGAAAGAGGAAAGAGAGGGATTAGCTTAAGAACAATCGACAAGAGGAGAAAGAAAAGAGAAGAAGGCTACATACCAAAGAAGAAATCGGCACCCTAAGACCCTAATGCCGAAATTAACTAACCTAATACCCTTCTGCCAAAAATCCCCTCTCAAATCTCCCTTCCAAACGGCTAAGCTGTATCCTTCTCTCAAATCCCTAAAATCTCTCCCCTTATCCCTCCTTAATTTATGCCTTTGACTTGATCCAACTCTCCTCTTACAGAATCCACTTAGGTTCCAACACTTACCCTTCTTGCACATAAAAATAAATCCTCTTATTTGCCAACACAGGGAATCAAACCCAGGACTTCCCTAATGCTCCACACGCCACCTTTTTAGGAGCTTAGTGGCGTCACCCTTGCCACTTTACCAAAGCTCTTTGTGTGATACATTTTACCCACAACTTAATATAAGGGCACCTAGCCAGAACCCCTAACTCCTAAGTCCAAAATTTAAAAATTCCACCGGGTTTTGACCAACTCATGGGCCTTCCATAAGCCCATTAACATACCCAAATTATGAATTCTATAATCACATACCAAATTTTAGAAATTTACTTAAAATATCAAGAATCGCGAAAAACCCGAAAATCAGGATGTTACAAAATGTGTTACTGGCCTCAATTAATATAAACTACTTATGAAGATAATGTACCCTGCTACCTTTGGACCCTTCACTTACATACATTCTCTACTCCCTTTGAGTTTTGCACTCACGTTCTCTCTTGTATGTTTTAGAGGATTTGTAGTTATTTTCTCTCTAATGTGTTTTTGAAGGAAGTTGTGCAATGCCTAATTGCTAAGCGCTTACGTGCTCTCTAAATGGGACTCGTGTAACAACCTGTTTTTAGTCAAATCGAAGCAATGGTTTCAGGATCACAAATCTAATATAAAAATATTTATTTTATTATTATTTTAATTTTTACAGTATGATAGAATAATTTTGTGAAAATTTCGTTAAGAAATTTTATCGTTTGATTGGTCAATTTGATAAAAAGGACTAAATCGCGTAAAGTGTAAAAGTGTTGTTCTATTAGCTAAAGGTGTCAAATAGCTATAGAACCTTAAATTTAAGGTTCTTATGTGGTAATTAGTCCATTTTTTAGTAAGTGGACATTTATGGGCATAGAATGGATGATTTAAATTGTTTATCATTAAGGGTATATTTGTAAATTGGTAAATAAACTTAAAATAATAAAACAAAACCAAATTTAGTCTTCATATCATCTTCTTAAACCAATTATTAGGGCTATAAGAATCCATTTTAATGCTCTTCATTTGGCTATGCTATTTTGCTAATTAAGGTACGATTTTTGTTCCATTTTTAATGATTTCTATATTTTTAAGATTGTTACAGCTAGGTCTAGCTAGCCTAGGGACTATTTTGCAAAAAATTTAAAGAATTTGAATGTTTCCATTGATGAATAAGCATGCATTGTGAATTTTCTTGATAGATTATGAATGCTTGTTGATAAATATACAAGTTTTGTTAAGTGATTTTTAATGAAAATGCAAAATAGGGATTAGATTATGAAATGTGTAAATGTAGTGGTTAAAATGTGAAATAAGTGAGAAATATGGGCTGATATGGACCTATTTGAAATTTGGCTAGCATGGGTTGTGGTTGAATTTTATGAATTTGTGATTTTATGAAATAAAGACTAAATTGTAAAAGTTGTTAAATTCTAGGGGTAAAAGTGTAAATGTGATTTAATGTAAATATTGGACTAAATTGAATAGAGAGATAATTAAATAAGCTATTTTTGATTATATGTATATCAAGAAAAGTGAAATACAGACTTAGATCGGGGAAAGAACAAGGTTACAGAACAGTTGACTCGTTTAGCCATTTTTGTATCCGAGGTATGTTCTTATGTTAAAAGTTTCATTAGAAATGTAATTTATATTCTTTGATATTGCATGAACTGTGAATATGAGACTACGAATATGTTTGACAGTGATTCGACGACAATTCGGCATTCGAAATCCAGATTGAACTTATAACAACCTAATTTTCAGTGGTGTTAGAATAGTAATTCGAGATTACTAAATCCGACGAATAATATTAGAAAATTAAATAAAAATAATATTTAGAAGTGACTGAGATATTGTAAATATTTTTTTAAATAGGTGAAATTAAAAGTAAAGGAGAAATAATTAAATAGATCGAGTCGAAAATGGGGTAGCGAGATCTCAATTTCATAAAATTGAGTCAAAAATATTTTTATAAATATTTATTGAGTGTTAGTAAAATGTTATTAAAAGCTCATTAGAAAATTTTAACGTTTGGGTGATCAATTAAATAAAAAGGACTAAACTGAAAAAGGTGTAAAAGTTGTTAGAAGGATTAAATAGCTTAGTTGACAAATAAGTAAGGATCTAAAGTGTAAATAAGCTCAAGGGAGATATTTTGGGTGGCACAAGCAGAGAAAAATCAGAAAAAATTGAGGAAATAAGGGTAAAATTGGAAAATTACAAAATTAACTAAATAAATATAGGACTAAAGTGGAAATATCTAGATTTCTCTTTATTTTCTTCATTTTCATCAGCCAAAAACACCATAGGAGTGTTTTTCTAAGATGGTTTTTCATAATTTTTGCATCAAGTGTGTAAATTCTTGCATTTTCTTGTAATTTTTGTGTTTTTAAAACTTTTGCAACTACTAGTTTTTGATTCTATGGATGATGTTGGAAGTTGCCATGGATGAGTGCTGAAATTTTATGATGAATTAGCATGAAATTGAAGCTTTAATTTGGCTGTGAGATGATTTTATTAAGTAATTTCAATAGAAATTGATGTTTATGACCTAATTGTGAAAAATGTTGAAATTAGGGTTTGGTGCTGAAATTCTAATTTTCAAAGGTTCTGAAGTAGTTTAAAGTGATAGAATAAAGTGTTAATTGATAAAAATCAGCTAATTGAGAGGTTAATTGAATAGGGACTAAATTGTAAAAATTGTAAAATTTTAGGTAAAAATGTAATTTTAAAAATTGAAGGGCATAAAGCATGAATTGAATTTGAATTGAAATAGATCCTAATGATTAAATAATTTTATATTTTAGATCAAGTATCTAAAGATAAACGAGGAAAAGGAAAAGTTGCCGAATAGTCCCTGAAATATTACAACTTTTACAAATTGGCCCAGGTAAGTTCATATGGTTGAATTGTATGATTATTTTTTAAGTTAGAAATGATGTGATGTTATCTACATTTTTTTAATGTATAATTAATAATGTGAAACATTATAAAGATTGTATTGGAAGTTCAAATTGAGGAAAATGCAGGATTGAGTACGTTTGTGTTGTGACAACTGATGAATTGACGGATAAGATCATGGTTAATCCATGGCAAAGTTATAGGTTTGGTATTATCCATACTGAGCTATGATTAGAAGTGTGCATGGGTGGTAGGGCCTGACAAAATTTTAGGCCGATTTTTAAGCACTGGGCCCGGCTCAAAATATGGGCCTAAAAATTTGTCCAAGCCCTACTGCCCAAATTTATATTAAATTTTTTTAGCTTATTTCATTAAATAAAATTTTTTTAAAATATAATAAATCAAATACATTTAAAACAAATATTAAAACAAGAAACAAATAAAAAATGATACTAAAACAATTCTTAAAACAATACACAAATTGAAAATATAATAAAAAGTGATTATATTAAAATTGAAAATAAAATATAAATATGATTAAAAATAAAAAAATATATTTAGTATATAATTCGGGCCAGGCTCGGGCCAAAACAGTTTTACCCGAGCCCGACCCGTTTTCTAAACGGGCCTCATTTTTTTGCTCAAACCCATATTTCGGGCCTATATTTTTACCTGAACCCTTCCATTTTTCGGGCGGGCCTTCGGGTCGGGCCGGGCATGCACACCTCTAGCTGTGACACATAGGTATGGTATTATCCATACCAAGCTATAATACGTAGGTATGGTATTTTTCATACCGAGTTGTGAAACGTAGGTATGGTATTAACCATACGGAGTTGTGAATTATAACACTGAGCAAACGACGTACTCAAATCTGCAAGCCATCCCTTAATTTGACATGTGTGAGTAAGTGATAGTTGAGGTTAAGTGTTGAATTATGAATTGATATTTGGGTATCAACCTCAATTGAGTGAACTCATCATTTGAAATTGTATTTGACAGGAATTGAATGTTTAATATTATTTATTGAAATGGTTGTGAATGCTTGGTAAGATTCTTATTATGAACCTATGAACTTACTAAGCTCCCAAAGCTTACTTTGTGTATTAATGTTTCCTATAGATTTGCGTGATGTCGGTGGATTGGATCAACACATCAGGAAGCACTATCCAGAATTCCACTGGTAGATTTTGAATACAACTCTTGATTTATATGGCATGTATAGGACAAAGTTGTAAGATGTAGCTTTAAGACATTGAAATATGTATACTTAAATACATATGTTTTGAAGTTGGATTTAGTAAGGCAATGAATGAAGTTATGTTTGGTAAACGTAGGTAAAGTAGTATTATGTTAAAATGGTTAATGAAAACTTGTGATTTTAGTTGAATTGGTTGCTTGGCTGAGCATATTTGTGTGCTTGGATATTAAATGCAGGTAGGTTGTAAAAAAGGTGAGAGATGTGGTCTTAAAATGGTCTATTTTCGTCCACACTGGTAGACACATGGGCGTGTGTCTAGACCGTGTGTGACACAGGGTCTGCCTCATGGGTATGTGATCTGGTCGTGTGTCCTCTGCATCTTGAATTTTTGTTTCGAATTGACCACACGGGAAAAGACACGGCCGTGTGTCTCAGCCGTGTGGATGACATGACTTTAGGATATGGGCATGTGCCCAGGCTGTGTGAAGTCTGCACCTAAAATGTGAAATTTTAATTACCACTCGGCTTAGCAACACTAGCGTGTGCTTAGGCCGTGTGACTTAAATTTCTTCTTGAATGCAAGTTAGAGAGTTACACGAGCAAGGGACACGGGCGTGTGTAACGACACGGCCTATCCATACGGGCATGTCCCTAACCACGCGGGCGTGTGGCCTTGTTTTATGATGAAATTTTTTTAAGTTTCTTAAATGTTCTGAAAGTTCTCAATTTAATTCTGAACCATCTCGTATGCCCGTATAATGGATGTTAAGCATATGTTTGAATGATTTTAAATGGAATGAAATTTTTTGGTCTAGTTTTGTATGATTGATTATGTTTAAGTCTGATAATGCCTCGTACCCTATTTCGATGTTGAATACGGGTACGGGGTGTTATAGAACCTTAGGAATAGATTAGGATACTAGTGAAATGTCATTAAAGGATACACTGATTTGGCTTCAGGCCATGATATCAGCACTTCGGGTGCGAGTTACTCTGATTTAGCTTCGGGCCATGATATTGGCACTTCGGGTGTGAGTTACTTTGATTTGGCTTCGGGCCATGATATTGGCACTTTGAGTGCGAGATTTATTGAGTTAGCTTTGGGCCATGATATTGGAACTTAGTGTGCGAGAATCCTAAGTATCCGACTTCTATTCCAAATGGTTCAACGTGTATATTGAATATGTGAATTGGTGAGAAATATATCCGTTTCAGAACAGGTATGTATGGAAAACTATTCGAGCAACGAGATAAAGGAAGTTGAAAGCTTATGGTTAATTATGTGGTTAAATTCTATGTTAACTTGGTGATTAATGTTTAAATGCAATTTATGTCATTTATCTTGAGATATAAATGAATGGTGATATTTATTTCTTATTTTCATACGAGCTTACTAAGTTATAAAGCTTACTTTGTTTATTTTTCCATGTTTTATAGTGATCTCAAAGCTATCTCAGACTCGAGAATCGTTGAAGACATCGTCACACTATCCAACTATCAATTTGGTACTTTTGAGTTTAAGTTTTAAAAATATGGCATGTATAGAGACTTTCGTCATTTTGGTTATGTTTTAGTAATCAGTTTTGCCATTTGAATCGGCTTGTAAATGCCTATGTGTTGGTTTGTATATATAGCCCTAAGAGGTGGATTGTTTTGGTACTTTTGAATCATGTATATGTAAGTGTATGTGGCTTGTGTGATGTTTTGAATATTGGACATGTTTTGTTGTGGATAGTTAGCATTATAGTTATCTAATAGCCAAGTTTTGAATGGTTGAAAGACTTGAAAGTATAGGTCAAATGATGCATAGTTGATAATGGTCATATTGATGATTTAAGGAAATAAAGTTTGGTATAAATGGTATGGTATGTTTTGGTGATTTGTGGTGATTTGTGTATATGTAAAATGGAAGTATAGGTTGTGCATGATTTATGTTTGAATTGGCTGGTTTAAATGATTAGATATACTATGTGTTGGTGCCAAATGATGTAGTGTAGGTACATGCAAGTTTTGGTGGCAAAATGGCTTGGTAAATATCCTATTTTTGTCCACACAGGCAGAGACACGGGCGTGTGTCTTAGCCGTGTGTGACACACGGTCATGTTACACGACTATGTGTCCTTTAGTGTTGAAAATAAAATCAAGTCAGTATGCTCCACACGGCCACATACACGGGCATGTGACATGGCCGTGTGGCATAAGTCAGTATACCCAACAGGTTTGGTATGGCCTAGCACACGGCCTGGCACATGGGAGTGTATGGCCATTTTTAGGGAAAACGAGCGTGTGTGTTGACCGTGTGACCCAAGTCAAAGAGTTACACGGGGTTGGACATGGGCTGGGACACGACCATGTGCTTCCATTTCGAATGTCCACATGACCTGTGGCATGGGCGTGTCTGTTGGCTGTGTGAGATACATGGGCTGGCCACATAATCGTTCAAAAAGTTATAGGCACGGGCGTGTCTGTTGGCCACATAAGTTTTTGAGAAAATTTCTTAAGTGTTCAAAAAGTTTCTAAAGTTATCGGTTTAGTCCAAAACCACTCCTAATGTATGTTTAGGGCCTCGTAGGCTCGTATTAGGGATGAAATGTTTGGTTGTGAATGAATTGTATATGAATTAACTAAATGTATGTTTAAATGTGTTGTAAGTTCGGTAATGCTTCGTAACCCTATTTTGAAGTTGAATACGGGTGAGGGGTGTTACATCCCGAGTATTTGAGTTACATTTGCTAGAGTTTTCTATGGGTTATAAATTGAATAAGACACAAAGAAATTGAATAATTGAGAAAGCTAATTAAGATGAGAGGTTAAGTGCTCAACTATAAGGGAAAAGCTACAAACAAAGTTATATATAAGCCTTAAAATGATGATAAGAGATTGAAATATCTTCATTCTGTATGCTCCTAATGAAAGAAATGAAAATATAAGTTCATTTATATGTATGGAACAAAAAGGGCCATAAGTGAAACTTATGTGAAATTGTTATAAAAATTATAGCTAAAAGAATTCTATACTTGAATAAACTTCAATTGATCACTCCATAGGAGTCACCTATTTGAACTTCATAATACGATTAGTTAATAAACCATTAATATGTATGTTGAGTCTTTATAATTTAATAATAATGCTTGAATCTACTAGTAACACTAAAATATATTATTAGTGAAAACTATAATAATCACTTTGGAGCTCAACACTAATAAAGAACAAGATAAATATGTTTATCCTTGTGTACTTACTGAGTTCATTGAGCTCACGTTTAAACATGTAGATTACGGACTTGTTAAGAAGGTTTTGATTTAGGTTGGGAGCATCGCATCACCATTTAAGGTTGAGGTTGTATTTCATTTATTTTAGGTATCATTTTGTGTATGAACATTGACATGTACATAAATACTTACATTGAACTTTAATTTTTTAATCTTTAAGTTTGATTTTTAATTCAACCCCTTGATGTTTAAACTTGTCTTATAATGAATTGAACCTTTTTCTTATGGTATGGAAGCATTGGATATGATTTTTAATTTAGCCCCGGAGATCAAGTTTCAGTACTTTTATTAAAGGTAGCGGAACATTGTAAGTTAGTAGCTAGAAAGCTACAATAAATAGCTAATTATCGATACAATGGTACTAGGTAAGAAACATAGAACTAAGTACTAGAACATGGGGGTTATGTATCGATACCTAGCCCTCTAGATAGTGCCACTACACTATTTTATGAGTTTTAAGCCTACCGAAACTCATTTTTGTTTTTAGATACTTCTAACCACCCACCTTGTAACGCCCCCTTTACCCGAGACCGTCCCCGGAGTCGAGCACGAGGCATTACTAAACTTATTTGAGCACTTAAACAAATTCAAACAATTTATATCACACTTTCCAGACAAGCTGTCCAACTGTGTCATAGTTGCTAAATAATTCATATCTCGAGTTATAAAACTCGAAATCCAAATCCGTAAATTTTCTCTGAATTTATACTCATATATCTACTTACCAATTTTTTCTAGAATTTTGGTCAAGCCAATTAGTACAGTTTATTATTTAAAATCTCCCCTGTTTCAGGGTTTGACTACTCTGACCTTTGTGTATTACGAATCAGATATCTCTCTGTACAGAGCTTCAATGACTATGTCGTTTGTCTCTAATAAAACTAGACTCAATAAGGAATCTTTACATATAAATTATGACTTCTAATTATCTTTGTAAAATTTATGGTGAATTTCCAAAGTCAGAACAGGGGATCCAGAAATCGCTCTGGCCCTGTTTCACAAAAATTTAAACATCTCATAAAATATAGCTCATATACCTGTTTTGCTTCTTCCATATGAAAATAGACTCATTGAGATTCGATTCCATAATTTATTCATTATTTAATTCCATTTCTTCTATTTTTAGTGATTTTTCAAAGTCAAACTACTGCTACTTACCGAAAACTGTTTTAGTACAAATATTGTTAACTAGTTTATAACATCTTTACTTCAATTCATTCAAACTCTATACATGCCATATAAATCTTCAAACTTAAAACAAAAGCTACCGGAATTGATCTGGATAGTGTGCTTTGTTGTGTTGATCCGATCTACCCACTTCACTTCAAGTCAATCTACATAAAATATTAAACACACACAAGTAAGCTTATTGAAGCTTAGTAAGTTCATAGGTTAAAAGTAATGCTTACCAAACATAATATTTCCAAACAATACCAAAACACTTACTAAAGTTTCTGCGATTCACAACCATTGTTATAATAATTCACATAGTTGAGCTCAACAATAACAACTACTCAATCTCTTCCATTTGGATCACTTCTCTTTATTTCTTATAATCAAATTAGGAAACGGCTTACGAAATTGAGTACGTCGTTGCTCAATGCCACGATTCACAACTCGGTATGGTTTTCCTCATTGAAATACCATACCTACATTTTCAACTCGGTATGGGAAATGCCATACCTACATTTTTTAACTCGGTATGGATTTGATAATACCATACCTACATTTCACATTTCAGTATGGATGATACCATACCTACATTTCACAACTCAAGTATGGATGATACCATACCTACATTTCACACTTTGCCATGGAACAACCATGGTCTTATCAAATCAATTCATCACACGTCACGATCTGAGCATTACTCAATCCTGCGTTTTCCTAATTTGCATTTCCACATTTATTCTTTCATTAACAAAATCTACACAATCCCACAACAAATTCGTATATAATAACACATTATAAACTTCAATCATTCACAAATAAACATCTAAATTCAACCATATGAACTTACCCGCTAATTTGTAGAAGATATTGAAATTTAGGGACTATTCGCAACTTTTTCTTTTCCTCGTTCTTCTTTGGATTCTTGATATGATGTAAAAATATGAAAAACCAGCTTTCTCCGGACCTTCTATGGCGTTTTGGCTGAGAAATTATGAAGAAATGTCTAGATTTTTCAATTACATCATTATTTAACTATTAACTTTTATCTATTTCCAATTTTGCCCTTGTTCACATTGTTTTCTTGCTTATTTCATACCCAAACCGTCCAGCCATTAACCTTTGGGTCTAATTGCTCTTTAAATCCATCTTTTAAATACTTAAGCTATTTACTCACAATTTAACAAATTTTGTGCTATTTTCAATTTAATCCTTTTCAATTAATTAGCCATCCAAACGTTAAAATTTTCTAACGAAACTTTAATACTAGCTCAATGACACTCCATAAATATTTATAAAAATATTTATAGCTCGATTTTCAACTTTGAGGTCTCGATACCCCATTTTTGACCCGTTTGACCTAATAAATTCTTTTAATTCACTAATTTCACCATTTCACAAATTCTTTTAAATTCTTACTTGACTCATAAATATTAAATTACTATCTTGTTCAATCTTATTTGTCGAATTTAGTGATCTCAAATCACCATTTTCGACACCACTTGAAAAATTAGGCGTTACAACTCTCCCCTTAAAAATTTCGTCCTCGAAATTTGTTACTGAAAATAGATTTGGATCTTGTGATCTTATTGACTCCTCTGTTTCCCAGGTTGCCTCCTCCATACCATGTCGATGCCATAATACTTTAACCAATGGTACTCTTTTGTTCCGCAATTCCTTAACTTCACGAGCCAAAATCTTCACCGGTTCTTGAATAAGTCATATCTGGTTGAAGCTCAATTTCGTATGGGAATTACGTGTGAAGGATCGACCTATCTTGCCTTAGTATAGACACATGAAACACATTATGAATCTTCTCAAGTTAGGAGGTAAAGCCAAACGATAAGCCAGGACCAACCCTTTCCACAATTTCATATGGCCCTATGAATCTCGGACTTAATTTTCCTTTTTACCAAATCGTAACACCCTTTTCCATGGTGAAACTTTTAAAATACTCGATCACCCATGCATATTCTATGTCTCTTCGTTTTAAATCCGCATATGACTTCGACAATCAAGCGACTTTTAGACTATCTCGAATAATCCGGACTTTCTCTTGGTTTCTCGAATCAAATCAACCCCAACTATTTTTGATTCACTCAATTCGGACCAACACAATGGAGTCGGCATTTTCTACCATAAAGAGCCTCAAATGGTGTCATTTTATACTAGACCGATAGCTATTGTTGTAAGCAAACTCATAGCGGTAAATACCTTTCCCAACGTCACCAAACTCGAGTATACAACATCTTAACATATCTTCTAAAATTTGAATCACTCGCTCGATTGTCCATCTGTTTGAGGATGAAATGTTGTACTAAAATTCAATCTGGTGCCTAAGGCTTCTTGCAATTTATTCCAAAATCTTGAAGTAAACCTCGGATCCCGATTCGAAATGATAGATATTGGAACTCCATGTAGTCTCACAATCTCGACACATACAATTACGCTAACTTATTAAGTGAAAAATCTATTACATTGGAATAAAGTGTCTTGACTTTGTCAATCTATCAACAATCACCCATATCGAATCTTTCTTTCTGAGTCACAGCAATCGACACAAAATCCATTGAAATATGCTCCCACTTCCATTCAGAATCATAATGGGTTGTAATAAACCCGTTGGCACTTGATGCTCTGCTTTAACTTGCGGCAAATCAAACATTTTGCAATAAATTAAAATTTCTCTTTTCATACCAGCCACCAATATGTCTTTTTCAGATCACCATACATTTTTGTACTACCGGATGAATAGAATACATACTATTATGTGCTTCAGAAAGAATATCATTCTTTAAATCAGAATTATTGGGAACACAAATCCTATTATGATAGCGCAATATACCTTCATCATCAATACTGAACTCTGAATCTAAATTATCCCGAACCATTTGTCGTTTCAGCACCAATTTTGGATCTTCATTCTGCAGCTTCTGAATTTGTTGAAGAAACATTGGTTTTACCTTCAATTCTACTAATACAACACCTTCTTCATTAAGAGCCAAATGAGCATTCATTGTCGAAGTGCAAACAATGATGACTTTCGACTCAATTGCATCAACAACTACATTAGCTTTCCTCGGATAATAGTCAATAACCAAATCATAGTCTTTCAAAGAACTTTAACCACCGTCTCTGTCTTAAGTTCGGTTCCTTCGAGTCATTAAGTATTTCAAACTTTTGTGATCCGTATACATATAACACTTCTCACCATATAAATAGTGTCTCAAAATTTTTAAGGCAAAAACAATTGCATTAACTCAAGATCATGTGTAGGGTAATTCTTTTCATGTGGTTTTAATTGCCGTGAAGCATAAGCCACCACCTTTCCATTGCATTAACACACAACCCAAACCACTTAAAGATGCATCATTGTACACAACATACGGTATACGATTACGGTTGAGTTAAGACCGAGCTTCATTAACATTTTCTTTAATCGATCAAAGCTCACGACATTCATCGACCACATAAACTCAACATTCTTACGTAATAAACGAGTCATTGGTGAAGCAATCATGGAAAAATTCTTTACAAAACGGCGATAGTATCCTGCTAATCCCGAAAACTTCGCACTTGATTTACATTCTTGGTGTTTTCCAATTCACCTTCTCTGAAACTTTACTTGGATCCATACGAATTCCTTGATTGATATAATATGACCCAAATCCAACCTCATGAAGCCAAAACTCACATTTACTAAATTTCGCATATAACTGCTTTTTCTCTCAACGTCGTAGTACAATTCTCAAGTCTTGTGCATGTTCGGATTCGTCTTTGAATAGACCAATATGTCATCAATAAATACCACCACAAATCTATCCAAATAAGACTGAAAAATTCGATTCATTAAATCCATAAATGCAGCGAGGGCATTCGTTAAACCAAAAGGCATTACCAAAAATTCGTAGTGACCATACCGAGTTCAAAAGCGTCTTTGGCACATCACACTCTTTAACCTTCAGTTGATAATACCCAGATCTAAGGTCTATTTTTGAGAACACTGCAGCACCTTTCAGTTGATCAAACAAATCATCGATACGAGGTAATGGATATTTATTTTTAATTGTTACCTTATTCAAGCGCTCGTAATCAATACACAATCGCAACGAACCATCTTTCTTTTTCACAAATAAGACAAAGCGCCCCAAGGTGATGTACTCGGTTTGATGAACCCTTTATCCAATAACTCTTGCAACTGTGTCTTCAACTCTTTTAACTCAGCTGGTGCCATTCTATACGGTGTTATTGATATTGGAGCTGTACCCGGAATTACATCAATTGTGAATTCAACCTCACGATCTGGGGGTAAACCAGGTAATTCCTCAGGAAACACATCAGTAAACTCATTAACAACTGACAATCGTTCCATCTTCAATTCAGAACCCCGAGTATCAAGAATATAAGCTAGAAATGCTTTATTACTTTTCCGAATCAATTTTCGAGCTGTAAAGGCTGAAATAATTCTGACATAATTCTTTTTATCCCCAAACTCAGCTGAAACTATTTCCCCTGTCTGACATTTTAAATCAATCCGTTTTTCTCTACAATTCACTATGGCATCGTGTTCAATCAACCAATCCATTCCAAGAATAACATCAAATTCTCGGAAAGGTAACAACATTAAATCAGCAGAGAATTCACGACCTTGTATTTTCGGTGGACAATTCGACATATTAAATTAACCAACACACTTTGCCCTAGTGGATTAGTGACTTGCAATTCAAGGTCAGTGGACTCAACAGTCATTTTCTTTTCTGACACTAATGCAGTGCAAATATATGAATGTGTAGATCCAGGATCAATTAAAGCATACACAGAATCATCAAAAAGATAGAAATTACCAGCTATCACATCTGGAGCAGAAGCTTCTTCCCTTGCCCGGATAGCATATGTACGTGCAGGTACTCTTGTCTCTGATCGGGCTGCAGTATCTCTCGTTCCCGAATGAACAGTCCCAGTAGCACTACTTTGACCTGAACGTTTACCTTTCTGAGGAGTATTTGCTTGCTTCTCCCCTTGTTCTCTATCTTCTTTTAATAATTGAGGACAGTCCCGAATAAAATGATCAGTTCCACCACATTTATAGCAAGCTCCGGCTCTTCCCCAACACTCACCAATATGAAATCTACCACAATTTTTACATCTAAGTCTCGGAATATTTTGCACACTACTAACACTAGCTGCTGGTTTCTTAGTTACTCCGACATCTTGTTGAGTCGTTTTACTGTTATTCGATCGTTCCGGGATTATAACAGGTCGACCAGAATCATTTCTGAACTTTTTGGCCGAAAAAGTCGAAGTTGGTCTAGAGAAACTTCTTTTGTATACCTCTTTACCTCTTCTTTCTCTTTGCATCTTTCTATTATACACTTCTTCCATCTTTTGAGCTCGATCGAGATGAATCACAAATTCCGAATCTCTGTACCTCCAATCATCATTCGATTTCATCATTAAGCCCTTCTTCAAATCTAATGCACATTTCTTCCTCTGTCGATTTACAACATCCCGAGCATATCTCTTGAGATACACAAATTCTCTTTCATATTCGCCCTTTGTGTTATTCCTTGTCGAAGATCAAGAAATTCTCTCTTCTTCTTATCTCAATATCTCTTTCCCACATACTTCTTCTTAAATTCGTTTTGGAAGAATTCCTGTAAGTTTATCTGCGGTACCCTTTGCCTCAATGGTTTCCACCAATTATACGCTTCTTCTTTCAATAGTGAAAGCGCACATCCCAAATAGTCCTCCAGGAGAACACATTATCTGTTTAAAACTCTCTCCAAACTCTTTAACCAATACTCGCTTTAACCGGATCATCGTCCGATCTCCTCGAAATTCTTCACTCCAAACTTTCGAGTTTTTCAATTGGTGTTCTTTTGCTAGATTCATCTATTAAAGAAGGAGCAACCGGGTTATGGCGGTGGTACAGAGGGGAGGAGGAGGTTGTTGTGCGACTTCTTCCTTGTATTGTTTCATGATACCACTGATTCATTAATCCGTAAATCATATTTTTAAGTTCTTCCTCTCTCATCAAAGAAATCGGGACATTACCACTTGTTCCCTGCTCAGAAGTCTGTATTCTACTATTAACTTCCTCTTCCTGACTAGCACCATCGGGTTTATCAGACATCTTTACAATCTAAAATAAAAATTAGTAATTAGATCGGATCATTCACATCACACTATCACAGATTTATATGGCATGTATTTTTAAACACTTTACACATCAAATTCGTTCCGAGAATCGACTAAACCAGGCTCTGATACCAATAAATGTAACGCCCCCTTTACCCGAGACCGTCGCCGGAGTCGAGCACGAGGCATTACTAAACTTATTTGAGCACTTAAACAAATTCAAACAATTTATATCACACTTTCCAGACAAGCTGTCCAACTGTGTCATAGTTGCTAAATAATTCATATCTCGAGTTATAAAACTCGAAATCCAAATCCGTAAATTTTCTCTGAATTTATACTCATATATCTACTTACCAATTTTTTTCTAGAATTTTTGGTCAAGCCAATTATTACAGTTTATTATTTAAAATCTCCCCTGTTTCAGGGTTTGACTACTCTAACCTTTGTGTATTACGAATCAGATATCTCTCTGTACAGAGCTTCAATGACTATGCCGTTTGTCTCTAATAAAACTAGACTCAATAAGAAATCTGAACATATAAAGTATGACTTCTAATTATCTTTGTAAAATTTATGGTGAATTTCCAAAGTCAGAACAGGGGATCCAGAAATCGCTCTGGCCCTGTTTCACAAAAATTTAAATATCTCATAAAATATAGCTTATATACCTATTTTGCTTCTTCCATATGAAAATAGACTCATCGAGATTCAATTCCATAATTTATTCATTATTTAATTCCATTTCTACAATTTTTAGTGATTTTTCAAAGTCAAACTACTACTACTTACCGAAAACTGTTTTAGTACAAATATTGTTAACTAGTTTATAACATCTTTACTTCAATTCATTCAAACTCTATACATGCCATATAAATCTTCAAACTTAAAACAAAAGCTACCGGAATTGATCGGATAGTGTGCTTTGTTGTGTTGATCCGATCTACCCACTTCACTTCAAGTCAATCTACATAAAAATATTAAACACACACAAGTAAGCTTATTGAAGCTTAGTAAGTTCATAGGTTAAAAGTAATGCTTATCAAACATAATATTTCCAAACAATACCAAAACACTTACTAAAGTTTCCTGCGATTCACAACCATTGTTATAATAATTCACATAGTTGAGCTCAACAAGAATAACTACTCAATCTCTTCCATTTGGATCACTTCTCTTTTATTTCTTATAATCAAATTAGGAAGCGCTTACGAAATTGAGTACGTCGTTGCTCAATGCCACGATTCACAACTCAGATGGTTTTCCTCATTGAAATACCATACCTACATTTTTCAACTCGGTATGGGAAATGCCATACCTACATTTTTTAACTCAAGTATGGATTTGATAATACCATACCTACATTTCACATTTCAGTATGGATAATACCATACCTACATTTCACAACTCAAGATGGATGATACCATACCTACATTTCACACTTTGCCATGGAACAACTATGGTCTTATCCGTCAATTCATCACACGTCACGATACGAACGTACTCAATCCTGCGTTTTTCCTAATTTGCATTTCCACATTTATTCTTTCATTAACAAAATCTACACAATCCCACAACAAATTCGTATATAATAACACATTATAAACTTCAATCATTCACAAATAAACATCTAAATTCAACCATATGAACTTACCGGCTAATTTGTAGAAGATATTGAAATTTAGGGACTATTCCGCAACTTTTCTTTTCCTCGTTCTTCTTTGGATTCTTGATATGATGTAAAAATATGAAAAACCAGCTTTCTCCAGACCTTCTATGGCGTTTTGGCTGAGAAATTATGAAGAAATGTCTAGATTTTTCAATTACATCATTATTTAACTATTAACTTTTATCTATTTCCAATTTTGCCCTTGTTCACATTGTTTTCTTGCTTATTTCATACCCAAACCGTCCAGCCATTAACCTTTGGGTCTAATTGCTCTTTAAATCCATCTTTTAAATACTTAAGCTATTTACTCACAATTTAACAAATTTTGTGCTATTTTCAATTTAATCCTTTTCAATTAATTAGCCATCCAAACGTTAAAATTTTCTAACGAAACTTTAATACTAACTCAATGACACTCCATAAATATTTATAAAAATATTTATAGCTCGATTTTCAACTTTGAGGTCTCGATACCCCATTTTTGACCCGTTTGACCTAATAAATTCTTTTAATTCACTAATTTCACCATTTCACAAATTCTTCTAAATTCTTACTTTTAAATTACTATCTTGTTCAATCTTATTTGTCGAATTTAGTGATCTCAAATCACCATTTCCGACACCACTGAAAATTAGGCCGTTACACACCTAATGTTTGTAAGTAGTTTTAGAATAACTTTAAAAACTCCAAAGTGTTTTTATTTGAATTCTTTAATTTCTTAAATTGTTCCAAAATTTGATTTCTTAAATGATTTACAATATTTTTTCAATATACAAACTCTAGTGGCATCTCTCATTCGTACCAAACGCGAGACGAGTGAAGGGTGTTATACTGATCAAAATTTAACTTGCAATTCAAAGAAATATTTTCTTCAACCAATTTTATCAAACACCATTAACAAATAAACACTTCAAATGAATACTTTCTAAAACCATAAACTAATTTACCCTAAAACCTAAAAATCCACTAACATACGAACCAACCATGAACATTCAAATTTCATTTTGATGAAAAACTTGATTAGTGTAGGTGATTAGGAAATATTCAAATCATATGTACCAACCAACAAAATGGATCACACATCAACAACATATACTCACCAAGTTGGTTTCACCTATTATGAAGATTTTACACAAATTTTGCAAGAGCAATAGATATTTTATTAAACCCATAATTTTGCAACCATAAACACTAAAACTTAGTCTTACCAATCAACCCCATCATTAATTAAAGACTTTTTCTTTTAATACTTAGTTTTTTATTTTAAGGAAAAAGAAATTATAAATACAAGTGAAAAAAAAAAGTGATTAAAATGGTGTGAATAAGTTCACATGTTAATGTTTTATTGGCTTTTCGTGCCACATTTGTAACAACCCATTTTTAATAGTGCCGAAAATAGTGGTTTCAGAATCCCGTTTTCCAACAATTGAGTCAATAAATATTATAATTTAATATTTACAAGTCTATATTAGGGTTATATTGAATGTTGATCCATTAATTTTGTTGATTGAATGATTAATTAAGGAAAAATGACTAAATTATAAAAATGATAAAAGTTTAATTGTTATTAATTTAATTTAGTTTAGGGACCAATTGAACAATTGGACCCATTTATAATTAGGAATAGTGGAAGATGATATATTCGTCCACTAAGTTGCTTAATTACACTTATTTTTAAGTAATTAAAGTTTAGGCTAATTAAATAATTTTTATTAACTATAACTAAAATATATAAGACAAAATAAATAAAAATATTTCCTTCATCTTTTCTTTCCCAATCGTTTCTAAAAAAGAAGAAAACCCTATTCCAACGTTCAAGCTTCCATCCTTAATTGGTAAGTCATTTTTAGTCATTTTATTGTAAATTTTATGTTTTTGAAATCCTGAAAGCTTAATTTAGCTAGCTCAGAGATTAATTCGTCAAATTGTTAAATATTTTAGATGTTGCCATTGATGCATTTGGAACCTTTTAGTGTTAATATGCTAGTTTGTAAGCTTAGAGATGAAATAAGGGCTAATTTGTAAAGTGATATTTGCTAGTTTTGAGTTTAGGGGCTAAAATGAAAATGAACTAAAAATATATTTGGAAATAGGGCCTAATTTATAAATTAATAGCTTTTGATGTGGTACTATGAATGAGGCTTGAATGGTAAATGTTGAGTATATTTGGTTAATATTTGAAATGTTTGAATGATACATTTTGAGAGGTTGATTGGGAATGTTTATAATACTATGATTTGGTATCAAAATTATGTGCAATTGTTTATAAAGTTTTTGTTGTGAAATGGTGTCCTTGAGGCATATTGGTTAGTTGATTAGGGCATTGGATTATGTTGTGATTTGGCATATTTTGAATAGGTTTAAGATTGGTTAGTAGCACTGGTATAAGTTTTTGAATGGTTGAATTGGTATATTGCACCTAAAGGTACAATTTTGTTGCACACGGCTGTGTGTCTCCACATGGGTCGGCGGCATAGTCGTTTGACCATTGGGGTAAGTTAGTTTATGATTCACATGGTACCTGATGCCAGCCCGTGTAAGTACTGTAGATATGATCACATAGTTTGCATACAGTCTCAACTTGTTACACAGCCCTGGCACACGACTGTGTGACTTTTGATGAATTTTTGCATTTTGTCCCACATGGCTTCAGTGAGTTACACGGCTGTGCGACTCTATTTCCACATAGCCACAGCTTATCACACGGCTTGGGTGCACGACTGTGTGACCATTGTTTGCAAAAATTTTCATACTTTTTGTTAAGTTTTCAATTAAGTCTTTATTTGTTCCCGAGTTGACTTAAGAGCTTCTGTAAGCTTGTTTGAGACTCGGTTTTGATTGCAAATGGTTTGAAACATGAATATATGAAATGTTTTCTATTTCTTTTAAGTTAAAGATAATTATGAATGTGATTTATTCAGTTATGTGTTGTTCCATCCTGTAGCTCGAGATCAGCGACCAAACCGGGTTAGGGGTGTTACAACATGGGATTTGTTTTAACGAAAATGTGAAATGGGATAACAAGATAGAAGAAACGATTGTACAAGGGCCAAAGTGATGAAAAAAATTCCTAAAACTCCAAACTAAGTGTTTGTGAATAGTACAAGTGCCAAATAGGTATTAAGCCATTATAATAATATTCAATAGAATTAAAATTTAAATATTTATAACTTTTTATTATTTATAATTAAGAAGTACGAAAAATAATTACTCTACTGATATAAAATTGATAACTTTACTTAACGTTTGTTCTAATGGTAATTAGAACAGAGACGGTTTATGAAAATAAGTAAAGGAAGAAAAATGACACAACCAATCTTTATTTATGCAGCCTTAATAAAGAACAATTCATCATTCACCACCCGATAATAACAAGACAGAATTTCGACCAAGTGTTAACACAAACGCTCTAGTCAACGAAACTAGCAAGATAGAATTTCGAATAGGTGTTAACACAAAAACTCTAGTAAAAAAAAACCAACACTTAATTTAAGAAACAAATAAAACAAGTTGATAAAGAACAAGATACTCAAATTTTTTAAAGTTATTCAACTCTCTATATCGATATCTCCCCAAGGGAGAATGCCGCCTATTATAGGTTAAGAATGTAGCAAAATTAACTCCTTTAATTTAGCAAATAAATCCTTGAAAAAAACCCTTGTGAGAATTTGATAATTATCTGTAAAATAAAACTTCAATCACCAAAGAAATAATAGGACTTTTGTTTTTATTTAATCACCTCAAGCACATCAAGCAATCGATTGGGAGTCTTAACATCCTAATTGAACCAAGCTATTTGATTTGACAAACATGTCATACTCAAGCAGGCCAAACTCAGTTGGTCGAAATTTCACAATACCCATCCTAACAAGACATGAAGAGACTACATCTCCTACCCAAAAAAAGTAAATTAGCAAAACAAAATTTTCAAGTTAGAAGAACATTGAACTCAATTGGAGATAAAATTTGAAATAGTCAAATCTAATTGATTAAACCCATTTACATATTAAAAAAATTTAGTTCAATCTTTATACTTTACTTTAAACTTAATTATTTATACATATTTTTTGAAAAGATCGACTGGATTTAAAATGAATGGAACAAAACAAAGTCTGCCTCTCACTTGGACATTGGACCAAGGATCAGGCCTTAAAATATAAAAAATAATAGAAGACAAACAAACCTAGAAGACCAGATTCCTAGTCGGCCTCCAACAAGACGGCCCAACAAAATAAAACTTAAAGAAAGAAACCTACTCTAGATATTTCCAGCCGATAAGAAGATAGCTGTATCCCAATAACGTCTTGTCTTTTCAATGCACATGCACAGCTCTTAATAGCAGAACCCTTCAAATCCCATAAAATCTTTTAGCCTTCTGTTACACATTTCCAAATGACCATTTCATTTCATCAATCTGGAGCCTGTGGTCTTCTCCTTTCCAGTATTCTCCAAACATGCTCAGGAACTCTTCCATCCAGGTAATGGCCTTCATTTACTTTCAACGCTTCCTTTGCAATCACATGAGCAAAGATGTTTTCTGACTTTGGAATATGGTGGAAGTGTAGTTTTTGGAAGAAATGCTTCATATCTTGAATTTTCTTATTATAGCTCCAATAATTGAGTTATCTCTGTCTGTATTCTGGCATTTTTTTTATAACAGTTCTTGAATCTCCATTTATGTCGCATTCATGAAGACCTAATAAAATTCCTAATCTTACTGCTTGTTCTCTTGCATGTGCTTTCGCCGCAAATGGTGAGGCAACATTTTCATGAATGACCGATTTTGAGACCAAAATATCCCCTCGCATGTCTCTAACTAGCAACCCTGATGCGGATCTGGAGAGTTGTTGGTCAAAAGCCCCATCAAAAGAAATGACTACCCTCGTCCGCCAATCTTCATGAGTAAAAACCCTTCCTATATCAGAGATAAGTAGTTTCTCTTCTAAGCTTTGCAACTCTGAGATATAACTGCTTATTTATCGTGAGATCTCTCTGCTTGTTCTATTTTTACTTTCATAAAGCAATTGGTCCCTGTTTGACCAGATAAGCCAAAGCCCACAGCAAAACAATCTGCACTGCTCTTTTGTTCCTCGATTGAAGACCCAAGTAAACCACTCCCAAATGCTCTGAATATTATTATTAAGCACCCAAGAGAAATCTAAATACCTCCAAACTTTCATCGTTGTAGGACACATTCTAAAAACATGATTGCTATCCTCCTCAAACTGTTGACATCTGGGACACCAGACTTTATTTGTAACTAGCCTCAATTTAAGATTAGCAAGCGTAGGGATATAATTCCAGGAAACTTTCCAAATTGTAACTTTAATTTTCTAAGGGATGTGTAAACCCCATAGTTTTCTGTAGAAAGCTACATTTTCAGCCTGTATAATATTATTACTAGGAATCCGAGTAGTCTTTTGTAATAGCTTATAGGCACTTCTAACCGAAAAGGTGTCTGATGGTTCTCCACCCCAAACTTGGAAATCATCATATATAGACCTTGCCAAAGGGATCAGCAGAATGTTCTTTGCAATACCCATATCAAAGGTATAAAAATTAGATCCGCTTTCCATGTTCTACTTTCTTCCTCAATCAAATCTGAGACTAACTCAATATCTGCATTTCCTCTTTGGTGCTGTAACGTATTCTCTTCATAACCCGGTATCCAAAGATCATCCCAAATAGAGATATGATCCCTATTGCCAATTCTATAGCACAAGCCTTTTTCCAGCACTCCTCTAGCTGACCAGATACTTTTCCAGGTAAGTGAAGGTAGGTCCTTAATCGCGCATTCAAAAAACCTATCGACGGATAATACTTGGCTTTCAAAACTTAAGCTAACAACGAATTTGGATAAGTAATTAAATGCCAACCCTATTTAGCTAGTAACGCGATATTCAATTTGTCAAATTTTCGGAATCCAATACCTTCTTCCCCCTTGCAAGAACATAAATCCTTCTAGGCGCACCAATGAATGCCTTTCTTATCCCTGTTTTTTTGCCACTAGAACTTTGCTATTAATCTCTCCAATTCCGTACAAAGGGACTTAGGAAGTAGAAAGTATGACATAGAATAAGTTGGAATGGATTGAAGAATCGCCTTAATGAAAACCTCCTTATCTCCTTGAGAAAGATGTTTAACACTTCAATTATCTATTCTCTATTGCAGTCTATCTTTCAAATTTTGAAAAGACGCTTTCTTCCTTCTCCCCACTAAATTAGGCAAACCTAAGTACCGTTCAGGATCAGTTGAGCAACGTACTCCAAGCACTCTAGTTACTAAACTTATATCCCTTTCTTGAGTATTAGCGCTGAAGAAAATAGTAGATTTGGAATAATTAACCTTCTACCCCGAACAGCCTTCATATTCGTGCAAAATCTGCTTTAATGAAATCGCCCCTCTTTCTGTAGCCTCGCCGAACAGAATGCAATCATCCATAAATAATAAATGTGAAACCTGTGGACCGCTTCTGCTCGCCTTAACTCTATGAAGAATTTTATTTTTCATTGCTGATCTCATAAGACTAGATAGGCCCTCCCCACAAAATAGAAATAAAAATGGGCTTAAGGGATCTCCTTATCTAAGGCCTCTAGAAGGATTGAAAGTGGAATCAATAAATCCATTAAAAACTACCGAATAAGAAACTGTAATAACACATTTCATTAGCGAATCTACCCAATCGAAGTCAAATCCCATTTTTTTCATTACCCTTTCTACGAAGCTCCATTTGACCCTGTCATACGCCTTGCTCATATCTAATTTTACTACCATAAGACCTTTCTTCCCGACTTTTTTATGCTTCAGAGTATGAAGAAGTTCATAAGCCAGAATCACATTATCAAAAATCAATCTCCCTGGCACAAAAGTACTTTGTGCTAAATCAATACACTTGTCTATCATAGATCAGAGACGATTAGCAATAACTGTAATAGGTCCAATTCGCCCGGCCCACAATAAAACCAAAAGTAAATTAAAATAAAATAAATAATAATTCCATAATGTCCAAATCTTTACAAACCATCAGTCCCAAATAATAAAATTAAAAGCAGCCCAAATACATTTTCTAACCCAATTGAACAAACACCCAAATCCCCTTAACCCAATTACATAAAATTTGACCCAATTAAATAAATCCTAAAACCCAATTCTAATAGCCCAAACCCGAGGCCCAATACACCTAAAAAGGAGTACAGCAGCTGAGAGCACCAAAAGTTTCGGGAATATGCCAGAGAGTTGGGCTCCCATGAGTTGCTCCTCCCACAGCCTCCTTCGCGCGTTTCCCCGCTCCTCCGTACAACTGAGCCTGCAAAAAAACACACCAGAAGGAGCCAATAACAGAATTCACAGCAAATGACAGTAGGAAAATAGGATTTTAAAATCCTTTATTTATTTGTAAATCTGGCTATAAAAGGCCATTGATGTAATCCTTTAATTTTTACGCACACAGTACGCATATTACGCACACCAGATATCAAAAATAGAGCATTTCACAAGCATTTTTTAGAGGTAATTTTCTGTTTAATAATTGCTTTTTAGAATTCGGTTGAATGACTACATTTTTTATCTTTCATTATTGTATTAAAAAATAATAGAAAGAAAGAGAGAAGATATCTCACCTTATGGATCGGCCATAGATCCCTCTTTGCTTCGCCAGACTTGAAGTTGAAAAAGAGGTCTCAAGGCCGAAAATTATCATCAAAAGGCCACATCTGTCGGTTGTCATTTATAAAGGAGGATCGGCGCTGGTGTTAAAAGGGGAATCTAACGGCGCCATTCACCGATTGTGATGTTGAAAGCGACGGCCGAGTGAGAGCAAATCTCTAGGGTTTTTTTTCCCTTTTCAATCTGCCCTGCCGAAATAAGCTTTTAGAAGTTGTTTTTTCCCTTTCATTGGCACCATGGGACGATGCCGTTTAAGGCATGGATCTGTAGCCTTAAAACGACGCCGTGTAGGCCTGCCCAACCCGATCTGGCTCCTTGACCCCTAGGATCCGCGTGTTTCTGTGGGGAGGGATAATTGTGTAAAAGACCCTTCTCTTCATGCGAGTATTCAATTGCATTTTATCTGTTTACTTTGTATTTTTAAAATTTGGCTATAAAATTTGTGCATGTTCTTATTTTAATATGCGGTACGGCACAACGTTTTGGGCTTGGGAACATTTCCAATTCCAGTCCTCGCACATTTGTGCGCATGGCACATTGATCCTATTTTACAATTATTTCATTTCTAAATTGCCCATCTTATTTCAATTTTGTTTTAATTAAATTTTTATCCTCATTTTTTTATTTTACTGCATGTACATTGTCTTTTACATGTTTGATTGTTGGCTGTGATATTTCAAGTTGCTTCGATAATTGAATTTTGTTTTAAAAAACATTATTATAATTTTTTGTCTTTTATTCCATCATTTTAATAATTGGTGTATTTTTTGTAATAAATTCATTTTAGTTTTTGCATGCTATTAATTTATGATATTTTATAATCTCTTTTGAATTCATTCACATATTTTAATGTTTATATCCTTTTTGTGAAATTCACTTATTTTATGTGTCATTTAAGTTATTATTAAGCCTATATTTAGTACTTATATTTAACTTACATTCGTTATTAAAACTATGTTATTTTTACAGATATAGTTTTTAGTAAATTTGTATCTAATTGCTATTTAAATTTATTACGTGTATATTTTATGATAAAATTAAGTTAATTTTATAATTCATATTTTAACTCCATGTTATTTAAATATACAACTATTTCTAAGATGTCTTCACATGTATATAACTTATATTAAATTATTTTTGCTATAGTACATGTTATTAATTTCATATAACTCTATGTAAATATTTTCTATGTATATATTTTCCTTTCAAGTTATCTATGTATATAATATATTTCTTTTAAGGACTGTATTTTAAATTGTACAATTTACTTATTTTTCGCACTTCCATATCTCATTATTTTTATGCATATATCATCGATGTGCACCATCAATCCAAATCAATTTGTTACATGTAAATTTATGTTATATATTATTTGTTTTAATTTTCTTTATAGATATAGTTTTATAAATATACATCACTAAATTTATGTATTTTGTGAATATAGTTTTTACCTTTCGTGTATATGATTATATTTTTAAAATTTGTTACATGTATAATTTATATATTTACTTAATTTTTTCATACATTATTAATTTCATGCTATTTTTAAAAAAATAATTATTCCCAAATTTATTTATATATACATGTTTTATGAATTTATTATGTACATTATATCTTATCATGTGTTTTATTATTCTTTTATATTTATATGTTATTTAAGTTGTAACACTCCAAACCCGGCTGGATGTTATGACCGGATCGATCGCCACATTGATGCGTTCAAAACACTTAGTTTGGAAAAGTCGAGTTGGTGTTGTAAAAGACACTTTTAAAAGTAAGTTAAAGTGAATGAAAGTTGCGCACTGGTAGGAAACCGGGAAGAAGAGGAGGTGAGTCCGCTTGTTGCTTAAGTACCAAGCTCTCTCTTGGATCCAATCCTAGACATGCACACCGCCATTGCCACACTCTAACATCTCGTATAATTTTGAGAAAACCGTTTGATTATGACCACTTAAGAAAATGATTAAGGTTGCAAATCGTTTGCTTAAAATATTTATTTTTCTTGGGAAAACATTTACTTTATGGAAACTTTGCGCGTCATCGTGATCTTTTAAAAACAAGTAGTTTTATAAAACGAACCCTAGTGCTAGCCAGTTTAATAATCCCCAAAATAAAAGTAATTAAAAAGAGCAAACCTTATTACAACTTTAAGCATAATAAAAATAAAATAATCCAAATTAAAGGCTAAACTTATTTAAAATCGTCAATCAATCTTCATGGCCACTCTGAATCCTTGACTCCAAGTCCACCAATTCTAGGGCTCACCGCAAGGATGGAAGAGGAAGGGGTGAGTTTGGGAAAACTCGATGTATACAGAAACCCATCCAAAGCCCAAATCACTCGAGCCCATTGGGCCTAAGCCCTATTCAGATAACAAGATTACAGAGGTCAAGCCCTTTTCGAATCTGAGCAAGACCTTAGCCCTTTTTAACAAAAGCAAGTATGGCCCATAGGCCCGGTTTAGTAACATATGTAACAATATCGAGAATGAATGCAAGCCCAACTGGGAGACTACTCAACCCACCAACCGCTACTCGCCCTGTACCAACCCTACACACCATGTGGGGAATATCTCAACCCACCCAAATTTACACACCACAGTTAAAAGAACGCTCTCAAATTTCATCGATTGAGGCAAAGCCTCAAAGACGTGGATGAACCACTTTCAATACTTCCTCCATTAATACCCCAATCCCATGCAATGATATTAATAAAAGCATATCATGTAAAATACAACATTAATCAATCATGCAGTTCACCATTTTAAAACCCTAGGGTATATCGGTAATTTTGCTCTTTAGGGGTAATTTGGTAATTTTGCTCTTTAGGGTAATTTCGTGATCTACGCTACTACACAAGCTAATTCAAGAATTTTTATCGGTTTTATGCAATTTGATTCCACCATCTACCTAATGAGCTAATTTGCCCATCTCTTACCCATATTGGTCCGTAAGCCCATTGGGCCCGATTTTGGCCCATCGAGCCCCTTTTTCGAAATACGCTAAACGTCACGCTGAACGTGCTTACCACCTTGCGTGCCAGATCTAACAATTACTCTATGACTTGAGAGCATTCGATACCCACATGACCATGAAATGCCGAATTTGGCATTTGACTTTCTTAATTGAACTAAAGAAGGGTGTTAGACACACCGATTTGCGACGGCGCTTTTGAGATCCCTTCGATGTCCTACAATTTATTAGCACAGTTCTTATTTACAAACCATAATCACTAAACCCCCAAAACTTACTTATCCATGATCGAACCATATCCCTAAAAAGCCTTTGAAACCTTACCCTTTTACCAAAGTCGATAGCTATCTCCGAATCTGATTCCTCCAACTCCCACGCCTTCAATCCAACACTTAAGAAGACATTAATCATTGACAGAAAACATCAGTTAAAAGCCTTTAGAGCCACATGCCCAAATCGACAGCCTCTCTAGATTTTAGGGACTTCAGCTTTTTTTCGAAGTTGTAAAATAAGACTAGATCTGAAGTGATGAGCACTTACCATTTGTTCCTCTTTGATTTCTACGCAGATCTGATGCAGATTTATCCTCTAAATGATGGTAGAACTCGAATCTAGAAGATCTGAAGTTTCGGCTATAAGTCCCTAAATCTATGGTATTTCGGCTTTTTAGGTGATGAAGAAGATGATGGTTTGAGGCTATAACCTTGGAGTAACGATGCCGAATGAGATATTAAGGGTTTAGAGAAGATGAATGTTGATCACAAGGAACAAAAATCTTGAAGGATTTGGCTTTGGAGAAATCGGCACAAGTAGTGAGTTTTCGAGATTTGACCTTTTAATGGCGATTGGTGATGAAGGTTTAATGGAAGATGGGATCGACAAAGAAGGTGAATAAGATGGTCGAAGGTTTCGCTAGAAGGAGAAGCATAAAGGAAGAGAAAACATGGAGGAAAAGAAGAAGAAAATTCGCACAATGAGAAATAAACTTGTGTTTTCGACTTTTGTGAGAATTGAGAAAAGATGAAAGAAAGCTTTCAGGTGGCTAACCCTAATTCTCCAAGATAGAAAAGAAAAGACCCTAACCCTAATATTAAATTAGAGCAATCGGCCCATCTCTCTAAGGCCCTTGTCGAAATTTACTTGTGTGATCACATGCCTAGTACATGCCTAAAAATTAAAAGAAAAACAATATGCCTACCTTACAACTTGAACCCTGGACCTCCAATTCCTTCCCAGGTGCCACTTTTTTTAAGAACTTAGTGGCGTCACCTTGCCACTTCACCAAGGCCTTATTTGTGTCATAACTTACGCAGTTCTTCTTAAAAGCCCACTTAACCAAATCTCCTATTCACTTAAAAATCCCACCTTGATATTTTACCGTGTTTAGCTTAGTCTTGGGCCTTCTAAAGGTCTACTAACACATTTAAACATAATTCTAATATTTAGAACATGAAAATTTCAAGATTTACTAAAATCACAAAACCCAAAAAAAAATCCGAAAATCGTGGTGTTACAACTAATATTTTTTTCCTTTCCAATAATAATAATAATTTTATAAATATATCTAATAATAAAATTTCAAATATCAATAATACAATAAATAATAATAATTTTCATAAAAATTTTCAAACATACATACAATAATATTTTCTAATAATAATAATTTTATCTCATAATACTAATTAAAATTTCATAAAAATTTAAAATATCCGTAATAATAAATACTGATAAAAATTTTCTAGTGGTAATTTAATAAAATAAATTTTTTCTAAAACGATAATATTTAAAACTTCCTAATTATTCAGTTTTCTTCTATTCAATCCTGCACTCAAAACCCAACTCTTCTAGGCCCCAAATTCAGGATGTTACAACTCTACCCTCCTAAAAAAATTTCGTCCTCGAAATTTCAAACTATCAACTAACCGTATTACTCAAGTCAAACCACTATGCTTTCATCACAAGACTCGATTAAAAATAATTCTTAGTACGACCCGAACATCTAATTACCAAATAAAGAAACGTTTATCGTGCACGCATACAACTCGTAACATATATTTAAATAAAACAAACTTGGCAATCCCGAGCTCGATGCTCCTTGGACCCACATCTACGACATGCTTCGTCTTCCTATGGCATTCACCGAATGACGTCCGTTGTAGTCTTTGCAGATTGGATAGTTTGGTCGTGCCTTAACATGTTTCACGTAACGAGGCTTGGTTTTCTGAGAACTAGAATCCTTCCTTTTCTTACACTCCAAGCACCCTGCTTGAAGCGCTTCCCTAATTTCCTTAATTTTGTATCCAATACTTCCTCTACCACTTTCCTTACTAACTCGGCCAATGCCTCAAGACCAAGCTCGAGTTACCGCTACCCAAAGTTGGCGGACTTTGCTTACCCCAGAATCCATATCAATGCTCTACATTACCGGTACACATATCAAATAACTACAAAGGTCTCAAATATTTTACTATTTATTCACATGTCTTATGCGAGAGATAGTATTTTCAAGTTTCTATTTTCACGTAATCATAGCCTAGCTACGGTCTCGGTATTCTAGAGTTTTTAGGGTTGCCCTAGTTATAATGTCATGATATGGTCTCGATTCTATCTACAATAATATCTTAATACGATGTAATATGAGGAATGTAAATACTTACAGACTTGGTGCGGGGATTGGTGTGCCACTTTCGATCGATCCATAAAACCCATGTTTTTGTTTTATCGAAAAAAGATAAGATTTGAAAACACTTTTATTTTAAAACTATTGATTTAACCCGTTTAACAAATAGAAAAACTTGAACATCTTGAAAAATCGCCTTTCCAAAAATACCCTTCTTAGGCTCAAGTTTTTGAAAAGATTTTCGGACCCGATCCACGCTTGAGTTGTTGCAACCTAGGCTCGATACCACTAAATGTAACACCCCAAACCCGGCACGGATGTTATGGCCGGATCGATCGCCACATTGATGCGTTCAAAACACTTAGTTTGGAAAAAGTGAGTTGGTGTTGTAAAGACACTTTTAAAAGTAAGTTAAAGTGAATGGAAGTCTGCGCACTGGGTAGGAAACCAGGAAGAAGAGGAGGTGAGTCCGTGACCGCTTAAGTACCAAGCTCTCTCTTGGATCCAATCCTAAACATGCACACCGCCATTGCCACACTCTAACATCTCGTATAATTTTGAGAAAACCGTTTGATTATGACCACTTAAGAAAATGATTAAGGTTGCAAATCGTTTGCTTAAAATATTTATTTTTCTTGGGAAAACATTTACTTTACGGAAACTTTGCGCGTCATCGTGATCTTTTTAAAACAAGTAGTTTTTATAAAGCGAACCTAGTGCTAGCCAGTTTAATAATCCCCAAAATAAAAGTAATTAAAAGAGCAACCTTATTACAACTTTAAGCATAATAAAATAAAATAATCCAAATTAAAGGCTAAACTTATTTAAAATCGTCAATCAATCTTCATGGCCACTCGAATCCCGCCTTGACTCCAAGTCCACCAATTCTAGGGCTCACTGCAAGGATGGAAGAGGAAGGGGTGAGTTTGGGAAAACTCGATGTATACAGAAACCCATCCAAAGCCCAAATCACTCGAGCCTATTGGGCCTAAGCCCTATTCAGATAATGAAGACACAAGAGGTCAAGCCCTTTTCGAATCTGATAGCAAGACCTTAGCCCTTTTTAACAAAGCAAGATGGCCCATAGGCCCGGTTTAGTAACATATGTAACAATATCGAGAATGAATGCAAGCCCAACCGGGAGACTACTCAACCCACCAACCGCTACACCGCCTGCACCAACCCTACACACCATGTGGGAATATCTCAACCCACCCAAATTTCTACACACCACAGTTTAAAGAACGTTGCTCAAATTTCATCGATTGAGGCAAAGCCTCCAAGACGTGGATGAACCACTTTCAGACTTCCTCCATTAATACCCCAATCCCATGCAGCAGATATTAATAAAAGCATATCATGTAAAATACAACATTAATCAATCATGCATTCACCATTTTAAAACCCTAGGGGTATATCGGTAATTTTGCTCTTTAGGGGTAATTTTGTAATTTTGCTCTTTAGGGGTAATTTCGTGATCTACGCTACTACACAAGCTAATTCAGTAATTTTATCGTTTTATGCAATTTGATTCCACCATCTACCTAATGTGCTAATTTGCCCATCTCTTACCCATATTGGTCCAGTAAGCCCATTGGGCCCGTTTTGGCCCATCGAGCCCCTTTTTCCGAAATACGCTAAAACGTCACGCGAACGTGCTTACCACCTTGCGGTGCCAGATCTAACAATTACTCTATGACTTGAGAGCATTCGCATACCCACATGACCATGAAATGCCGGAATTTGGCATTTAAACTTTTCTTGAATTGAACTAAAGAAGGGTGTTGTTACACACCGATTTGCGACGACGCTTTTGAGATCCCTTCGATGTCCTACAATTTATTAGCACAGTTCTTATTTACAAACCATAATCACTAAACCCCCAAAACTTACTTATCCATGATCGAACCATATCCCTAAAAAGCCTTTGAAACCTTACCCTTTTACCAAAGTCGATAGCTATCTCCGAATCCGATTCCTCCAACTCCCACGCCTTCAATCCAACACTTAAGAAGACACTAATCATTGACAGAAAACATCTGTTAAAAGCCTTTAGAGCCACATGCCCAAATCGACAGCCTCCCTAGATTTTAGGGACTTCAGCTTTTTTTCGAAGTTGTGAAATAAGACTAGATCTGAAGTGATGAGCACTTACCACTTGTTCCTCTTTGATTTCTACGCAGATCTGATGCAGATTTATCCTCTAAATGATGGTAGAACTCGAATCTAGAAGATCTGAAGTTTCGGCTATAAGTCCCTAAATCTATGGTATTTCGGCTTTTTAGGTGATGAAGAAGATGATGGTTTGAGGCTATAACCTTGGAGTAACGATGCCGACAGATATTAAGGGTTTATAGAAGATGAATGTTGATCACAAGGAACAAAAATATCAAGGATTTGGCTTTGGAGAAATCGGCACAAGTAGTGAGTTTTGAGATTTGACCTTTTAATGGCGATTGGTGATGAAGGTTTAATGGAAGATGGGATCGACAAAGAAGGTGAATAAGATGGTCGAAGGTTTCGCTAGAAGGAAAAGCATAAAGGAAGAGAAAACATGGAGGAAAAGAGAAGAAGAAAATTCGCACAATGAGAAATAGACTTGTGTTTTCGGCTTTTGTGAGAATTGAGAAAAGATGAAAGAAAGCTTTCGGTGGCTAACCCTAATTCTCCAAGATAGAAAAGAAAAGAACCTAACCCTAATATTAAATTAGAGCAATCGCCCATCTCTCTAAGGCCCTTGTCGAAATTTACTTGTGTGATCACATGCCTAGTACATGCCTAAAAATTAAAAGAAAAACAATATGCCTACCTTACAACTTGAACCCTGGACCTCCAATTCCTTCCCAGGCGCCACTTTTTTAGGAACTTAGTGGCGTCACCTTGCCACTTCACCAAGGCCTTATTTGTGTCATAACTTACGCAGTTCTTCTTAAAAGCCCACTTAACCAAATCTCCTATTCACTTAAAAATCCCACCTTGATATTTTACCGTGTTTAGCTTAGTCTTGGGCCTTCTAAAGGTCTACTAACACATTTAAACATAATTCTAATATTTAGAACATGAAAATTTCAAGATTTACTAAAAATCACAAAAACCCAAAAAAATCCCGAAAATCAGGGTGTTACAACTAATATTTTTTTTTCCTTTCCAATAATAATAATAATTTTATAAATATATCTAATAATAAAAATTTCAAATATCAATAATACAGTAAATAATAATAATTTTCATAAAAATTTTCAAACATACATACTGATAATATTTTTCTAATAATAATAATTTTATCTCATAATACTAATTAAAATTTCATAAAATTTAAAATATCCGTAATAATAAATACAAGAAAATTTTCTAGTGGTAATTTAATAAAATAAATTTTTTCTAAAACGATAATATTTAAAACTTCCTAATTATTCGTGTTTTCTTCTATTCAAATCCTGGACTCAAAACCCAACTCTTCTAGGCCCCAAATTCGGGATGTTACATAAGCTATCATGCATGTTGTCAATTTTTAAATGAATTTGTGCTTGAAATGTTTTGCATATTATTCAATTCAAATGCTTTATTCAACAATAATTATTTCAAATAATAATATATCCCTAGTTTTTATACAAACTTGCCAGCTTATATTATGTATTCATCAATTCATCATTATTTCGAAAATGTCTTATACTATATTGACTTCTAATTCCATTTTATCTTGTACATATTTTGTGGATCATTTTATATTGTGCCATGTTAATTATTGTGGTATATTACTTTTGTGCATATTATTTCATGTTCATCAACACTTTTTTATACAAATGTTTTGTTACAATGCATTAAGTACTCCATCTCTTTTAAAACCAATACACGTGTTTTGA
This sequence comes from Gossypium arboreum, assembly GCF_025698485.1. Lineage (NCBI taxonomy): Eukaryota > Viridiplantae > Streptophyta > Magnoliopsida > Malvales > Malvaceae > Gossypium > Gossypium arboreum. Next base: position 2,255,175 of record NC_069075.1, on the reverse strand, counting down.
GCTAATTTCTAATTTTCCTTATTAGTCAAAAATTTTGAGATAAGGCAATATCCAATATTTGAGAATTCGGGGAAATTGTGCCCTACCGTACTGGGTATGATTTTCTCGTTGGACTAAATATTCGGATATCCTTTTAACGCATGAGTTTTTTACAAGTCAAAAATCAATCGTATTTTTATAGGTATAAAGGATCGTGTCCAATCGTGCTGGATGTGATGCTGCATATCTTTGAAACGAGAGAATTTTGACCCATAATTTGAACTAGTCAAACATTTTAAAAAAGGAATTACACTTCGAAAGATCATTTTAAAAAAAAAAAAACCTTAGATATAAGGATAGCATCGAATCAATTTGGTACCAATTTTTGGGCGCAATGAAGGTTCTCACCCTTCCTCATGCATAACCGACTCCCGAACCCATTTTTGATTTATACGTGAACCAAAATTGTCTTTCATGGAACAAAATGTTTTAGTAGGTGGCCTAATCACATCTAAACTAAGAGATTGGTGGCGACTCCACATTTTTGTTTTAAAAGTCAATCCCCATTATTTTCAAAATAAAAAAGGGTTTCGACAATAATTTTAGTTATCAATTTGTATAACACATTACTCAAACTAATAGGTCAAAATTGCATTATATTAGAGGGATTCGCAATTTTTGGGATTAGCACAATATTTGTCTTATTAATTAAGCTCAGATCCGTACCTTCATTCAATAAGTTAAGACAATAAGACGTGACATCTTCTCCAATAATTGACCAGCATTTCTGGTAGAATTGTGCTGGAAACCCATCCTCACCTGGTGCTTTTGTTGGTCCCATTTCTTTGAACGCTTCATGAATCTCCTCCTTTGTATATTCCGCCTTAAGTTTTAAATTGTCCTCCTTAAAAATGCAACGATCAATACTTGACAAAATGTGATTATAGTCCTCTCCTTCCAGCCAGAGAAAGATTAGGGTTCGGAAGTCGGTTACACACGAGGAAGGTATCAGCACCCTCGCGACGCCCAAAATTGGTATCTTGTAAAACACGCGTTGTCTTAATTCTCAAAAATACGAGTTCAATTTAAATTTTAATCGTGATCCGACCAAAACACGAGTGTAGTGACGTAAAAATTTGCTTTGGTCGCTAATTGGGGGTGTTTGATTGAAAGTTTGAAAACTGGCATTCGGTTTTATTTTAAAAGGGAGTTGCCACCGATCTTTTTTCTTGGGTGTGACCGGACACCTAATGAATCCTCTTTTTCAAAGAAAAATTCATTTTTGGATAATAAAAAGGCCGAGTTTAGGTCTACGTCAAGATTCAGAGAAAAATTAGGGTTCGGGAGTCATTTACGCACGAGGAAGGTATTAGCACCCTCGTAACGACCAAAATTGGTATCTTATTAAACATGTGTTGTCTCAAATTTCAAAAATGCGAGCTCAATGTAACATTTAGTCGTGATCCAATTGAAAAGATGAGAAATTTTAGTTTTTTGTTTTTTAGGAAGGTGTTCCGTCTTTAACACGAGCCGACAAATTCCATCCAACATAGCAATGAAATTCAATGACTTAATGTTAAATCGGTACATTGCTTTGATTATTGAAAATAATTAGAAAATGCGAATGGGATTTTCGAAGTAATGTAAAGCAAATTGAGATGTAATAAATGGAAAAACTAGAAATATATTGAAGCGGATAACAAATATGACAATAATATTAAAAACACTAACAAATGCATGCAAGATTAAATATAATTATAATATCAAATACGAGAACACAACGAATATATATATATATATAAAAACAATGACATTAAGGCGTGTACATAACATATAAAATATACATATATATATAAGATGTAAGATGTAAAAATATAACATAGCAATCGAAATATATACATGACACGTATAAAGATATGATGCCTAAAAGATACATATGTATAATAATACTAAATATATACATACTAAATACATATATACATAGTATAAATGAACATATACAATGTATATTAGGAATACTAGAAAACATAGAAAATATATTTATATACTAATGATAATAATAAAAGATGTATGTACACCAAATCACATAAAACAATATTAAAATAAAATAATAAGTGACAATATGAAAATATCAAGTATATTAATGAATATAATATTATATGAAAATAATACTAAATAAAAATATATATACACGTATAATTAAAATATATGTGCTAATATCAATAATAAATATGATAAAAATGTAACAATAATATATACATGACATATATATATAAATACAAAGTAAAAAAAAGGTATATATATTCGTAATATATAAAACGATAGACAATATAATATTAAAATATACATAATATATACATATATAAAACATATATTAAGATTAATAATAATAATAAAGATGATATAAAATATGTACATGAAATAATAGAAACATACAACTAATAAAAAATAAATAAGGAAATATACGATATACAACATATGTATATATATATATATTAGAAGTGATAAATAAAAATATTTATGCGATAAAAATAAATGCGTATATATAGTAATAACGTTAGAAATACTTGATACATAATATTTAAAATATATATACATAATACAAAAACATATATAACGTAGTATCAAAATATAAATACAATACATACATTTTGAAACTAATAATAATAAAAACTATTGATAATACTTCACGAATACATACATATTAAGAATATACATAATAATATATATATTATTAAAAGTACGTAACATATAAATATATATATATATGCACATAGTACAATACATAATATGGGCACATTAGAAATAATAATAATAATAATAATAATAATAATAATAATAATAATAATAATAATAATAATAAATTAAAGTAGAGTAACGAAAAAAGGTAAAAAATGACAAAATTGAATTAAAAACTAAATTTTGGGGCCAATTGAAATAAAAATAAAAGGAAAGGACCAAAATGTCACGCGCGCATAACTTAGGAGGACTAAAACAGCAAATGTTCCCTTTCAACAAAACGCAGCGCATGGCAAAGGACCAGATCACAAAGCGCAACAAGTTGTGGGGTTAAATCGAAAATAAAAAATAACTTAATTGTAAAATCATAAGAAAACGGAGGGGCTAAAAGCGCAATTAGCCCCTCCAATTAAAAAACACGCGGATCCAAGCGAGTAGGGTCGGGTCGATCCGATCCACGCTGAAACAGTGCCGTTTCAGCCCTGAATTTTAAGTGCCAAAACGGCACCGTTTTGAAAGGCTATAAATAGCCTAAAAATCCGAAAAAAATCATTTGAGAGGGGAGAAAGAAAAAAAAGGGAGAGAGAGGGGGAGAGAAAAGGGATCCGGCCACCGGACCCTCGCCGGCGCTGGCGCCGGCCACCGTGAGAGGTAAAATTCTCAATTTTTTGTTTTTTTATATTTTTTTTATATGTGTGTATATATGTAGATATTTAAGAGTATGAGGAGGGGGAAAAATCGATTCAAAATGTTAAGAAATCACCTTAGTTTCGGATGCTTGATATTCTATTGTTTGGATTCTCCGATTTTTGTGTTCAATCCCTGCTTATCGGTATTGAATCTATTTAAGGTTTGAAATTTTAACACTGATTTTTATTCATTGCCAACCCCTTTTACATTTTCTTTTGATGGCTTTATAGCCGAATGAAATACAACCTTTTTTCATATTTCGTGTTGTCTTCTGTTTCTTTTCTGCTTTCTTGCAGGTGCAGAGGGATGGTGGAGGTGACAAGGGTTGGTGCAGCCCTGGTCAGATGGCAGAAGGTTGGTGCGGCACCGAACATGGGGTTAGGTAAAGGGAGGCTAGGGTTTGGGGTCTTGGGCTTCTGTTGGGTGTTGGGTTTAGTTGGGCTAATGGGTATTGGGCTGATGGTTAGCTGATGGGTAAATTTGGGTTTAATTTGTATTGGGTTTGTGGGTTTAAATGGGTTATGGGTTGGTTGGTATTTAGGTGGGTTATTTTGTATTTGGGCTTTGTGTGATGATTTGTAAAGGTTTAAAATCGGGCCCGGGAAATTTGGGCTTATTTATTTTTTTTAAAACCAAAAGAAAACTGAGTTTAGGTCTACGTCAAAAGCCAGAGAAAGATTAGGGTTCGGAAGTCGGTTACGCGCGAGGAAGGTACCAGCACCCTCGCGACGCCCAAAATTGGTATCTTATAAAACACGCGTTGTCTTAATTCTCAAAAATACGAGTTCAATTTAAATTTTAATCGTGATCCGACCAAAACACGAGAATTTTTAAATTTTGATTTGTTAGAAGGGCGTTCCGTTTTTAACACGAGCCGATATGATTCACCCAACATAGCGATGAAATCAACGACTTAGCGTCAAACTGATACGTTGCCTCGTGTATTAAAATTAATTAGAAAACAAGAAAATAATTTTCGAAGTAATGCAAAGCAATATTGATAAAATTAAATAAATGAAAGAACCAGAAATATATTGAAGCAAATAATAAATGTGATAATAATTTTAAAACGATAAAATGTATGCGATATTAAACGTAATACTAGAATTAAACATGAAAGGGAAACAACGAACGTCATGTGTACACGCATATAATAATGGTTAATATGATTATGAAAACATGATATTAAAAATATTAATAATGCTATATATACATATATAATACGGTGTTAAAATACATACATCGTATAGATATTAAAAATATATACATAAGATAGTACAAAAACATTAAAACGTATATATACATGACATACATAATATGGTAAAAATCTATGTGATATAATATTGAAAATATATACAATATGGTATTAAAAGATAGATATATAAAACATAACACTAAAATATATACACCAAATATATAAGAATATATATGTAATAAAGTATTAGAAACTTGTACACGACATATATAAAAATAAGGTGTTTAAAATACATACATAATATAGTGTTTAAGACATACACATAAGATAGTACAAAACATAACTAATATGGTATTAAAATATATACATATAACATAGTATTTAGGAACATATATAAGATGATATAAAAATATATACAAGGAAGAGTATAAGAAATATATAACTAATACATTAAAATATATACCTATACTAGAAATTATAATAGTATATATATAAAAAAACTATTCGTACACTACGTAAATATGTATATATATATATAAATAATAATGATGTTTAGGAATATACTATAATAGTATAAAGATACATAACTAATAACACTAATGCATGTACATAATAACATATAAAAGTATGGTATTAAAAACATTTACATAATAGTATGAAAATATATACATATATATAATATAGTGTTAGAATGCTTACGTAATATACATAACATGAATACTAATAATGTTAAAAAACAACTTATTAGCAATATTATATAAATATATAAAAAAATATGTACGTAATATATATATTAGAAATAATAATAGTAGCTATAGTCATAATATATTAATAATAAATAATAAAAGGAATAAAAATAACAATAATAAAAATGATAATCATGAGAATAATATAAATAATATTAGAAATAAAATAAACTAGCAAGGATAATATGAAAATAAACTTAAACTAAAAAAAGGACTAAATTTGAAACAAAAAACGAAGTGATTTTAAAAAGAAATAAAGAAGAAGGATCAAAATGCAATACGTGCGTAACCTAGAAGGACCAAAACAGAAATTACCCCTTTTTTCAAAACGCAGCGTATGTAAGGGGACTAAATTGCAAAACACAACGTAATTTGGGCCAAATTAAAATAACAGAAAACTTGATTGTAGAATAACAAAAATGCGGAAGGGCGCCCTTCCGCTATAAAAACACACGGATCCTAATTGGAGCGGGTCGGGTCGACCGACCTGTACAAAACGGCGCCTGCTTCAAAGTTAAATGGGGGACCAAACGCACCGCTTTGGTCCTATAAAAGACAAATTTTTTTTTTAAAAAAATTCATTTGAACGGTGAAAAGAAAAAAAGAAGGAGAGAAGAGGGAAAGGGGAGGAATTGGCCATGGGCGATCACCGGTCGATCAGTTGATCGTTGTCCGTCACGACGCCGCCACCGTGAAAGGTAATTTTTTTCTCTTTTTTTTACTATTATTTTTAATATATATTTATTAAATATGTGTTTATAGATATACGTATATATATTCGTATGTATAAGAAAATGAAAGAAAAAGAAAAAAGAAATCTAAAACTCAAAATTCAGAGCGTCACCTCCTATTTCCTCAATTCTGATTCTTGTATTCTGATATTCACTGCTTTTGGTGTTTTTTATACCTGAAATCCATTGCTTGGTATGGCCGAATATCTTGTTTTATTCATGAAAAGAATCAATCCCTGTTACAAAGTTCCTGTCGACTTTTTATAGCCTCTTTTTTTTTTTTAAATGCTCATTTCTTTTAATTCTTACAGATGCAACTTGTAGATGGTGGCAACAGTGGCATGGCAGAGACGGTGAAGCAGGTGGAGCAGGTGAAGCAGAGGCTGGTATAGGCGATGGGACGTTGCGGCGCTGAGTAGGTTAGGGTTTCAAAAATTGAAACCCTAAGTCAGAATTTGGGTTAAGAACTTGGGCCTCTTATGTTTGGGCTAGGGTTAGTTTAGTTAGGTTAAATTTGGGTTTGGTTTCTTTCTGGGCTAGTGGGTTGTTGGGTAGGTTTAGTTGGGTTTTGATGTAATTGGGGTTTGGGTAAGGGTTAGCTGATGGGTTGTTTTGTACCTGGGCTAAAATTGGCCTGTAATAGCTGCCCCTCTTTGCTTATTATCGTGTAACGAGAATAGAACAAAGAAAAAAAGAAAGGCCAATTTTGCTCAGTCTTGCCGGGTCCTGACTTCTTTGGGTGCTCTTCTTGTTCAGGTAGTCTCCTTCCACCGCCGTATTTTGCAGCTTTGGTTCAATCTATTGCATTTTCCGACATATGCCTTGTAGCTTCAATCCGCTTCACTGTAACTTCAGAAAGATAAGATCTACAGCTTCAATCTGCTCTTCTATCGCTTCAATGAGATAAGGTTTTGGTCTTCTCTTCTGCCCCTTTAGAAAGGCAAGATCTGATATCCTCAATCAGCTCTACTGCAGCTTCAGGGAGACAAGTTCTAGTGTCTTCAATCAGCTCCAATCTTTGTTCTTTACTCGACATGTGATCCTGAGGTCAACTCATTTCTCGCAATATGAATTGACTCTTTAAAACAGACATTAAAACAGAAATTGAAAATAGCTCAGCACATGAGCCAAGGCTCAACTCACCTCTCGCAATATGAGTTGATTTTTGAAAACAAAATTTGAAAAACAGATTTTGAAAATGCCTCGACATGTGACCCAAGGCTCAACTCACCTATCGTCATATGAGTTGATTTTTGAAAAATATAAATTGAGAAAAACAGAAATTGAGGATACCTCAGCATGTGAGCCGAGGCTCAACTCACCTCTCGCAATATAAGTTGATTTTTGAAACTTAAAAGCAGATTTTGAAAATACCTCGACATGTGACGTGAGGCTCAACTCACCTCTCGCAATATGAGTTGATTTTTGAAAAATATAAATTGAAAAAACAGAAACTGAAAATACCTCAGCATGTGAGCCGAGGCTCAACTCACCTCTCGCAATATGAGTTGATTTTTTTGACAAGCAAAAATTGAAAAGCAAGAATTGAAAATTCCTCAGCGTGCCCTAAGGCTCAACTCACTTCTCGCAGTTCGCAGTATGAGTTGATTTTTTTTGAAAAATATAGATTGAAAAAACAGGAATTGAAAATACCTCAGCGTGTCCTAAGGCTCAACTCACCTCTCGCAATATGAGTTGATTTTTTTTTTGAAAAGTAGAAATTGAAAAGCAGGAATTGGAAATTTCTCAGCGTGCCCTGAGGCTCAACTCACTTCTCGCAATATGAGTTGATTTTTGAAACATAAATTGAAAATACCTCAACGTGTCTTGTGGCTCAACTCACCTCTCGCAATATGAGTTGATTTCTGAAAACAGAAATAAAAACATCAAAATACCAAAACCTGTCATTTGGTAGAACTCAGGTGTCTTTCCCTTTGTTTCAGTATAGCTATCATCACATCTTCTTGCTCTACTGGAGTACCTGTATATGTCATGTATGATGTCATCATGATATGCACGTGTTGGTCTTAAATTCTTATATACCTACACGATCATGCTATGCGCCTTAGGCATGTTTGTCGTATGTCCTTTTTCATCACAATTTTTTATGATCTGCGTTCATTGATTTGACTCTCGACTTTCTCTTCAGGCTTTGTACCCGTCTTCAAGCTTCACGAGTAATCGACATTTCCCAAATATCACTCTTTTGCCCCTGGTTGAACTTTGTCCTTACTTTGAAACTCTTGTATTTGTCAAATTTTCATCCAGGTAATGCTTAACATTTCTTTTGTTTAGAGTATGTCATTTCACTATTTATCGTGTAAATAAACCACATAATGAGTTGCATGAAAATGGTCAAGTAGGGACAAAAAAGGATACCTCACATTTATTTATAGTAGACGAAGAAAGTTAACCAATGATAGTAAAAATGTCATAAAGAGAAAAGGGGTCGCATTTAATGGATACAAATGCTCTAGTTATTCAACATATGAACTCTTCCATGTTTTTTAATCAAGAATCTTTCCAAACATGGCTTCTTGCGTAGAAGATTTCGAGCTTTCAAAAATACTTCAAATACTATAGTCTCGCTGTTTGACCCATCATTCAAAACGTCTTGCTTTTCAAGTCCAGTGTTTGCTTCATTAGAATGCCCTTTCGGGTTTTCATCCTAATCTTCCATGTTAATCAAGATGCCCTTTTCAAGTTTTCACCTTGATCATCTTTTTCTTTTTTTAAAATACCATTTTCGGGTTTTCATCTTGATTTTCTTTTTTCAAGCATAATATTTCTTTACAGCATCAGAGTTCACTGGATTCGGTAACTCCTTCCCATCCATCTCAGTGAGAATCAAAGCTCCACTCGAGAATGCTTTCTTTACGACGTATGGTCCTTCCCAATTTAGTGCCCATTTTCCTCGTAGGTCTTTTTGTATTGGGAGAATCTTTCTCAGCACGAGTTCTCCTTCGTGGATTTCTCTTGGCCGTACTTTCTTGTCATGGGCCGCGATCATTCTTTTCTGGTACATCTGTCCATGACAAATTGCCTTCAGACGTTTTTCTTCGATAAGGTTTAACTGGTCATATCGAACTCGAACCCACTATGCTTCCTTTAATTTCGACTCCATTAAGACTCGTAGAGAAGGGATCTCAACTTCGATAGGTAGCACAGTTTCCATTCCATAGACCAAAGAGAAAGGAGTTGCCCCCGTAAATGTCCGCACAAATGTGCGATATGCATACAAAGCAAATGGTAGCTTTTCGTACCAGTCTTAATATGTCTCGGCCATTTTTCCAATAATCTTCTTCTTGTTGGCCGCTTCGACAACTCCGTTCATTTTCGGGCGATAGGGTGATGAGTTATGATGCTTTATTTGAAATTGCTCACACACTTCCTTCATCATCTTATTGTTCAAATTTAAGGCGTTATCTGAAATGATTCTTTCAGGCAAACCATATCGACAGATGATTTTTTTTTTCAAAAACCTGCAAACTGCAGTCTTCGTCACACTGGAAAACGAAGCGGCTTCTATCTATTTTGTGAAGTAATCGATAACCACAAAAATGAACCGGTGTCTATTGGAAGCTTTTGGGAAAATTGGCCCTATAACATCCATGCCCCACATAGAAAAAGGCCACAGAGAAGTCATGACGTGAAAGGGCGAAGGGGCTCCATGAATTTTATCACCATAAATTTGACATTTGTAGCATTTTCGTGCAAAACTAATGCAGTCACTTTCCATCGTCAGCCAGTAATAACCGAGTCTCATAATCTTCCTGGCCATAGTGAAACCATTGGCATGTGTCCCACAAATTCCTTCATGGACATCTTCCAGTATTTTCCTGGCTTCAACAGCATCCACGCATCTCAAGAGCACTTGATCTTTTCCTCTTTTGTACAGGATGTCCCTATCAAGAACAAATCTCGCTGCCATTCTTCTGATTGTTCTTTTGTTGTTCTCATTTGCTTGTTCGGGATACCTTTGATTCTTGATGTATTCTAAGATATCATGAAACCATGGCTGTCCATCTGGCTCTTTCTCAACGCTGAAACAATGTGCAGAGACTTCATATATGCTCATTTGAAGAGCCATTATTTCTGTTTCTCTATTCGCTTTGAACATTGAGGCCAAAGTGGCCAGGGCATCAGCCAATTGGTTTTCTTCTAGTGGAAAATAATTAAAAGTTATTTCTTTAAATTCTTTAATCAATCCTGCCACTAGGTCGCTGTATTTGACTATTTTCGAATCCCTCACTTCCCAATCTCTACGGATTTGGTATATCACCAATGCTGAGGCCCCGTATACCTCTAGGATTTTGACATTTCGTTCAATAGCTGCACGAAGTCCCATGATACAGGCCTCATATTGCGCTATGTTATTGGTACAGAAGAAATTCAGCCTGGCAGTGAATGGATAATGATTCCCTTCTGGTAATACTAAGACTGCTCCAATCTCATGCCCCAATACGTTCGATGCACCATCAAAGCTCATCTTCCATGACTTCTCTTTGGATGACTCACATTCTTTTTGTGTAATACACATCAAGTCTTCATCTGGAAAATCAAATCTCAATGGCTCGTATTTATCCATTGTTCGAGTTGCTAAGAAGTCAGCTATTGCGCTTCCTTTTATCGACTTTTGGCTCACATAGACAATGTCGTATTATGATAGTAAGATCTGCCATCGTGCCATTCTTCCTAAGAGTGCAGGTGATTCCATCATGTACTTTATTGGATCCAGCTTTGAAATTAACCATGTCGTACGATACAACATATATTGCTTGAGTCTCCGAGCTACCCAAACCAAAGCGCAACAGTATTTTTCAGTGGACGAATATCTTGCCTCATATTCAGTGAACTTTTTGCTGAGGTAGTAGATCGCCTTTTTTTTCTTTCGTGACTCGTCGTGTTGCCCCAGTACGCAACCCATTGAATTTTCGAACACAGTCAAATACAATATCAATAGTCTTCCCGGAGTTGGCGGTACTAGCACTGGAGGACTAGACAAATATTGTTTTATCTTATCAAAGGCCACCTGGCATTCCTCATTCCATTCTCCCGGGTTATGTTTTCGAAGAATCCGAAAGATTAGGTCGCATTGGTTGTTAAGTTAAGCGATGAATCGGGCGATATAGTTTAACCGCCCTAAAAATCCTCTGACTTCCTTTTGCGTGCGCGGAGGTGGTAACTCTTGAATGGCTTTTATTTTATCTGGATCAACCTCGATACCTCTTTCACTGATAATGAAGCCTAGCAGCTTTCCTGAGGTAACCCCAAACGTACATTTGGCTGGATTAAGCTTTAGCTGAAACTTTCTCAGCCTTCCGATCAACTTCTTAAGGTTCACTACATGCTCTTCTTCCCCTCGGGATTTAGCAATCATATCATCGACGTAGACCTCTATTTCTTTATGCATCATGTTATGAAATAACGTCACCATAGCCCTTTGATATGTTGGCTCAGCAGTCTTTAACCCAAATGGCATCACCTTATAACAGAAAGTTCCCCATATTGTTACGAAGGTAGTTTTCTCCATATCCTCAGGGGCCATCTTGATCTGATTATACCCCAAGAATCCATCCATGAAGGAAAACAATGAATGTTTTGTTGTGTTATCCACCAACGTATCAATGTGTGGTAAGGGAAAATTATCTTTAGGACTTGCTCGATTCAGGTCATGATAATCCACGCACATTCGTACTTTGCCGTCTTTCTTTGGTACCGGGACTATGTTAGCCACCCATTCTGGATATTTGGAGGCTTGTAGGAAACCAGCATCAAATTGCTTCTTGACTTCCTCTTTTATCTTTAACAGCATTTCAGGCCTCATTCGTCTTAGCTTTTGTTGAATGGGTTTACATTCTGGCTTTAATGGGTGCTTATGGACCACTACATCTTCATCCAATCCTGGCATATCCTGATATGACTATGCGAATACATCTTTGTACTCACAGAGCAAAGCAATCAAATTGTGCCTGGTGCTCCCTGAAATAGAGGTCCCAATCTTCACTTCTTGCTTCCTTTCTTCAGTTCCCAAATTTATTGTTTCAACAGATTCTTGATGAGGCAAAATCTGCTTATCCTCTTGTTCCGCCATTCTTAGCAAGTCAGGAGACGAGACATAGTCTTCAAAGATTTTCTTGACTTCAATTCTCCTAAACAAACAGCCTTCTCAAAATCGATTTTAGGACTCGTAACGGGTTTGTTCATGCTGTTGATATCTGAGCACCTGAAAGTTGAATGGAAAATGAAACTATAGAGGAGCATCAAAGTATTGGGACCAACAGGCATGATGTGAGATATATGCAATAATAGATTGTGAAATGAGGGGAAAATTATGAAGTTAATGAGAATGTAAAGACTATGACAAAATGCATCTCCATTAATGTTCATTTATATGATAAAAAGCAAATCATAAGCTCTTACAAAAGAATCCCTACTATTACTTAGGGGCACACAAAAAGAAGAGTGTTAACATTGAGCATTACTATGGAGAAGATTTAGAAACTACAAGGAGATCCATGGCAGTCCAATTGTTCAAAACAAATCCAGGAGGACAAGGGCGTATCATTGAAACATCTTTAATTGCATCACTTCCTTTGTCAATGACATTTATACTGACATTCTGAAGACCCCTTTCAATTAATAACAGCGTGCTTCATGGATTATCTTGTCCGGGGTATATCATTCCTGCAGATGTAAATGTTTTTGACAAAGGAGTGTACTTTATGAGCTCCCATTCTAATTTTCGGCCTTAGGTTCTTGCGATCCTTCTTTCTTGATCTTTCTTCCATTGTTTTCTTCTTTGACGCATGTCTGGCTGGAACCCCAAACCATATCGGGCCTTGTGGTGCACTGGCTTTAAAGCCTTGACTATTCCTTGCAGGTACCTTTCCAAACCTTTCCTTGCTCGGGCTCCTCTTTTCACAGTCATCTTGATGCCCGTCTTGGTATTTCTCGACAGTTTTGGCATGAGAATTCTATTTCCCTCAGCGACGAATGTGGCATTGACAAATTCAAGGGATCGGAAGGAACATTCTATAGCATCTTTGCTCACTTCCAGGTACGGTGCATCGGCAGAGATAGATGCGACAATATCTCCTTCTCCCTCGACAGTGACCAAACAGCCCTCCATGATAAACTTCATTTTTTGATGCAGAGAGGACGGAATTGCTCCAGCAGAATAGATCCAAGGTCTTCCAAGAGGCAATTGTATGATGGTGTAATGTCCATAGCTTGAAATTTAACATCGTATATATAAGGGCCCACTTCCAGAGGGATCTCAATCTTTCCCATGACTTCACGCCTTGTCCCATCGAATGCCCTTACCGTGGAATGACAGGGCCTTAAATAGGACAGATCCATCAGAATTCTGAAAAGCGTGCCAAATGCATGACATTGAGTGCCGACCCATTATCGATGTGCACGTTCGGTATTATGTAGCCCTTGCAGCGAGTCTTAATATGCAGTGCTTTCAGTGAGCCTCTACCATTTGGCAGTATCTCGTCATCACTAAAAGAGATGAAATTGTCCACGTTCAAATTATTCACCCACCTATCAAGCTTCTCAACAGATATGTTGTTTGCTACGTAAGCTTGATTTAACACCTTCAGTAAAGCGTTCCGGTGTGGCTCTAAATTTAACAGTAGAGATAAAATCGAGATTCGTGCTGGTTGCTTATTCAATTGTTCCACCACATTGTATTCACTGTGCTTGATAAATTTCAAGAATTCCTGTGCTTCCTCCTTATCCACGGTCTTTTTAGCTTCTTGCACGGGAGAAATTTCCTGCTCGACTTCAGCCTCGTACATTGGTGTCTTTCCTTTTTGTTTCAAATCACTATTCTTCTTCACTGGTTCGACCTCTTTCGAATAACATCTCCCACTGCGAGCGAAATGACCTACTTCTCCAACGTTTCCAGTCGTGGTTTCGGATTTTTCACCTTCAAGTGTGACGATGTTGATATCGTATTTCCATAGTACCGCATTGTCGGCCTTGTAAGGGAAAGGAGATGGTACTGCAATGATCATCTTTGGTTTTACCGGTTCTTTCTTCGCATCGTAATAAATTATTAACGGTCGGTCGGCACTATACGGGAAACCTGATGATTGATTGTCAGAGGCGCATATTTCTCCTCTATCGGCCTCTTCACCTTTGTAAAAAATCCCCATCTCCTTATTATCCATCATATCTTGCAGTAATCTCCTGAACTCCTCGCAGGACTGAATGTCGTGCCCTTCAATACCATGGAATTCGTAAAAACTTTGACTTTTTGCATTTCTTCCTTCGAAAACTCTGTTGAGATGACAGAGCAACCCCTTTTCAACTAGTACCTCCCAGATTTTCTGCAGAGGTGTTTTTATTTCAGAAACCCATCTTCTACTTTCCCGTTTGTCCTTTTCTCCCACTGTGCTCACATTGCCTTCGGTGTGGTTTGGGAATGCGTTTCCGGCTGTACCACCAGTACTATCAAATTACAGACTGCCTGCATCGATGAGTCCTTGAACTCTTCTTTTGAAGGCAAGGCAATTTTCCGTAGAGTGCCCCTGGTTCTCGGTAATGTATGCACAATTAGCATTTGGATCATACCATTCGGGTATGGAGGCTTAAGGGGTGCCATGTAATGGGGAGATATTAATTGCTTCTCCAAGAGTTTTGGGTACAGTTCCCCATACGACACAGGAATAGGAGTAAATTGCGATTTCTTAGGATTGGGTCTTGCTGGCCTTTGTTCGTTTCTGGGTTAGCTTTGAATAGGTACATTACTTTGTGGGAATGTAGCGATGGGTCTTTGGTTGTTCGTAGTTTATACGGGATAGGAAGGAGGTGATGCTTGGTAGTAAGGGTTTTGAGGAGGATAATAGAAATTTGGAGGTGGATAATTTTGAGGTCAGGGTTGGTTTGGATATGAGTTTGGAGTGTAATGGCTTCCAGCTCCCACCATATGGGTTTCTGACTCTCTTTTCTTTACGGGTGCTGCCCTTCTTAAACTATCAGAACCTTCTATCCTTCCACTCTTTATGGCATCTTCAATAAGTTCCCTGGATATCACAATATCCGCAAAGTCCTTTGTGGCACTTCCTACCAACTTGTCATAGAATGGCGCTTTCAACATGTTGATGAAAAGGATCGTTATCTCAGTCTTAATCAGTGGAGGCTCCACTTGGGCCGAGATATCTCTCCACCTTTACGCGTACTGCCTAAAACTCTCCGTTGGCTTCTTTTCCATCATCTGCAGGGTTAGTCGATCAAGCACCATGTTAGATACATGCTTGTATTGTTCGTAAAATGCTGATGCCAAGTCTTTCCATGATCGGATTCTTTCTCTACTAAGTTGATTATACCATCGAAGGGCCGATCTGGTTAAGTTGTCCTGGAAATAGTGTATTAACAATTTATCTTCATTCACGTAACTAGTCATCTTCTGGCAAAACATGACAGGGTGCACCTTTGGACATCTCGTGCCATCGTATTTTTCGAAATCTGGTACTTTGAATTTCGAAGGCAGAACCAGATCGGGCACCAAGCTGAGCTCTTTGGCACTCAATGCAGAGAAAGCTTCAGTACCTTCTATTACTTCGAGTCTTTATTCCAAACTCCTATATT